>NC_134885.1:637992-720492 GCF_041734735.1 Babylonia areolata
AGAGTGGGACTGGAACCCAGACCCTGAGGGACTCTGTACTGCAGATCAGCGTCTTAGAAGAAGAAGAAAACAGTGACAGTCTGCTCATCCGTAGTTTCAGTTTCAGTAGCTCAAGGAGGCGTCACTGCGTTCGGACAAATCCATATACGCTACACCACATCTGCCAAGCAGATGCCTGACCAGCAGCGTAACCCAACGCGCTTAGTCAGGCCTTGAGAAAAAAAGTAAATAAATAATAGATAAATACATAAAAAAAGAACTACTACCACTAATAATAATATGTATAAGGCGCAAAAACTTGATGAAGTCAACCATAAGCGTACAAAAAAAAAAAAAAAATAATAATAATAATTAGAAAAAAAATCCGTAGACCTACATGTACTCATCCTCAAATCAGCACATCCATGAAACGAACAAGACAGAAAGACAGACTGAAAGAAAGAAAGAAAGAAAGAATCACCCATAGACGCGATGAAGTCGAACCCCACAAAGGCAAAGAAACAGGTAGCAGCTCCAGTCATGATACCGGAAAAACCAAAGGGAGTGAACCCTCCGTCTCCTGCACCACTTTCCGGAAGCTGAAACGACACAACGCTGTTTGGCGCATGTTCTAAGTCGCCTTGAATGTATTCTCATCTGCTATCAGATTATTGTTCTATTCTCATTCTACCTACTGTTTTCTGTTGTGGTGGTGAGTTGTTGATATATGTTGTAAAGATAAATGCAATGGGTACTGTTGTTTGTTTGTTTGGTGTTGTACTGTTGTTTGTTTGTTTGGTGTTGTACTGTTGTTTGTTTGTTTGGTGTTGTACTGTTGTTTGTTTGGTGTTGTACTGTTGTTTGTTTGTTTGGTGTTGTGCTGTTGTTTGTTTGTTTGGTGTTGTACTGTTGTTTGTTTGTTTGGTGTTGTACTGTTGTTTGTTTGTTTGGTGTTGTACTGTTGTTTGTTTGTTTGGTGTTGTGCTGTTGTTTGTTTGTTTGGTGTTGTACTGTTGTTTGTTTGTTTGGTGTTGTACTGTTGTTTGTTTGGTGTTGTGCTGTTGTTTGTTTGTTTGGTGTTGTACTGTTGTTTGTTTGGTGTTGTACTGTTGTTTGTTTGGTGTTGTACTGTTGTTTGTTTGTTTGGTGTTGTACTGTTGTTTGTTTGGTGTTGTACTGTTGTTTGTTTGGTGTTGTACTGTTGTTTGTTTGTTTGGTGTTGTACTGTTGTTTGTTTGGTGTTGTACTGTTGTTTGTTTGGTGTTGTGCTGTTGTTTGTTTGGTGTTGTACTGTTGTTTGTTTGTTTGGTGTTGTACTGTTGTTTGTTTGGTGTTGTACTGTTGTTTGTTTGTTTGGTGTTGTACTGTTGTTTGTTTGTTTGGTGTTGTACTGTTGTTTGTTTGGTGTTGTGCTGTTGTTTGTTTGGTGTTGTACTGTTGTTTGTTTGGTGTTGTACTGTTGTTTGTTTGGTGTTGTGCTGTTGTTTGTTTGTTTGGTGTTGTACTGTTGTTTGTTTGGTGTTGTACTGTTGTTTGTTTGGTGTTGTACTGTTGTTTGTTTGGTGTTGTGCTGTTGTTTGTTTGGTGTTGTACTGTTGTTTGTTTGGTGTTGTGCTGTTGTTTGTTTGGTGTTGTGCTGTTGTTTGTTTGTTTGGTGTTGTACTGTTGTTTGTTTGTTTGGTGTTGTGCTGTTGTTTGTTTGGTGTTGTACTGTTGTTTGTTTGTTTGGTGTTGTACTGTTGTTTGTTTGGTGTTGTACTGTTGTTTGTTTGGTGTTGTACTGTTGTTTGTTTGTTTGGTGTTGTGCTGTTTGGTGTTGTACTGTTGTTTGTTTGGTGTTGTACTGTTGTTTGTTTGGTGTTGTACTGTTGTTTGTTTGGTGTTGTGCTGTTTGGTGTTGTACTGTTGTTTGTTTGTTTGGTGTTGTACTGTTGTTTGTTTGGTGTTGTACTGTTGTTTGTTTGGTGTTGTGCTGTTTGGTGTTGTACTGTTGTTTGTTTGTTTGGTGTTGTACTGTTGTTTGTTTGTTTGGTGTTGTACTGTTGTTTGTTTGGTGTTGTGCTGTTGTTTGTTTGTTTGGTGTTGTACTGTTGTTTGTTTGGTGTTGTACTGTTGTTTGTTTGTTTGGTGTTGTACTGTTGTTTGTTTGGTGTTGTACTGTTGTTTGTTTGGTGTTGTACTGTTGTTTGTTTGGTGTTGTACTGTTGTTTGTTTGTTTGGTGTTGTACTGTTGTTTGTTTGTTTGGTGTTGTACTGTTGTTTGTTTGGTGTTGTACTGTTGTTTGTTTGTTTGGTGTTGTGCTGTTGTTTGTTTGTTTGGTGTTGTACTGTTGTTTGTTTGTTTGGTGTTGTACTGTTGTTTGTTTGGTGTTGTGCTGTTGTTTGTTTGTTTGGTGTTGTACTGTTGTTTGTTTGGTGTTGTACTGTTGTTTGTTTGGTGTTGTACTGTTGTTTGTTTGTTTGGTGTTGTACTGTTGTTTGTTTGGTGTTGTACTGTTGTTTGTTTGGTGTTGTACTGTTGTTTGTTTGTTTGGTGTTGTACTGTTGTTTGTTTGGTGTTGTACTGTTGTTTGTTTGGTGTTGTGCTGTTGTTTGTTTGGTGTTGTACTGTTGTTTGTTTGTTTGGTGTTGTACTGTTGTTTGTTTGGTGTTGTACTGTTGTTTGTTTGTTTGGTGTTGTACTGTTGTTTGTTTGGTGTTGTGCTGTTGTTTGTTTGGTGTTGTACTGTTGTTTGTTTGGTGTTGTGCTGTTGTTTGTTTGGTGTTGTGCTGTTGTTTGTTTGGTGTTGTACTGTTGTTTGTTTGTTTGGTGTTGTGCTGTTGTTTGTTTGGTGTTGTACTGTTGTTTGTTTGGTGTTGTGCTGTTGTTTGTTTGGTGTTGTACTGTTGTTTGTTTGTTTGGTGTTGTACTGTTGTTTGTTTGGTGTTGTACTGTTGTTTGTTTGTTTGGTGTTGTACTGTTGTTTGTTTGGTGTTGTGCTGTTGTTTGTTTGGTGTTGTGCTGTTGTTTGTTTGTTTGGTGTTGTACTGTTGTTTGTTTGGTGTTGTACTGTTGTTTGTTTGTTTGGTGTTGTACTGTTGTTTGTTTGGTGTTGTGCTGTTGTTTGTTTGGTGTTGTACTGTTGTTTGTTTGGTGTTGTGCTGTTGTTTGTTTGGTGTTGTACTGTTGTTTGTTTGGTGTTGTACTGTTGTTTGTTTGGTGTTGTGCTGTTGTTTGTTTGTTTGGTGTTGTGCTGTTGTTTGTTTGGTGTTGTACTGTTGTTTGTTTGGTGTTGTGCTGTTGTTTGTTTGTTTGGTGTTGTGCTGTTGTTTGTTTGGTGTTGTACTGTTGTTTGTTTGTTTGGTGTTGTACTGTTGTTTGTTTGTTTGGTGTTGTGCTGTTGTTTGTTTGGTGTTGTGCTGTTGTTTGTTTGTTTGGTGTTGTACTGTTGTTTGTTTGTTTGGTGTTGTACTGTTGTTTGTTTGGTGTTGTGCTGTTGTTTGTTTGTTTGGTGTTGTACTGTTGTTTGTTTGGTGTTGTACTGTTGTTTGTTTGGTGTTGTACTGTTGTTTGTTTGTTTGGTGTTGTACTGTTGTTTGTTTGGTGTTGTACTGTTGTTTGTTTGGTGTTGTACTGTTGTTTGTTTGTTTGGTGTTGTACTGTTGTTTGTTTGGTGTTGTACTGTTGTTTGTTTGGTGTTGTGCTGTTGTTTGTTTGTTTGGTGTTGTACTGTTGTTTGTTTGTTTGGTGTTGTACTGTTGTTTGTTTGGTGTTGTACTGTTGTTTGTTTGTTTGGTGTTGTACTGTTGTTTGTTTGGTGTTGTACTGTTGTTTGTTTGTTTGGTGTTGTGCTGTTTGGTGTTGTACTGTTGTTTGTTTGGTGTTGTACTGTTGTTTGTTTGGTGTTGTACTGTTGTTTGTTTGGTGTTGTGCTGTTTGGTGTTGTACTGTTGTTTGTTTGTTTGGTGTTGTACTGTTGTTTGTTTGGTGTTGTACTGTTGTTTGTTTGGTGTTGTGCTGTTTGGTGTTGTACTGTTGTTTGTTTGTTTGGTGTTGTGCTGTTGTTTGTTTGGTGTTGTACTGTTGTTTGTTTGGTGTTGTACTGTTGTTTGTTTGTTTGGTGTTGTGCTGTTGTTTGTTTGGTGTTGTACTGTTGTTTGTTTGGTGTTGTACTGTTGTTTGTTTGTTTGGTGTTGTACTGTTGTTTGTTTGGTGTTGTACTGTTGTTTGTTTGGTGTTGTACTGTTGTTTGTTTGGTGTTGTGCTGTTGTTTGTTTGTTTGGTGTTGTGCTGTTGTTTGTTTGTTTGGTGTTGTACTGTTGTTTGTTTGTTTGGTGTTGTGCTGTTGTTTGTTTGTTTGGTGTTGCTGCTGTTGTTGTGGTTGCTGTTGCTCGCATACACATGTGTAAAATGAGAAAGAGACATATAGGCTGCAGACAGTGAGCAGAGAGAGAGAGAGAGAGATGCAAATGCAACATTCTGCAGTCTCACAGACACCCGTGCCCAAAAAGAAGAAGAAGGAGAAGACAAACAAAAACAACAGGAAAATAAGGTGAAGGAGAAGACCAAGAAGCAGACGAAGTGCTGACAAACACTCACCTCTTCACCAGACAGCTGCCAGTTGTGGAGGTCCCCTTTGTAGAAGCCGCAGACGATCATGATGGCGATGATGAAGATGTTGATGCAGGACAGGATGGTGTTGACCCACACTGACTCCTTCACGCCCACCGCCACAATGCCTGGGCTCACACACCACCTGCACTTGCTTTCTCTGCTGGCTTCTTTGTTTTGGCATTCGACTTAGAGAGGTGCCTTCTTGTGCCATTGAGCACAGGGTGAGAACTGGTATATTTACAGGGACTTTGATCTGGCTGTTGTACAAAATGCAGCGAGCTTCACCAGGCGTTTTAAGTATCGAGGCTGGTGTGTTTGTAGGCGAACCCTGACCTTCTCCCTTGCGTCTTTGGTACTGACATTGTTACTACTATGTGGTAGTAATTCCGTGTTATTAATTCCCAGTCCATTGAGACAGAGAGAGACAGAGAGAGAGAGGGGGGGGGGGGGCGGGGGCGGGGCAGGAGGGGGGGGGGGGGGCAGGGGGGGGGGGCAGACACAGACAAAGGCAGAATCCGAAAGCTATATGGACAGAAGGGCAGACAGTCAAACAGATCCAGAGAGAGGGACTGGACAAGACATAACAAACTTAACCTTTCTATAAAAAAAAAAAAAATATATATATATATATAATTAAAAAAAAATGTTTGATACTAATGCTCCTGATTTATCTGGCAAGGTGGGAGATCTCTCACTATCACTGTCCTCTTCCTTCTTTCCCCGCCACTCACCCACGGCTACGGCACTTCACCCATGGCCACACACCCATGGCCACACACCCATGGCCACACACCCATGGCCACACACCCATGACCACACATTCATGGCCACACACCCATGGCCACACATTCATGGCCACACACCCATGGCCACACACCCATGGCCACACACCCATGACCACACATTCATGACCACACACCCATGGCCACACATTCATGGCCACACACCCATGGCCACACACCCATGACCACACATTCATGACCACACACCCATGGCCACACACTCATGGCCACACACCCATGGCCACACACCCATGACCACACACCCATGACCACACACCCATGGTCACACATTCATGGCCACACACCCATGACCACACACCCATGACCACACACCCATGGCCACACACCCATGGCCACACACCCATGACTACTCACCCACGGCCACGGCCACGAGGGCCAGAGCTAAGAAGTCTGGGTAGGCGGCCAGGCCAGGCACGGCCATGGGCAGGTGGTGGCGGAAGGCCTCCAGGATGACGTTGCCAGACACACTGTCCACGTAGGAGCTGAGGGCTCGGCCCAAACTGGCAGTGCCTGTCACACACACACGGTCAGGCAGCCAGTCAGGCAGTCCATCCACCCATCCATCCATCCATCCATCCACCCATCCATCCATCCATCCATCCATTTATCCATCCATTCATCCGTCCATCCATCCATCAACCAATCCATCCACCCATCCATCCATCCACCCATCAACCAATCAATCAACCCATCAACCAATCCATCCACCCATCAACCAATCCATCAACCAATCAATCCACCCATCCATCTATCCATCAACCAATCCGTCAATCCATCCACCAATCCATCCACCCATCTATCCATCAACCAATCCATCCACCCATCCACCAGTCCATCCACTTATCCACCCATCAACCAATCCATCCACCCATCATCCAATCCATCCACCCATCATCCAATCCATCCACCCATCAACCAATCCATCCACCCATCATCCAATCCATCCACCCATCATCCAATCCATCCACCCATCCATCCATCAACCAATCCATCCATCCATCAACCAATCCATCCACCCATCATCCAATCCATCCACCCATCAACCAATCCATCCACCCATCATCCAATCCATCCACCCATCATCCAATCCATCCACCCATCCATCCATCAACCAATCCATCCACCCATCAACCAATCCATCCACCCATCATCCAATCCATCCACCCATCAACCAATCCATCCACCCATCATCCAATCCATCCACCCATCAACCAATCCATCCACCCATCCATCCATCAACCAATCCATCCACCCATCAACCAATCCATCCACCCATCAACCAATCCATCCACCCATCCATCCACTTATCCACCCATCATCCAATCCATCCACCAATCCATTCACCCATCATCCAACCCATCCACCCATCATCCAATCCATCCACCCATCCATCCACTTATCCACCCATCATCCAATCCATCCACCAATCAACCAATCCATCCACCCATCATCCAATCCATCCACCCATCATCCAATCCATCCACCCATCAATCAATCCATCAACCAATCCATCCACCCATCCACCCACTTATCCACCCATCATCCAATCCATCCACCCATCAACCAATCCATCCACCCATCAATCAATCCATCAACCCATCCATCCATCAACCCATCCATCCACCCATCCACCCACTTATCCACCCATCATCCAATCCATCCACCCATCAACCAATCCATCCACCCATCAATCAATCCATCAACCCATCCATCCATCAACCAATCCATCCACCCATCCATCCACTTATCCACCCATCATCCAATCCATCCACCCATCAACCAATCCATCATCCAATCCATCCACCCATCAACCAATCCATCCATCCTGTTAGGTTGGTGACGACCAAAGAACGAACACGTGGGAGCACAAACAGAAGCAGGAAGACCAACCGATGATGTACTCCAGTAAGATGTTCCAGCCGATGGCAAAGGCCATGAGTTCCCCCACTGTGACGTAACTGTACACGTAAGCAGAGCCGGCTCGGGGCACACGTGCGGCAAACTCAGCGAAACAAAAACCTGGAAAAAACATTACACGTTATAATCATTATCATAATCATAATTATACACACGGCTCGCCTTGCTTCGACAGCCAGTACGAGAGACAGAGAACGACCGAACTTTTTTTTAACGAGGGAAGTGGAATAAGCATGCACGTGCTTTTTTATATCCAGCCCTCCGGGCAAAGAGAAATGAACTCAAAATACTCACAGGAGAGAGAGGGGGAGAGAGAGAGGGAGAGAGAGCGAGAGAGAGAGAGAGAAGGCGTGAAAGCGCGCGGATTGGTCCACACACAGCTCATCACATTCACTTGCTGTGGGGGTGGGGAGAGGGGTGGGGAAAGGGTAAGGTGGAGTGAAAGGAGGTGCCTGCCCTACACATCGCACACTGCTGCTGGTCTCCGCCAGTGCCATGTGGGTGTTTGTCAGCATATGACGTCATTTACGTCAGCACTGCTGTGCCATGTGGGTGTTTTGTTTGTCAGCATATGACGTCATTTACGTCAACACTGCTGTGCCCTGTGGGTGTTTGTCAGCATATGACGTCATTTACGTCAGCACTGCTGTGCCCTGTGGGTGTTTTGTTTGTCAGCATATGACGTTATTAACGTCAACACTGCTGTGCCATGTGGGTGTTTTGTTTGTCAGCATATGACGTTATTAACGTCAACACTGCTGTGCCGCGTGGGTGTTTTGTTTGTCAGCATATGACGTTATTTACGTCAACACTGCTGTGCCCTGTGGGTGTTTTGTTTGTCAGCATATGACGTCATTTACGTCAACACTGCTGTGCCATGTGGGTGTTTGTCAGCATATGACGTTATTTACGTCAACACTGCTGTGCCATGTGGGTGTTTGTCAGCATATGACGTTATTTACGTCAACACTGCTGTGCCATGTGGGTGTTTGTCAGCATATGACGTTATTTACGTCAACACTGCTGTGCCATGTGGGTGTTTGTCAGCATGATGCACTGGTGATGTCATCACGTCATCTCGTATGATCTGTACTGTATTCAGTGCGTGTTGAAATGATTATCAATCAATCAATCAGTCCATTTATTCATTCATTCGTTTCATCTTCTTCTTTTTCCCAGAGAAGCAGTGGTTTTACTGGAGACTCCCAAGCCCTGTGGTCTGTAGGCAGACATTGGTGACAGCTGATGACAACACAACAGACAATGAGAACGTTCTATCAATTAAAAGAAAGGCGAGAAACAAAACAAAACAAAACAAAGGACAAAATCAATAACAACAAAAACTCATCATGTCTCCACTCCTAACCCATCACAACAGCACCTCCCCCTCCTCACCCTCACCCACGAACCTGAACAATTGACAACATATGGAAATAACAGAGAGAGAACACCAGACTTTTGTTTTTCTTAATCTGAACAACCGCTGTTGACACAGTAGCATCGCCTTTTTTAGTTTCACACATAATGCATCGTGTTTGATCCACACCCGCTCACACAGCTGTCGCGCACGTACCGTTGATTAATTGTCTGCGACAGACCTGCTGTACAGACCTCAGGACCTTCATGGTTGATAGACCTGCTGTACAGACCTCAGGACCTTCATGGCTGATAGACCTGCTGTACAGACCTCAGGAACACGGCTGATAGACCTGCTGTACACACCTCAGGAACACGGCTGATAGACCTGCTGTACACACCTCAGGAACATGGCTGATAGATCTGCTGTACACACCTCAGGAACATGGCTGATAGACCTGCTGTACACACCTCAGGAACATGGCTGATAGACCTGCTGTACACACCTCAGGAACATGGCTGATAGACCTGCTGTACACACCTCAGGAACATGGCTGATAGACCTGCTGTACACACCTCAGGACCTTCATGGCTGATAGACCTGCTGTACACACCTCAGGAACACGGCTGATAGACCTGCTGTACACACCTCAGGAACATGGCTGATAGACCTGCTGTACAGACCTCAGGACCTTCATGGCTGATAGACCTGCTGTACACACCTCAGGAACATGGCTGATAGACCTGCTGTACACACCTCAGGACCTTCATGGCTGATAGACCTGCTGTACACACCTCAGGAACATGGCTGACAGACCTGCTGTACACACCTCAGGACCTTCATGGCTGATAGACCTGCTGTACACACCTCAGGAACATGGCTGATAGACCTGCTGTACACACCTCAGGAACATGGCTGATAGACCTGCTGTACACACCTCAGGACCTTCATGGCTGACAGACCTGCTGTACACACCTCAGGAACATGGCTGATAGACCTGCTGTACACACCTCAGGACCTTCATGGCTGATAGACCTGCTGTACACACCTCAGGACCTTCATGGCTGATAGACCTGCTGTACACACCTCAGGAACACGGCTGATAGACCTGCTGTACACACCTCAGGAACACGGCTGACAGACCTGCTGTACACACCTCAGGAACATGGCTGATAGACCTGCTGTACACACTTCAGGAACACGGCTGATAAACCTGCTGTACAGACCTCAGGACCTTCATGGCTGATAGACCTGCTGTACATACCTCAGGAACATGGCTGATAGACCTGCTGTACACACCTCAGGAACACGGCTGATAGACCTGCTGTACACACCTCAGGAACACGGCTGATAGACCTGCTGTACACACCTCAGGACCTTCACGGCTGACAGACCTGCTGTACAGACCTCAGGAACACGGCTGATAGACCTGCTGTACACACCTCAGGAACACGGCTGACAGACCTGCTGTACACACCTCAGGAACACGGCTGATAGACCTGCTGTACACACCTCAGGAACACGGCTGATAGACCTGCTGTACAGACCTCAGGACCTTCATGGCTGATAGACCTGCTGTACACACCTCAGGAACATGGCTGATAGACCTGCTGTACACACCTCAGGACCTTCATGGCTGATAGACCTGCTGTACACACCTCAGGAACACGGCTGATAGACCTGCTGTACACACCTCAGGAACATGGCTGATAGACCTGCTGTACACACCTCAGGAACATGGCTGACAGACCTGCTGTACACACCTCAGGAACACGGCTGATAGACCTGCTGTACACACCTCAGGAACACGGCTGATAGACCTGCTGTACACACCTCAGGAACATGGCTGACAGACCTGCTGTACACACCTCAGGAACACGGCTGATAGACCTGCTGTACACACCTCAGGAACACGGCTGATAGACCTGCTGTACAGACCTCAGGAACATGGCTGATAGACCTGCTGTACACACCTCAGGAACATGGCTGACAGACCTGCTGTACACACCTCAGGAACATGGCTGATAGACCT
The DNA here is from genome assembly GCF_041734735.1 of Babylonia areolata. Classification (NCBI taxonomy): domain Eukaryota; kingdom Metazoa; phylum Mollusca; class Gastropoda; order Neogastropoda; family Buccinidae; genus Babylonia; species Babylonia areolata. The sequence goes on from NC_134885.1 coordinate 648,675, forward strand.
GCTGTACACACCTCAGGAACACGGCTGATAGACCTGCTGTACACACCTCAGGAACACGGCTGATAGACCTGCTGTACAGACCTCAGGAACATGGCTGATAGACCTGCTGTACACACCTCAGGAACACGGCTGATAGACCTGCTGTACACACCTCAGGAACACGGCTGATAGACCTGCTGTACACACCTCAGGAACATGGCTGATAGACCTGCTGTACACACCTCAGGAACATGGCTGACAGACCTGCTGTACACACCTCAGGAACATGGCTGATAGACCTGCTGTACACACCTCAGGACCTTCATGGCTGATAGACCTGCTGTACACACCTCAGGAACATGGCTGATAGACCTGCTGTACACACCTCAGGAACACGGCTGACAGACCTGCTGTACACACCTCAGGAACATGGCTGACAGACCTGCTGTACACACCTCAGGAACATGGCTGACAGACCTGCTGTACACACCTCAGGAACATGGCTGATAGACCTGCTGTACACACCTCAGGACCTTCACGGCTGACAGACCTGCTGTACACACCTCAGGAACACGGCTGATAGACCTGCTGTACACACCTCAGGAACATGGCTGATAGACCTGCTGTACAGACCTCAGGAACACGGCTGATAGACCTGCTGTACAGACCTCAGGAACATGGCTGATAGACCTGCTGTACAGACCTCAGGAACACGGCTGATAGACCTGCTGTACACACCTCAGGAACATGGCTGATAGACCTGCTGTACACACCTCAGGAACATGGCTGACAGACCTGCTGTACACACCTCAGGAACATGGCTGATAGACCTGCTGTACACACCTCAGGACCTTCATGGCTGATAGACCTGCTGTACACACCTCAGGAACATGGCTGATAGACCTGCTGTACACACCTCAGGAACACGGCTGACAGACCTGCTGTACACACCTCAGGAACATGGCTGACAGACCTGCTGTACACACCTCAGGAACATGGCTGACAGACCTGCTGTACACACCTCAGGAACATGGCTGATAGACCTGCTGTACACACCTCAGGACCTTCACGGCTGACAGACCTGCTGTACACACCTCAGGAACACGGCTGATAGACCTGCTGTACACACCTCAGGAACATGGCTGATAGACCTGCTGTACAGACCTCAGGAACACGGCTGATAGACCTGCTGTACAGACCTCAGGAACATGGCTGATAGACCTGCTGTACAGACCTCAGGAACACGGCTGATAGACCTGCTGTACAGACCTCAGGAACATGGCTGATAGACCTGCTGTACAGACCTCAGGAACACGGCTGATAGACCTGCTGTACACACCTCAGGACCTTCATGGCTGACAGACCTGCTGTACAGACCTCAGGAACATGGCTGATAGACCTGCTGTACAGACCTCAGGAACACGGCTGATAGACCTGCTGTACACACCTCAGGAACATGGCTGATAGACCTGCTGTACACACCTCAGGAACACGGCTGATAGACCTGCTGTACACACCTCAGGACCTTCATGGCTGACTGACCTGCTGTACACACCTCAGGAACACGGCTGATAGACCTGCTGTACACACCTCAGGAACATGGCTGATAGACCTGCTGTACACACCTCAGGACCTTCATGGCTGATAGACCTGCTGTACACACCTCAGGACCTTCATGGCTGACTGACCGACACGTCCCTCTCTGCGCAGCGTTTTCTGACTCACCTCACCGCCACATCCCGTGGATAAACTACTCACCAACGGTGTACTGACATGACTGCCACATCTCGTGGATAAACCACTCACCAACGATGTACTCACCTGACTGCCACATCCCGTGGATAAACCACTCACCAACGATGTACTCACCTGACTGCCACATCCCGTGGATAAACCACTCACCAACGATGTACTCACCATGAACATCCTGCAGACCTCAATGATCCGACTCACCAACAAATCCAGGTCAACACGGCTCTCCCTCCAGACTCACCAACAAATCCACGTCAACACGGCTCTCCCTCCAGTGTCACCAACAAATCCACGTCAACACGGCTCTCCCTCCAGTGTCACCAACAAATCCACGTCAACACGGCTCTCCCTCCAGTGTCACCAACAAATCCACGTCAACACGGCTCTCCCTCCAGTGTCACCAACAAATCCACGTCAACACGGCTCTCCCTCCAGTGTCACCAACAAATCCACGTCAACACGGCTCTCCCTCCAGTGTCACCAACAAATCCACGTCAACACGGCTCTCCCTCCAGTGTCACCAACAAATCCACGTCAACACGGCTCTCCCTCCAGTGTCACCAAGAAATCCACGTCAACACGGCTCTCCCTCCACTGTCACGAACAAATCCACGTCAACACGGCTCTCCCTCCAGTGTCACCAACAAATCCACGTCAACACGGCTCTCCCTCCAGACTCACCAACAAATCCACGTCAACACGGCTCTCCCTCCAGTGTCACCAACAAATCCACGTCAACACGGCTCTCCCTCCAGTGTCACCAACAAATCCACGTCAACACGGCTCTCCCTCCAGTGTCACCAACAAATCCACGTCAACACGGCTCTCCCTCCAGTGTCACCAACAAATCCACGTCAACACGGCTCTCCCTCCAGTGTCACCAACAAATCCACGTCAACACGGCTCTCCCTCCAGTGTCACCAACAAATCCACGTCAACACGGCTCTCCCTCCAGACTCACCAACAAATCCACGTCAACACGGCTCTCCCTCCAGTGTCACCAACAAATCCACGTCAACACGGCTCTCCCTCCAGTGTCACCAACAAATCCACGTCAACACGGCTCTCCCTCCAGTGTCACCAACAAATCCACGTCAACACGGCTCTTCCTCCAGTGTCACCAACAAATCCACGTCAACACGGCTCTCCCTCCAGACTCACCAACAAATCCACGTCAACACGGCTCTCCCTCCAGTGTCACCAACAAATCCACGTCAACACGGCTCTCCCTCCAGTGTCACCAACAAATCCACGTCAACACGGCTCTTCCTCCAGTGTCACCAACAAATCCACGTCAACACGGCTCTCCCTCCAGACTCACCAACAAATCCACGTCAACACGGCTCTCCCTCCAGACTCACCAACAAATCCACGTCAACACGGCTCTCCCTCCAGTGTCACCAACAAATCCACGTCAACACGGCTCTCCCTCCAGACTCACCAAGAAATCCACGTCAACACGGCTCTCCCTCCAGTGTCACCAACAAATCCACGTCAACACGGCTCTCCCTCCAGACTCACCAACAAATCCACGTCAACACGGCTCTCCCTCCAGTGTCACCAACAAATCCACGTCAACACGGCTCTCCCTCCAGACTCACCAACAAATCCACGTCAACACGGCTCTCCCTCCAGTGTCACCAACAAATCCACGTCAACACGGCTCTCCCTCCAGACTCACCAAGAAATCCACGTCAACACGGCTCTCCCTCCAGACTCACCAACAAATCCACGTCAACACGGCTCTCCCTCCAGTGTCACCAACAAATCCACGTCAACACGGCTCTCCCTCCAGTGTCACCAACAAATCCACGTCAACACGGCTCTCCCTCCAGTGTCACCGTGGAGTATCAGATCCTCTCGTGTTCAGTCACTGAATCGCGTTGGCCTCTAAGTGCTGGCTGCATCAATGCTTTCCGCCCTTCCCCACAGACATGTTACAGCTTTCTGACCTCCACGCATGAATCCCCCACACTCGTTATCAGCGTTTTCTTCCTGCGTCCTCTCTTGATGCTTACACAGCGCCCATCCTCGTTCACAGACCAAACTCTTAGCACTGTACAAACATGGAGTCATTTGCTTGGAGCCGGCTGGCAGCTGCATTGGGTGTTTATCATTCGTTTCCTGTGTCATCCAGTCAGGCTTTAGTCTCACGCATGCATACACATACCAGAGTGGATTTAAGGGAATATTTTCCCAGGGACAACTATCTTGTTGTCGTGGGGTTTTTAACGTGCGCTGAGTGCATGCTGCACACGGGACCTCGGTTATCGTCCCGCCACAAAGGCCCTTCACACATTGATCAGCAGCATGCAGACTCCAAACCTCTGTGCGGGGCTTTATCTAAACTGACTCACCACGTGTCCAGGTGTTTGAGGACACTGACTCACCATGTGTCCAGGTGTTTGAGGACACTGACTCACCACGTGTCCAGGTGTTTGAGGACACTGACTCACCATGTGTCCAGGTGTTTGAGGACACTGACTCACCACGTGTCCAGGTGTGTGAGGAGAACTGACTCACCATGTGTCCAGGTGTTTGAGGACACTGACTCACGATGTGTTGGAGGACACTGACTCACCACGTGTCCAGGTGTTTGAGGACACTGACTCACCACGTGTCCAGGTGTTTGAGGACACTGACTCACCACGTGTCCAGGTGTGTGAGGAGAACTGACTCACCATGTGTCCAGGTGTTTGAGGACACTGACTCACCATGTGTTGGAGGAGAACTGACTCACCACGTGTCCAGGTGTTTGAGGACACTGACTCACCATGTGTCCAGGTGTGTGAGGAGAACTGACTCACCATGTGTCCAGGTGTTTGAGGACACTGACTCACCATGTGTCCAGGTGTTTGAGGACACTGACTCACCACGTGTCCAGGTGTTTGAGGACACTGACTCACCACGTGTCCAGGTGTTTGAGGACACTGACTCACCATGTGTCCAGGTGTTTGAGGACACTGACTCACCACGTGTCCAGGTGTTTGAGGACACTGACTCACCATGTGTCCAGGTGTTTGAGGAAAATGACTCACCATAAGATAAGATAAGATAAGAATAACTTTATTATCTCCAATTGGAGAAATTTGGTCAGGTGCATTATCACAACATAGACAAGTAAACAACATGGGGACCATAACTGTAAAAGCCAACAACAGCCCCTACAAATATTACGAAGATACAAATGTAAAAAATATCACATACATCGTTTCATACATACATCCACACACTGCAGGTAATAACTAGTATTCTTAATGTAAAAACAGAAAGAATTAAGAAACATTATTTGAATATAATTATAAACATAGCCTACTATACTGCACATTGATTATAATAGACAGATAAGATAAGAATAAAGATGAAATGCGGAAAACCACAACCAGATAATCAGCACACACCCGCACCCCCCCCCCCCCCCCCCCCACCTCCCCCCACCCACCCCACACACGCGGATAACTTGATTAAACAAGAGTAATAAACATATGTTCTCAAATAAAAACATTTCACATATTCGCTTTTGAAAACATTGCAATTAATTATTACATCGTAATTATTAAACAGAAGTATATTTAGAATATGGACGTTAGCATTAGACATATTCCATTGTACATTCATCCTGCATATTGCACATTATTCTTCCTACATATTGCACATTCATTATAACCAATTGTCACGTTTTAAGCTCAGTAAACACACACACACACACACACACACACACACACACACACACACACACACACACACACACACACACAGTTCTCAAGAATTTAAAAGGTGGATTGAACGTGGAATAAAAGTCTTCAGAGCTCTGGATTTCAACTTAAAAGTTCTGTAGCGTCGTCCTGATGGCAATAGCTCATAATACTTTGCTAAAATATGGGTGTCGTCAGTTGCTATCTGCCTGCTTTTTTTAACCACTCGACTTTCATACAGCTCTTGCATACTAGCTTGTTTCACTCCCACAATTTTACTGCATACACTCATGACATCGTTCAAAACACGCTTACTCCTCACTCCCAAACTTCCATACCAGCACATAAATGAAACTGTGAGCACGGACTCGATACGAAATCGATAATAACTTTGAAGAATATTTGAATTTATACCAACATTTCTAAGCTTCTGTAAACAAAAAATTCTAGATTGAGGTGTTTGAGGACACTGACTCACCACGTGTCCAGGTGTTTGAGGACACTGACTCACCACGTGTCCAGGTGTTTGAGGACACTGACTCACCACGTGTCCAGGTGTTTGAGGACACTGACTCACCCTGTGTCCAGGTGTTTGAGGACACTGACTCACCACGTGTCCAGGTGTTTGAGGACACTGACTCACCACGTGTCCAGGTGTTTGAGGACACTGACTCACCATGTGTCAAGGTGTTTGAAGACACTGACTCACCATGCGTCCAGGTGTTTGAGGACACTGACTCACCACGTGTCCAGGTGTTTGAGGAGAACTGACTCACCACTTGTCCAGGTGTTTGAGGACACTGACTCACCACGTGTCCAGGTGTTTGAGGACACTGACTCACCCTGTGTCCAGGTGTTTGAGGACACTGACTCACCACGTGTCCAGGTGTTTGAGGACACTGACTCACCATGTGTCAAGGTGTTTGAAGACACTGACTCACCACGTGTCCAGGTGTTTGAGGAGAACTGACTCACCACTTGTCCAGGTGTTTGAGGACACTGACTCACCCTGTGTTTGAGGACACTGACTCACCACGTGTCCAGGTGTTTGAGGAGAACTGACTCACCACTTGTCCAGGTGTTTGAGGACACTAACTCACCCTGTGTTTGAAGACACTGACTCACCATGTGTCCAGGTGTTTGAGGACACTGACTCACCACTTGTCCAGGTGTTTGAGGACACTAACTCACCCTGTGTTTGAAGACACTGACTCACCATGTGTCCAGGTGTTTGAGGACACTGGCTCATGTGTTTGAGGAGACTGACTCACCGCATCTCCAGGTGTTTGAGGAGACTGACTCACCGCATCTCCAAGTGTTTGAGGAGACTGACTCACCGCATCTCCAGGTGTTTGAGGAGACTGACTCAACATATCTCCAAGTGTTTGAGGAGACTGACTCAACATATCTCCAGGTGTTTGAGGAGACTAACTCAACAGGTGTCCACTGACTCACCAGCCAGAGCGGCAGTGACGCCAGCCACGAGGAAGGACAGGACGACTGCCGGCCCTGCTGACTGTCTGGCCACCTGACCTGACATCACGTACACCCCTGTCCCCAGCGTGCTGCTCAGACCTGTAACAACACGGTACACCTGTACCTACAGTCCTGCTCAGACCTGTAACAACACGGTACACCTGTACCCAGGGTGCTGCTCAGACCTGTAACAACACGGTACACCTGTACCTACAGTCCTGCTCAGACCTGTAACAACACGGTACACCTGTACCCAGGGTGCTGCTCAGACCTGTAACAACACGGTACACCTGTACCTAGGGTGCTGCTCAGACCTGTAACAACACGGTACACCTGTACCCAGAGTGCTGCTCAGACCTGTAACAACACGGTACACCTGTACCGAGAGTGCTGCTCAGACCTGTAACAACACGGTACACCCGTACCTACAGTCCTGCTCAGACCTGTAACAACACGGTACACCTGTCCCCAGCGTGCTGCTCAGACCTGTAACAACACGGTACACCTGTACCCTGCGTGCTGCTCAGACCTGTAACAACACGGTACACCTGTACCCAGCGTGCTGCTCAGACCTGTAACAACACGGTACACCTGTACCCAGAGTGCTGCTCAGACCTGTAACAACACGGTACACCTGTACCCAGGGTGCTGCTCAGACCTGTAACAACACGGTACACCTGTACCGAGAGTGCTGCTCAGACCTGTAACAACACGGTACACCTGTACCGAGAGTGCTGCTCAGACCTGTAACAACACGGTACACCTGTACCCTGGGTGCTGCTCAGACCTGTAACAACACGGTACACCTGTACCTAGGGTGCTGTTCAGACCTGTAACAACACGGTACACCTGTACCCTGCTTGCTGCTCAGACCTGTAACAACACGGTATACCTGTACCCAGCGTGCTGCTCAGACCTGTAACAACACGGTACACCTGTACCGAGAGTGCTGCTCAGACCTGTAACAACACGGTACACCTGTACCCTGTACCCTGGGTGCTGCTCAGACCTGTAACAACACGGTACGCCTGTACCCAGGGTGCTGCTCAGACCTGTAACAACACGGTACACCTGTAACTACAGTCCTGCTCAGACCTGTAACAACACGGTACACCTGTACCCAGGATGCTGCTTTGACCTGTAACAACACGGTACACCTGCACCGAGAGTGCTGCTCAGACCTGTAACAACACGGTACACCTGTACCCAGGATGCTGCTTTGACCTGTAACAACACGGTACACCTGTACCGAGAGTGCTGCTCAGACCTGTAACAACACGGTACACCTGTACCGAGAGTGCTGCTCAGACCTGTAACAACACGGTACACCTGTACCTACAGTCCTGCTCAGACCTGTAACAACACGGTACACCTGTACCCAGCGTGCTGCTCAGACCTGTAACAACACGGTACACCTGTACCGAGAGTGCTGCTCAGACCTGTAACAACACGGTACACCTGTACCTACAGTCCTGCTCAGACCTGTAACAACACGGTACACCTGTACCTACAGTCCTGCTCAGACCTGTAACAACACGGTACACCTGTACCGAGAGTGCTGCTCAGACCTGTAACAACACGGTACACCTGTACCTACAGTCCTGCTCAGACCTGTAACAACACGGTACACCTGTACCTACAGTCCTGCTCAGACCTGTAACAACACGGTACACCTGTACCTACAGTCCTGCTCAGACCTGTAACAACACGGTACACCTGTACCCAGCGTGCTGCTCAGACCTGTAACAACACGGTACACCTGTACCGAGAGTGCTGCTCAGACCTGTAACAACACGGTACACCTGTACCGAGAGTGCTGCTCAGACCTGTAACAACACGGTACACCTGTACCGAGAGTGCTGCTCAGACCTGTAACAACACGGTACACCTGTACCCAGCGTGCTGCTCAGACCTGTAACAACACGGTACACCTGTACCGAGAGTGCTGCTCAGACCTGTAACAACACGGTACACCTGTACCTACAGTCCTGCTCAGACCTGTGCTGTGCTTTTGCCCCTCGTGACGTCTGGTGACGTAATCCCCCCCCCCCCCTCCCCCCTCCTTCCTTCTCCTCCATCTGACATGGAACATTTCCAACAAAGTCTTCTTGGAGTGTGCAGCAAACCTGCCGTCCCGTCGTTTCCCACTACTTCGGCCTTTCCCACTCCTACCCCTCGGCCTTTCCCACTCCTTCCCTCGGCCTTTCCCACTCCTACCCCTCGGCCTTTCCCACTCCTTCCCTCGGCCTTTCCCACTCCTTCCCTCGGCCTTTCGCACTCCCTCGGCCTTTCCCACTCCTTCCTTCGGCCTTTCCCACTCCTTCCCTCGGCCTTTCCCACTCCTTCCTTCGGCCTTTCCCAATCCTACCCTCGGCCTTTCCCACTCCTTCCCCTCGGCCTTTCCCACTCCTTCCCTCGGCCTTTCCCACTCCTTCCTTCGGCCTTTCCCAATCCTACCCTCGGCCTTTCCCACTCCTTCCCCTCCGCCTTTCCCACTCCTTCCCCTCGGCCTTTCCCACTCCTTCCCTCGGCCTTTCCCACTCCTTCCCCTCCGCCTTTCCCACTCCTTCCCTCGGCCTTTCCCACTCCTTCCCTCGGCCTTTCGCACTCCCTCGGCCTTTCCCACTCCTTCCCCTCCGCCTTTCCCACTCCTTCCCTCGGCCTTTCCCACTCCTTCCCCTCCGCCTTTCCCACTCCTTCCCCTCGGCCTTTCCCACTCCTTCCCTCGGCCTTTCCCACTCCTTCCCCTCCGCCTTTCCCACTCCTTCCCCTCCGCCTTTCCCACTCCTTCCCCTCGGCCTTTCCCACTCCTTCCCCTCGGCCTTTCCCACTCCTTCCCTCGGCCTTTCCCACTCCTACCCTCGGCCTTTCCCACTCCTTCCCTCGGCCTTTCCCACTCCTTCCCCTCCGCCTTTCCCAATGTTTCCCACTCCTACCCCTCGACATTTCTCAATGTTCACCACTCCTTCTTCTCGGCCTATTTCCATTTTCCATTTGTGTGCGTGCGTATACGTGTGTGTGTGTGTGTGTGTGTGTGTGTGTGTGTGTGTGTGTGTGTGTGTGTGTGTGTAAATCACAAGGAAAAGCCTCAAAGAAGAGAAGCGAGAGCGAGCGGACAACGCAAACACCACCAACAAACAGCAGGAAGAGAGGCAGAAAGAAAGGAAGGTGCTCACCCAAACCGACCAGTTCCCAGGTGGTCAGACATCTCCTCAGCTCTGACCTGTGAAGGTCCTCCTCCGTGTACTCCTTTTTCCGGAACAGCTTCCTGAGGCTCCTTCCACACCCCGCCATGGTCCTCTGGACACACACACACACACACACACACACACACACACACACATAACATCGGTATGAGTGACCATCATCATAAAACATGCTATCATCATCATGGATGACGAGGAGGAAGATCTAGTTTCGACAAAACGCTCATGTGTGTGAACAAATTCAAAGGGAAAAAACTGGAACTGTACACGTAAGCAGAGCCGGCTCGGGGCAAACGTGCAACAAACTCAGCGAAACAAAAACATCACACGTCATAATCATTATCATAATCATAATTATGCACACGGCTCACCTTGCTTCGACAGCCAGTACGAGAGAGAGAGAGAGAGAGAGAGAGAGAGAGAACGAAATTTCTTTTTAACGAGAGAAGTGGAATAAGCATGCACGTGCCTTTTCACATCCAGCCCTCAGGGCAAAGAAAAATGAAATCAAAATACTCACAGAAGAGAGAGGGAGGGGGGGAACGAACGAACGAAGTTTTTTTTATTGAGGGAAGTGGACTAAGCATACATGTGCTTTTTTCATCCAGCCCTCAGGGCAAATGGAAAATGAAAATGAATCAAAACATCCACAAAGTAGCAAAGAGATGAAGAAATAAAGACACGACATTCACATTCACATTTAAACATGCACATCTACATAATCCTGATACAAACATCATATAATGAAGGAAAAAGATCACCCCCCCCCCCCCCCTCAAAAAAAAAAAGAAAGAAAAAAAGCAAACAAACAAAAGAAACACACAGCCCCTCCCAAGCCCCCCCACCCCCACCCCCCACCCCCACCCCCAAAAAAGTATTCAGGACACTGATTGTGGTTGTATATCATTAAGTAGTGCGATAGCGGTTAGACATACAATTAAACTATATATGCGTATTCAATAAGATAAAGTCAAGTTAAGTAGGATTGTTGACATATTTGTCCATAAGGTGTGTATGGTCATGTTTTTTGAATTCTTGAATGCTTTTCTGAACATTAAGATTGGATGAAATATTGTTCCATAAACAGCCTCCTGAATAAATGAGACTGGATTTAAACAGATCTACTCTTGGAATGGGGATCTTAATCTTGTTGGTCTGGCGGACTAGCGTGGTGGGAAATCTCTCTCTCAAAGATGGAGCATAATTAAACATGATTTTAAAAATAAAAAGTGCTTTATTGTATTCAAGTTTAAGCTTCAGGGGAAGAATATCTAAATGTCTGTAGTCGTCAGCAGTCAGTGATGAAGATTTCAGAAGGATTCATTTAAGAGCTCGTCTATGCAGACTTAGTAAAGGTTTTAGTACATGATCGCTAGCTGAATCCCAGAGTGTTGACGCATAGTTAATATGTGATTCAATATAAGCAAAAAATAATAATTTTCGACAATGCAAATCAAGAAAATGTTTAATTCTGGAAAGCTGATAAATCTTTTTGGATAGGGTTTTGCATAATGACATAATATGACTGGACCAAGATAAGTTGTTATCAATTGTGACTCCAAGAATTTTATGATTATCAACTTCTTCTATTGGATGACCATTTATGGAAAAGGGTGGAAGGTTGTGTGAAAAATTTTGGCGTTTCTGTCTGGTGGTGAGTATGAGACATTTCGGTTGTTGTTTTTTTGGATGGAGACGCATGTGTTTTAAATTGGACCATCTAACTATGCTATTAATGCTTTGTTGCAGAGCATAGTACACTTTGTCTATTGTAGTGTGATTGTATGTATTGTTGTATCGTCTGCAAACATCTCACATAATGCATTAATAAATAGAGGCAAATCATTTATATAAACAGAAAACAATATTGGACCAAGAATTGAACCTTGAGGAACTCCGTAATAGATAGACTGTAAAGAGGATTGAGATTCATTCATAGATACAATTTGTCTTCTGTCTGATAGAAATGAAGATATGAGGTCAAGTGTATTTCCAGAAAAGCCATATAATTTTAGTTTTTTCAAAAGAAGAGTGCGGTCAGTCACATCGAATGCCTTCATAAAATCCACCATGAGAACACCAGTAATTTCATTATTGTTTATATTTGTGAGCCATTGTTCGACTAAGTTAGTGAGTGCTGTATGACAGGAGTGCTTGGACCTGAAACCAGATTGATTTGGATGAAATAATTTGTAGTGATTGAAATGATTAAGGATATGTTTGTTAATGTGTTTTTCTAAAGGTTTTGACAATATTGATAAGATTGAAATTGGTCTGTAATTGGAAGGGTCTGTACGGTCTCCTGACTTAAAAATGGGTACTACTTTCGCGACTTTAAGAGAGAGAGAGAGAGAGAGAGAGAGAGAGAGAGAGAGAGAGAGAGAGAGAGAGGGGGAGAGAGAGAGAAAGAGAGAGAGGGAGAGAGAGAGAGAAAGAAAGAGAGAGAGAGAGAACAAGAACAAGAACAAAACTTTAATCTCCAGGCCTCCGGCCCATAGAAAGAAATCAAAAGCACACAATATGGTGATCACTCAGCCACAACAAAATGTAAAATACGTACTAACTTAACCTGTAGAACAAAAGTGCTTCTCGTGCATAGTAAATTAATTCTAACTTTCAACATTGTTGTCACAGAATTCCTGTCGTATCTTCAGGGCATTAAATATATAAATGCAGCGTTTACGAATACTGTAAACAGAACCATTCTTCAGCAAGTGAACATACGATTGACCTTCAGAGTTCAGATGTTTTTGCCGCAGGTTATTGTAAAGGACACAATTGTTTATAAAATGGTTTTCATCTTCGATTACATTACAACGTTTACATGCGTAATTTGAATTACATTTGAATGTTCTTCTAAAAAATGATCCATTTATTGGGAGCAAACCAAGCCGTAATTTTACCAAACAGTCCCTAAAACACTTTTTGTCCACATAGTCAAAATATTGCTCACACTGAAAACCAGTTTTAAACAGTCTGTAGTTATGATATATATATCTTTATACATTACTGACTCGTCCCACTCCTGCATAAATATATCTTTCATTCTTTGCTTAAATAATGACAAAAATGTTTGCTCACAACCAACGCCTTAGAGAGAAAGAGAGGGAGAGAGAGAGAGGGAAAGAGAGAGAGAGAGAGAGGGAGGAAGAGAGAGAGAAAGAAAGAGAGAGAGAGAGAGAAAGAGAGGGAGAGAGAGGGAAAGAGAGAGCGATAGAGATAGATAGATAGATAGATAGATAGATGGATGGATACGATTTAAACAGAAAAGAGCATCACACAACACACAACACAAGAGAAAAGAGCATCACACAACACACAATAAACAGAAAAGAGCAGAACACTACACAACAGCGCGGATTCAAATTGAAAAAGACTCACTGTCTGATTGTCGTGCTTGGCACACTCCCAGTGGGTTTTGCAAGCAGATCACAGACACACGGAGCATGGAACGTGGATCAGTTCAACGCAGGCTTTGATGGCTGCTTCACATTGAAACTCCAACTGTCACTCGGCAGTATCGAGAGGAGGGGGGAAGGAGGGGGGGGTGCTGAGGGGGGCGGGGGGGGGCGGGGGGGGGACAAAGGCCACGTGATCACACCACACATTCCCAGTCTGCCGGTTACATTGTTGTTATCCTGTGTACCTGGCTGTGTACCTGGCTGTGTCATCCCGTGTCATCCTGTGTACCTGGCTGTGTCATCCTGTGTACCTGGCTGTGTCATCCCGTGTACCTGGCTGTGTCACCCTGTGTCATCCTGTGTACCTGGCTGTGTACCTGGCTGTGTCATCCTGTGTACCTGGCTGTGTCATCCTGTGTACCCGGCTGTGTCATCCTGTATACCTGGCTGTGTACCTGGCTGTGTCATCCTGTGTACCCGGCTGTGTCATCCTGTATACCTGGCTGTGTACCCGGCTGTGTCATCCTGTGTCGTGTACCTGGCTGTGTCATCCTGTGCACCTGGCTGTGTACCTGGCTGTGTCATCCTGTGTGCCTGGCTGTGTCATCCTGTGTACCTGGCTGTGTACCTGGCTGTGTCATCCTGTGTACCTGGCTGTGTACCTGGCTGTGTTATCCTGTGTACCTGGCTGTGTACCTGGCTGTGTCATCCTGTGTACCTGGCTGTGTCATCCTGTGTACCTGGCTGTGTACCTGGCTGTGTCATCCTGTGTACCTGGCTGTGTCATCCTGTGTACCTGGCTGTGTACCTGGCTGTGTCATCCTGTGTACCTGGCTGTGTACCTGGCTGTGTTATCCTGTGTTCCCGGCTGTGTCATCTTGTGTACCTGGCTGTGTAGCTATCCTCTGTACCTGGCTGTGTAGTTATCCTCTGTACCTGGCTGTGTCATCCTGTGTACTTGGCTGTGTAGTTATCCTGTGTAGCTGGCTGTGTAGTTATCCTATGTAGCTGGCTGTGTCATCCTGTGTACCTGGCTGTGTAGTTATCCTGTGTAGCTGGCTGTGTCATCCCGTGTCATCCTGTGTACCTGGCTGTGTAGTTATCCTGTGTAGCTGGCTGTGTCATCCTGTGTACCTGGCTGTGTAGTTATCCTGTGTAGCTGGCTGTGTCATCCTGTGTCATCCTGTGTACCTGGCTGTGCATAATGGTGCTGTGTGTCTGTAGCTGTGTAGAGTGGTGCTGTGTGTCTGTAGCTGTGTAGAGTGGTGCTGTGTGTCTGTAGCACAGTGGTGCTGTGTGTCTGTAGCACAGTGGTGCTGTGTGTCTGTAGCACAGTGGTGCTGTGTGTCTGTAGCACAGTGGTGCTGTGTGTCTGTAGCACAGTGGTGCTGTGTGTCTGTAGCTGTGCAGAGTGGTGCTGTGTGTCTGTAGCTGTGCACAGTGGTGCTGTGTGTCTGTAGCACAGTGGTGCTGTGTGTCTGTAGCTGTGCAGAGTGGTGCTGTGTGTCTGTAGCTGTGCACAGTGGTGCTGTGTGTCTGTAGCACAGTGGTGCTGTGTGTCTGTAGCTGTGCACAGTGGTGCTGTGTGTCTGTAGCACAGTGGTGCTGTGTGTCTGTAGCTGTGCAGAGTGGTGCTGTGTGTCTGTAGCTGTGCAGAGTGGTGCTGTGTGTCTGTAGCTGTGCAGAGTGGTGCTGTGTGTCTGTAGCACAGTGGTGCTGTATGTCTGTAGCTGTGCAGAGTGGTGCTGTGTGTCTGTAGCAAAGTGGTGCTGTATGTCTGTAGCTGTGCAGAGTGGTGCTGTGTGTCTGTAGCACAGTGGTGCTGTGTGTCTGTAGCTGTGCAGAGTGGTGCTGTGTGTCTGTAGCTGTGCAGAGTGGTGCTGTGTGTCTGTAGCACAGTGGTGCTGTGTGTCTGTAGCTGTGCAGAGTGGTGCTGTGTGTCTGTAGCTGTGCAGAGTGGTGCTGTGTGTCTGTAGCTGTGTAGAGTGGTGCTGTGTGTCTGTAGCACAGTGGTGCTGTGTGTCTGTAGCTGTGCAGAGTGGTGCTGTGTGTCTGTAGCTGTGCACAGTGGTGCTGTGTGTCTGTAGCACAGTGGTGCTGTGTGTCTGTAGCTGTGTAGAGTGGTGCTGTGTGTCTGTAGCTGTGCAGAGTGGTGCTGTGTGTCTGTAGCTGTGCACAGTGGTGCTGTGTGTCTGTAGCACAGTGGTGCTGTGTGTCTGTAGCTGTGTAGAGTGGTGCTGTGTGTCTGTAGCTGTGCAGAGTGGTGCTGTGTGTCTGTAGCTGTGCACAGTGGTGCTGTGTGTCTGTAGCACAGTGGTGCTGTGTGTCTGTAGCTGTGTAGAGTGGTGCTGTGTGTCTGTAGCTGTGCAGAGTGGTGCTGTGTGTCTGTAGCACAGTGGTGCTGTGTGTCTGTAGCTGTGTACAGTGGTGCTGTGTGTCTGTAGCACAGTGGTGCTGTGTCTGTAGCTGTGCACAGTGGTGCTGTGTGTCTTTAGCACAGTGGTGCTGTGTGTCTGTAGCTGTGCACAGTGGTGCTGTGTGTCTGTAGCTGTGCACAGTGGTGCTGTGTGTCTGTAGCACAGTGGTGCTGTGTGTCTGTAGCTGTGTAGAGTGGTGCTGTGTGTCTGTAGCTGTGCACAGTGGTGCTGTGTGTCTGTAGCACAGTGGTGCTGTGTCTTTAGCTGTGCACAGTGGTGCTGTGTGTCTGTAGCTGTGCACAGTGGTGCTGTGTGTCTGTAGCACAGTGGTGCTGTGTGTCTGTAGCTGTGCACAGTGGTGCTGTGTGTCTGTAGCTGTGTAGAGTGGTGCTGTGTGTCTGTAGCACAGTGGTGCTGTGTGTCTGTAGCTGTGCACAGTGGTGCTGTGTGTCTGTAGCACAGTGGTGCTGTGTGTCTGTAGCTGTGCAGAGTGGTGCTGTGTGTCTGTAGCACAGTGGTGCTGTGTGTCTGTAGCTGTGCACAGTGGTGCTGTGTGTCTGTAGCTGTGCACAGTGGTACTGTGTGTCTGTAGCACAGTGGTGCTGTGTCTTTAGCTGTGCACAGTGGTGCTGTGTGTCTGTAGCTGTGCACAGTGGTGCTGTGTGTCTGTAGCTGTGCACAGTGGTGCGGTGTGTCTGTAGCTGTGTAGAGTGGTGCTGTGTGTCTGTAGCTGTGCACAGTGGTGCTGTGTGTCTGTAGCTGTGCACAGTGGTGCGGTGTGTCTGTAGCTGTGCACAGTGGTGCTGTGTGTCTGTAGCTGTGTAGAGTGGTGCTGTGTGTCTGTAGCTGTGTACAGTGGTACTGTGTGTCTGTAGCACAGTGGTGCTGTGTGTCTGTAGCTGTGCACAGTGGTGCTGTGTGTCTGTAGCTGTGCACAGTGGTGCTGTGTGTCTCTAGTTGTGCACAGTGGTGCTGTGTGTCTGTAGCTGTGCACAGTGTTGCTGTGTGTCTGTAGCACAGTGGTGCTGTGTGTCTGTAGCTGTGCACAGTGGTGCTGTGTGTCTGTAGCTGTGCACAGTGGTGCTGTGTGTCTGTAGCACATTTGTGCTGTGTGTGTAGTTGTGCAGAGTGGTGCTGTGTCTGTAGCTGTGCACAGTGGTGCTGTGTGTCTCTAGTTGTGCATGTACCCCCACCCTTCCCAGACTAACGACCCGGCAACACAAACACAGAGACACAGAAGAGTTCTTTACTGTGACCATACAAATAAATGGCATGAAACAAATTCAAAGCATGCGGAATTAACCCCCTAACTTTAACCACAGCACGACCCCCAAATCTCAGTCCTTCACATGATATTGTCACAATGTTTTATGCACTGTGCCATCCTGCTCTGCTCCGTGATACTGTGAAAGTCCACCTGACCCAAATTCCACTGGGAGTTGAAGACAGAAGTGGGTCACTGGCAGATTGGAGGATGGGGCAGGATGGGGTGAGATCAATGGGATAGGGTACGTTGGGAACGTGGAGGAGGGGGGGTGTGGTGTGAGGACAATGGGATAGGGTACGTTGGGAACGTGGAGGAGGGGGTGTGTGGTGTGAGGACAATGGGATAGGGTACGTTGGGAACGTGGAGGAGGGGGGGTGTGGTGTGAGGACAATGGGATAGGGTACGTTGGGAACGTGGAGGAGGGGGGTGGGTGTGAGGACAATGGGATAGGGTACGTTGGGAACGTGGAGGAGGGGGGTGGGTGTGAGGACAATGGGATAGGGTACGTTGGGAACGTGGAGGAGGGGTGCGGGGGGTGAGGACAATGGGATAGGGTACGTTGGGAACGTGGAGGAGGAGGTGTGTGTGAGGACAATGGGATAGGGTACGTTGGGAACGTGGAGGAGGTGGGGGGGGTGTGTGAGGACAATGGGATAGGGTACGTTGGGAACGTGGAGGAGGGGGGGGGTGAGATCAATGGGATAGGGTACGTTGGGAACGTGGAGGAGGGGTGTGTGTGTGAGGACAATGGGATAGGGTACGTTGGGAACGTGGAGGAGGGGGGTGTGTGTGAGGACAATGGGATAGGGTACGTTGGGAACGTGGAGGAGGGGGTGGGGGTGAGGACAATGGGATAGGGTACGTTGGGAACGTGGAGGAGGAGGGGGTGTGTGAGGACAATGGGATAGGGTACGTTGGGAACGTGGAGGAGGAGGGGGGGGGGGTGAGGACAATGGGATAGGGAAACCAAGACAGTGGTGCTGTGTGTCTGTAGCTGTGCAGAGTGGTGCTGTGTGTCTGTAGCTGTGCACAGTGGTGCTGTGTGTCTGTAGCACAGTGGTGCTGTGTGTCTGTAGCTGTGCAGAGTGGTGCTGTGTGTCTGTAGCACAGTGGTGCTGTGTGTCTGTAGCTGTGCAGAGTGGTGCTGTGTGTCTGTAGCTGTGCAGAGTGGTGCTGTGTGTCTGTAGCAAAGTGGTGCTGTGTGTCTGTAGCTGTGCAGAGTGGTGCTGTGTGTCTGTAGCTGTGTACAGTGGTGCTGTGTGTCTGTAGCTGTGCACAGTGGTGCTGTGTGTCTGTAGCACAGTGGTGCTGTGTGTCTGTAGCTGTGCACAGTGGTGCTGTGTGTCTGTAGCTGTGCACAGTGGTGCTGTGTGTCTGTAGCACAGTGGTGCTGTGTGCAGTGTCACAATCTGTGAATGGAGTGGGACAGGAGGAATTGTGTTTTACGTGCTGTCAGCGACAGGGAACACAGGCGGCTCAACAGGCTGTTCGCTCAACAGTATCGGCCTCACTCGCCCGTCCTCTCCCCCGTCCTCTCCCCCCTTCCCCCAGTCCCAGTCGGTCTGCTATGATGCGCGCAATATTCATCGTGTCACATTGCTGATCGATTAGCAAGATGGCCTGATGTGAGAACCCCCCTAGCCCCCTAGAGACAGACAGAGAGATAGACACACACACACACACACACACACCTCCTCGCTCTCACGGGCCTACTGTAAAGTTTGTGAAGAAGTGACTGTCACCTTCACCACACATCAGCACTAAAACAGTCACGAGCACACTTACCTCTACAGTCCATCACCTGACACAAGGCGTAGGGAATATTTCGTGGTGAAGAAAGAAAAAGAGAAACCAAGATTCTCATTTAGATTCCCTGTCTCTGTCTCTCTGTCTCTATCGCCGTCTCTCTATCTGTGTCTGTGTCTGTCTGTCTGTCTGTCTGTCTCTCCCTCTATCTCTTTCTCTTTCTTTATCTATTTGTCTATCTATCTCTCTGCTGTGTTCTCGGGTATGTTTTGTGTGCTTGTGTATATTTATGAATCTGTTGTCACATTTGTTGACAGACAAGGAAGAAAGGAAGAACAACAAAGAGGGAATGAAGAACAACAAAGAAGGAAGGAAGGAGGACAAACAACGAAGGAAGGAGGACAAACAGAGAAGGAAGGAGGACAAACAGAGAAGGAAGGAAGAACAACAAAGAAGGTAGGAAGAACAACAAAGAAGGAAGGAAGGAAGGAGGACAAACAGAGAAGGAAGGAGGACAAACAGAGAAGGTAAGAAGAACAACAAAGAAGGTAGGAAGAACAACAAAGAAGGTAGGAAGAACAACAAAGAAGGTAGGAAGAGCAACAAAGAAGGAAGGGAGGAAGAACAACAAAGAAGGTAGGAAGACAAAGTGGGACGAGTGAAGTGTGCATTTGTGGTGGGGGGGGGGAGACGGGGAGAGGGGTGAAGTGTGCATGTGGTGTGTGGGGGGGAGACGGGGAGAGGGGTGAAGTGTGCATGTGGTGTGTGGGGGGAGAGGGGCGAAGTGTGCATGTGGTGTGTGGGGGGGGAGACGGGGAGAGGGGTGAAGTGTGCATGTGGTGTGGAGGGGGGAGACGGGGAGAGCGGTGAAGTGTGCATGTGGTGTGGGGGGGGAGACGGGGAGAGGGGCGAAGTGTGCATGTGGTGGGGGGGGGGAGACGGGGAGAGGGGTGAAGTGTGCATGTGGTGTGTGTGTGGGGGGGGGAGACGGGGAGAGGGGCGAAGTGTGCATGTGGTGTGTGTGGGGGGGGGAGACGGGGAGAGGGGCGAAGTGTGCATGTGGTGTGTGTGTGGGGGGGAGACGGGGAGAGGGGCGAAGTGTGCATGTGGTGTGTGGGGGGGGGGGAGACGGGGAGAGGTGTGAAGTGTGCATGTGGTGTGTGGGGGGGAGAGGGGTGAAGTGTGCATGTGGTGTGTGGGGGGGAGAGGGGTGAAGTGTGCATGTGGTGTGTGGGGGGGAGACGGGGAGAGGGGCGAAGTGTGCATGCGGTGTGTGGGGGGGAGAGGGGTGAAGTGTGCATGTGGTGTGTGGTGGGGGGGAGACGGGGAGAGGGGCGAAGTGTGCATGCGGTGTGTGGGGGGGAGAGGGGTGAAGTGTGCATGTGGTGTGTGGGGGGGAGAGGGGTGAAGTGTGCATGTGGTGTGTGGGGGGAGACGGGTGAAGTGTGCATGTGGTGTGTGGGGGGGAGAGGGGTGAAGTGTGCATGTGGTGTGTGGGGGGGAGAGGGGTGAAGTGTGCATGTGGTGTGGGGGGGGAGACGGGGAGAGGGGCGAAGTGTGCATGCGGTGTGTGGGGGGGAGACGGGGAGAGGGGCGAAGTGTGCATGTGGTGTGTGGGGGGGAGACGGGTGAAGTGTGCATGTGGTGTGTGGGGGGGGAGACGGGGAGAGGGGTGAAGTGTGCATGTGGTGTGTGGGGGGGAGAGGGGCGAAGTGTGCATGTGGTGTGTGGGGGGGGAGACGGGGAGAGGGGTGAAGTGTGCATGTGGTGTGTGGGGGGGAGACGGGGAGAGGGGTGAAGTGTGCATGTGGTGTGTGGGGGGGAGACGGGGAGAGGGGCGAAGTGTGCATGTGGTGTGGGGGGGGGAGACGGGGAGAGGGGTGAAGTGTGCATGTGGTGTGTGGGGGGGAGAGGGGCGAAGTGTGCATGTGGTGTGTGGGGGGGAGAGGGGTGAAGTGTGCATGTGGTGTGGAGGGGGGAGACGGGGAGAGGGGTGAAGTGTGCATGTGGTGTGTGGGGGGGAGAGGGGTGAAGTGTGCATGTGGTGGGGGGGGGGGAGAGGGGTGAAGTGTGCATGTGGTGTGGAGGGGGGAGAGGGGGAGAGGGGTGAAGTGTGCATGTGGTGTGGAGGGGGGAGAGGGGGAGAGGGGTGAAGTGTGCATGTGGTGTGGAGGGGGGAGAGGGGGAGAGGGGTGAAGTGTGCATGTGGTGTGGAGGGGGGAGAGGTGTGAAGTGTGCATGTGGTGTGTGGGGGGGGGGGGGGGGAGACGGGGAGAGGGGTGAAGTGTGTATGTGGTGTGGAGGGGGGAGACGGGGAGAGGGGTGAAGTGTGCATGTGGTGTGGAGGGGGGAGAGGGGTGAAGTGTGCATGTGGTGTGGAGGGGGAGAGGATGAAGTGTGCATGTGGTGGGGGGGGGGGACAAGGTGAGGGCGTTAAATTCAAGGTGGAAAGAGTGCAAGCTTGTTCTAATGACAAGTTTACTGCTGTCGTTATCAGTAAAAGTGCGCGCGCGCGCGTGCGTGCGTGTGTGTGTGTTTGTGCGTGCATGCGTGTGTGTGTGTGTGTGTGTGTGTGTGTGCGCGCGCGCGTGTGTGTGTATGTGTGTGCGCGCGACTGTGTGTGGATGTGATGTGTGTGTAGGTGTGGCGTGTGTGTGTGTGACAAAACCACAAGTGAGAGAAAGTAGTGACAGAACCGGACCTCACGATTAAACACTGAAAGCCCTTCAGTCCAGGACTCAGTCCAGGAGAAAACCAGACAAGTCTTTCGGGATTTGCGCTCGGAGTTGTCAGCCGATCCGCTTTCTTTCGTCTGTACACGCACAGACTTCACGATAAGATACAGTCGTCACCAGCACATAACTACAGTCGTCCCAGCTCATAACTACAGTCGTCACCAGCATATAACTACAGTCGTCCCAGCTCATAACTACAGTCGTCCCAGCTCATAACTACAGTCGTCCCAGCTCATAACTACAGTCGTCACCAGCATATAACTACAGCCACATCACAGTCTTCTGTCAGGCTGCTGACTATACACCGGTGACACGACTAAATACAACCGCCACTAGTACTTTACTGCAACCAGAACTACTGTCACATTAACTACATAACTACAATCCCAGAAGCTGAAGCCACTTATCACTGGCACGATCTTTATTCGCCGCAGAGGAAGAAGAAAAAGGATCTATCTTCATGCTACACTGGACGCGTTTGGTGACTTTGAGTGCTGGTGACACAGCCAAACCACAGCTCTCCTTGGGTTTTTTCCCGCTGACGGGGCTGGGTAACCGCAGCGACCGACTTGGATGTTCGCGTGCAGAGCCGGATGGACTGAGTGATGAGTAATGTCGGTATTCCTTCTCAATCGTTGGAGACCCAGGTGTGATTTGGGTGAAGCTTGTCTCCGTGTGTGTAACAGCAAAATGGTGCAGGGTTGTGTCAGTGTGCAGAGTTCTTCCTGATCGCTGAGACGTTTTCATTGTCCAGGTAAGTCAAGTGGCAGGAGAGAACTTGTGTGTGTGTTGTCAGCCTTCGGTAGCCGTTCAACTGGTCTATTTATAGAGCACCAACTGGTCTATTTATAGCACGTCGCCTGTTGTGTGTGGCCGTCTTTCTTTCAGTGCTGCTATAGGTTCGCGGTGTACCAATTTGTCCACACGAGGAACGTATCTCTTGTCTCTACATCTCTCTGTGTGTGTGCGTGCGTGCGTGCGCGCGCGCGCGCGTGTGTGTGTATGTGTGTGAAAGACAGAGATAGAGGGAGAGAACGAGAGAGCAAGTCTGTTATTTGTAGTCTTGTGTCGATTCATAAAGAGCACACACACACACACACACACACACACACACACACACACACACACACACACACACACACACACAGAGAGAGAGAGAGAGAGAGAGAGAGAGAGAGAGAGAGAATGACATTTCTTTTTTTGCAGTGAAAAATGTTTTGCAGCTCCAACGATAAGGAAGATAACGCTAGCGACGAGAAAACAACAACAACAACAACAAAACAAACGAAATACCTGTACACAAACACGTAAACATTTATACATCCATATACACTACATTAATATCACACACACACACACACACACACACACACACACACACACACACACACAGGGGGAGAGAGAGAGAGAGAGAGAGAGAGAGAGAGAGAGAGAGAGAGAGAGAGAATCAATGGGTAGGACAGAACTCCAAAAAAAAGAACAACAAAAAACAACCCAAAAATAAAGCCAAAACACGAACGAATGTAACTTGGGTCACCTGCATCAGTTGATCCTAATACATAGCACACTGTAGCTGGTTCTACAACAGCTGATCCTGATACATAGCCCACTGTAGCTGGTTCTACAACAGCTGATCCTGATACATAGCCCACTGTAGCTGGTTCTACAACAGCTGATCCTGATACATAGCCCACTGTAGCTGGTTCTACAACAGCTGATCCTGATACATAGCCCACTGTAGCTGGTTCTACAACAGCTGATCCTGATACATAGCCCACTGTAGCTGGTTCTACAACAGCTGATCCTGATACATAGCCCACTGTAGTTGCATTGAGCACTGTCCCGGGAGAGGACTGCAGCCAACTCCCTTCTTCCATCCCCCCCCTCCCCCCTCCGCCGTGCGGGACAAAGAAGGGACAGGAGGGATCCGTGTCACGGACACAACACACCGGGAAAACCCGCTTCCACTTCCACACCACGGCATCACTTTCACTTTCACTTTCTCGTGGAGACGTCACTGCGTTCGGACAAATCCATATAGACTACACCAGAGAGAGGGAGAGACAGACAGACAGGCAGGCAGAGATTGTGTTTGCCAAATGGCAGCTATCTACATGCTGTAAGTTTCCTCATTTCCATGACATGGACATCACTATGGCCTTGTGCAGTGGTCACAGCGTCAGAGACTTAATGGTGATATTTATTTTGCGCTCAGTCTTGTGCGGGGACAAATCAAATCGCTTTCAGCTGCAAGGGCCAGCAGTGACAATGTGTGGACGTTGCCCTGTACCTTGCTTGCTGGGTCACCAGTGACCTCGCTTCCTTGTTGGTTGTTGAGGGGGAGACCAGGAAGACATTCAAATAAAAGCCACCAACACACGCTGTTTGTCCGTGCCTCTGTTGTCCACTTTTGTGTTTGTTTCTTTTCATTTAGAGAAGAGGGAGACAGACAGACACAAACAGAGACAGAGAATGGGAAAGAGAGACAGACAGACAGACAGATAGACAGAAACATCGACAAACGAACAGATATATAAACCAATATACAAAGGAGAAATAGACAGACGGACAGTAACAAACATGTACATAAACGTCAGGAAACCAAGAAGAGGCAGACAAATACAGAGAGACGTGCACAGAGAGAGAGACATACAGAGACACAGAGATAGATAGATGGGTGAGCACAAGCACACACACACACACACACACACACACACACACCTCCTCGCTCTCACAGGCCAACTAAAAAGTTTGTGAAGAAGTGACTGTCACTTTAAACACCATTAAAACAGTCACGAGCACACTTATCTGTGCAGTCCAAGTGATGACCGATTTCAATGACAGCCGTGTCGAGTCGTGCAGCTGTCAATCAGTCAGCCACTCGGTGTGCAGACAGGTTTTCCTGTGGCTCCAGCATGGAGCGGTCCTTGTGTTTCCTGACGGCTCTGTGCTGCCTTTGTTGTGTCGGCTGGTCACATGCTGAGTATGTCACAAGTAAGTCTCTGGGCTTGTACCTTTGGAAAGAGAGAGAAGATTACGGATAGGATTTTTTTCCCCTTCAGATTAAGGTCTTGTCCTCATTCTGAAGGGGCTAGTTCAGATTTTTCCCTTCAGATTAAGGCCTTGTCCCCGTTCTGAAGGGGATAGTACAGATTTTTTCCTTCAGATTAAGGCCTTGTCCCCGTTCTGAAGGGGATAGTACAAAACAACATGATACTAATTCTCATTGACAAAGGTAACAGTTAACAGACATGAACTTTATAAACGAACACATTAAGAGACTGCAGTGCGTAGCCGAAACACACACACACACACACACACACACACACACACACACACAGAAGTAACTGCGTGACATGACATTACATTATATGTGTGAGATGGCACAGACTGGGGTAGGGGTAGTAGGGGGGTTAGGGAAGTAAAAGAGACAGAGAGGAAGAGAGACAATGAAACAGGGAGAGAGACAATGAGACACAGAGAGAGAGGCAGAGAGGGACACACACACACACACACACACACACACACACACACACACACACACACACACGTCACAATTTATCCCCTATTGTGCATGCCTTTTGCAGGCTGACTACAGCATAAGTTATGATCATGCTGCATCATTTGAGAGTGAAACAAGAGATAACAGTGAGAGAAAGACAGGGCTTTGGGGATGGCGCTCACTTCGTTTTTCTCCCACTTCATGGCGCTGGTCTTTCGTTTGTTCAGTTCACATGTACGTTAGTAAGTCAGTAAGTAAGTAAGTAAGTAAGTGTGTGTGTGTGTGTGTGTGTGTGTGTGTGTGTGTGTGTTGTGTGTGTGTGTGTGTGTGTGTGTGTGTGTGTGTGTGTGTGTGTGTGCTCTTTATGAATCGACACAAGACTACAAATAACAGGCCAGGAAATGTCCAAGGTCGACTCACTACTGCCCCCTACACCCCCCCCCCCCCCCCCCTCTCTCTCTCTCTTTCTCATTGTCTGTTTCTGTCTTTCTATCTGTCTGTCTGTCTCCCTCTCTCCCCTGTGTGTGTGTGTGTGTGTGTGTGTGTGTGTGTGTGTGTGTGTGTTTAAATGTATGCGTGCGTGCGTGCTTGTGTGTATGTGTCTTCCGCCTGTTCCGATCATGACAGCTGTACAGCGCTGGTGTTGCGTGACACTCCATATGGCGTTTTCAGCAGATAGTCAAGCCTGCTTCAAGAAAGTAAGCACGGATAGTTTGGCCCATTTGATGAAGGAAAATAAACAAGCATTGAGCAGTGGGTCAGGGTCAAGGTCGGGCAGGGAAGGGCCTGGTGATGAACGTTCCGAGGAGTATCGGTGTCGTCTGGCAGACAGTGAAGTGAACCACGTGCTTTAGGCGTGTGGGAGATGGGGGTGGGGGGTCTAACAATACTTGATGGTGTGGCCTGTGGCGATGTTTCCACCCCTCTCTCCAATACAGTGCACTCCAGTCCAATACAATCCAGTCCAGTCCAATACAATACAATCCAATGCAATACAATACAATCCAGTCCAATCCAATCCAATACAATCCAGTCCAGTCAATACAATCCAATGCAATACAATACAATCCAGTCCAATACAATCCAATCCAATCCAATACAATCCAGTCCAGTCCAATACAATACAATCCAGTCCAGTCCAATACAATCCAATGCAATACAATACAATCCAGTCCAATACAATCCAATCTAATCCAGTCCAATACAATCCAATGCAATACAATACAATCCAATGCAATACAATACAATACAATCCAGTCCAATACAATCCAATCCAATCCAGTCCAATACAATCCAATGCAATACAATACAATCCAGTCCAATCCAATACAATCCAATCCAGTCCAATACAATACAATACAACTCCTTCTTCCCACTGTTCTTCCTCCTCCATCTTCTTCTCCTGCCATCTGTTTCTTCGTTTGTTGTTGCTGTTGTTGTTGTTTGATGTCACGCTGAGTGTTGTTGTTGTTTGATGTCACGCTAAGTGGTGTGTTGTTGTTTGATGTCACGCTGAATGGTGTGTTGTTTGATGTCACGCTGAGTGGTGTGTTGTTGTTGTTTGATGTCACGCTAAGTGGTGTGTTGTTGTTTGATGTCACGCTAAGTGTTGTTGTTGTTTGATGTCACGCTGAGTGGTGTGTTGTTTGATGTCACGCTGAGTGTTGTTGTTGTTTGATGTCACGCTGAGTGGTGTGTTGTTCTTTCATGTCACGCTAAGTGGTGTGTTGTTGTTGTTTGATGTCACGCTGAGTGGTGTGTTGTTGTTTGATGTCACGCTAAGTGGTGTGTTGTTGTTTGATGTCACGCTAAGTGGTGTGTTGTTGTTTGATGTCACGCTAAGTGGTGTGTTGTTGTTTGATGTCACGCTAAGTGGTGTGTTGTTGTTTGATGTCACGCTGAGTGGTGTGTTGTTGTTGTTTGATGTCACGCTGAGTGGTGTGTTGTTGTTTGATGTCACGCTGAGTGGTGTGTTGTTTGATGTCACGCTAAGTGGTGTGTTGTTGTTTGATGTCACGCTAAGTGGTGTGTTGTTGTTTGATGTCACGCTGAGTGGTGTGTTGTTGTTTGATGTCACGCTGAGTGGTGTGTTGTTGTTTGATGTCACGCTGAGTGGTGTGTTGTTGTTGTTTGATGTCACGCTGAGTGGTGTGTTGTTTGATGTCACGCTGAGTGGTGTGTTGTTGTTTGATGTCACGCTGAGTGGTGTGTTGTTTGATGTCACGCTGAGTGGTGTGTTGTTGTTTGATGTCACGCTGAGTGGTGTGTTGTTTGATGTCACGCTAAGTGGTGTGTTGTTTGATGTCACGCTAAGTGGTGTGTTGTTGTTTGATGTCACGCTAAGTGGTGTGTTGTTTCATGTCACGCTAAGTGGTGTGTTGTTGTTTGATGTCACGCTGAGTGGTGTGTTGTTTCATTTCACGCTAAGTGGTGTGTTGTTGTTGTTTGATGTCACGCTGAGTGGTGTGTTGTTTCATGTCACGCTAAGTGGTGTGTTGTTGTTGTTTGATGTCACGCTAAGTGGTGTGTTGTTGTTTGATGTCACGCTGAGTGGTGTGTTGTTGTTTGATGTCACGCTAAGTGGTGTGTTGTTGTTTGATGTCACGCTGAGTGGTGTGTTGTTTCATGTCACGCTAAGTGGTGTGTTGTTGTTGTTTGATGTCACGCTAAGTGGTGTGTTGTTGTTTGATGTCACGCTGAGTGGTGTGTTTTTGTTTCATGTCACGCTAAGTGGTGTGTTGTTGTTGTTTGATGTCACGCTGAGTGGTGTGTTGTTGTTTGATGTCACGCTGAGTGGTGTGTTGTTGTTTGATGTCACGCTAAGTGGTGTGTTGTTGTTTGATGTCACGCTAAGTGGTGTGTTGTTGTTTGATGTCACGCTGAGTGGTGTGTTGTTTGATGTCACGCTGAGTGGTGTGTTGTTTGATGTCACGCTAAGTGGTGTGTTGTTTGATGTCACGCTGAGTGGTGTGTTGTTGTTTGATGTCACGCTAAGTGGTGTGTTGTTGTTTGATGTCACGCTGAGTGGTGTGTTGTTGTTTGATGTCACGCTAAGTGGTGTGTTGTTGTTTGATGTCACTTAAGTGGTGTGTTGTTTGATGTCACGCTAAGTGGTGTGTTGTTCTTTGATGTCACGCTAAGTGGTGTGTTGTTTGATGTCACGCTAAGTGGTGTGTTGTTGTTTGATGTCACGCTGAGTGGTGTGTTGTTGTTTGATGTCACGCTAAGTGGTGTGTTGTTGTTGTTTGATGTCACGCTAAGTGGTGTGTTGTTGTTGTTTGATGTCACGCTAAGTGGTGTGTTGCTGTTGTTTGATGTCACGCTAAGTGGTGTGTTGTTGTTGTTTGATGTCACGCTAAGTGGTGTGTTGTTTGATGTCACGCTAAGTGGTGTGTTGTTGTTGTTTGATGTCACGCTAAGTGGTGTGTTGCTGTTGTTTGATGTCACGCTAAGTGGTGTGTTGTTGTTTGATGTCACGCTGAGTGGTGTGTTGTTTGATGTCACGCTAAGTGGTGTGTTGTTGTTGTTTGATGTCACGCTAAGTGGTGTGTTGTTGTTTGATGTCACGCTAAGTGGTGTGTTGTTGTTGTTTGATGTCACGCTAAGTGGTGTGTTGTTGTTTGATGTCACGCTGAGTGTTGTTGTTGTTTGATGTCACGCTAAGTGGTGTGTTGTTGTTTGATGTCACGCTAAGTGGTGTGTTGTTGTTTGATGTCACGCTGAGTGTTGTTGTTGTTTGATGTCACGCTGAGTGGTGTGTTGTTGTTTGATGTCACGCTGAGTGGTGTGTTGTTGTTGTTTGATGTCACGCTAAGTGGTGTGTTGTTGTTTGATGTCACGCTAAGTGGTGTGCTGTTGTTTGATGTCACGCTGAGTGGTGTGTTGTTTGATGTCACGCTAAGTGGTGTGCTGTTGTTTGATGTCACGCTGAGTGGTGTGTTGTTTGATGTCACGCTGAGTGGTGTGTTGTTGTTGTTTGATGTCACGCTAAGTGGTGTGTTGCTGTTGTTTGATGTCACGCTAAGTGGTGTGTTGTTGTTTGATGTCACGCTGAGTGGTGTGTTGTTTGATGTCACGCTGAGTGGTGTGTTGTTGTTGTTTGATGTCACGCTGAGTGGTGTGTTGTTGTTTGATGTCACGCTGAGTGGTGTGTTGTTGTTGTTTGATGTCACGCTAAGTGGTGTGTTGTTGTTGTTTGATGTCACGCTAAGTGGTGTGTTGCTGTTGTTTGATGTCACGCTAAGTGGTGTGTTGTTGTTTGATGTCACGCTGAGTGGTGTGTTGTTTGATGTCACGCTGAGTGGTGTGTTGTTGTTGTTTGATGTCACGCTAAGTGGTGTGTTGTTGTTTGATGTCACGCTAAGTGGTGTGTTGTTGTTTGATGTCACGCTAAGTGGTGTGTTGTTTGATGTCACGCTGAGTGGTGTGTTGTTCTTTGATGTCACGCTAAGTGGTGTGTTGTTTGATGTCACGCTAAGTGGTGTGTTGTTTGATGTCACGCTGAGTGGTGTGTTGTTGTTTGATGTCACGCTGAGTGGTGTGTTGTTGTTTGATGTCACGCTAAGTGGTGTGTTGTTGTTGTTTGATGTCACGCTAAGTGGTGTGTTGCTGTTGTTTGATGTCACGCTAAGTGGTGTGTTGTTGTTGTTTGATGTCACGCTAAGTGGTGTGTTGTTTGATGTCACGCTGAGTGGTGTGTTGTTGTTGTTTGATGTCACGCTAAGTGGTGTGTTGTTGTTGTTTGATGTCACGCTAAGTGGTGTGTTGCTGTTGTTTGATGTCACGCTAAGTGGTGTGTTGTTGTTTGATGTCACGCTGAGTGGTGTGTTGTTTGATGTCACGCTAAGTGGTGTGTTGTTGTTGTTTGATGTCACGCTGAGTGGTGTGTTGTTGTTTGATGTCACGCTGAGTGGTGTGTTGTTGTTGTTTGATGTCACGCTAAGTGGTGTGTTGTTGTTGTTTGATGTCACGCTAAGTGGTGTGTTGCTGTTGTTTGATGTCACGCTAAGTGGTGTGTTGTTGTTTGATGTCACGCTGAGTGGTGTGTTGTTTGATGTCACGCTGAGTGGTGTGTTGTTGTTTGATGTCACGCTGAGTGTTGTTGTTGTTTGATGTCACGCTGAGTGTTGTTGTTGTTTGATGTCACGCTGAGTGGTGTGTTGTTGTTTGATGTCACGCTGAGTGGTGTGTTGTTGTTGTTTGATGTCACGCTAAGTGGTGTGTTGTTGTTTGATGTCACGCTGAGTGTTGTTGTTGTTTGATGTCACGCTAAGTGGTGTGTTGTTGTTTGATGTCACGCTAAGTGGTGTGTTGTTGTTTGATGTCACGCTGAGTGTTGTTGTTGTTTGATGTCACGCTGAGTGGTGTGTTGTTGTTTGATGTCACGCTGAGTGGTGTGTTGTTGTTGTTTGATGTCACGCTAAGTGGTGTGTTGTTGTTTGATGTCACGCTAAGTGGTGTGCTGTTGTTTGATGTCACGCTGAGTGGTGTGTTGTTTGATGTCACGCTAAGTGGTGTGCTGTTGTTTGATGTCACGCTGAGTGGTGTGTTGTTTGATGTCACGCTGAGTGGTGTGTTGTTGTTGTTTGATGTCACGCTAAGTGGTGTGTTGCTGTTGTTTGATGTCACGCTAAGTGGTGTGTTGTTGTTTGATGTCACGCTGAGTGGTGTGTTGTTTGATGTCACGCTGAGTGGTGTGTTGTTGTTGTTTGATGTCACGCTGAGTGGTGTGTTGTTGTTTGATGTCACGCTGAGTGGTGTGTTGTTGTTGTTTGATGTCACGCTAAGTGGTGTGTTGTTGTTGTTTGATGTCACGCTAAGTGGTGTGTTGCTGTTGTTTGATGTCACGCTAAGTGGTGTGTTGTTGTTTGATGTCACGCTGAGTGGTGTGTTGTTTCATGTCACGCTAAGTGGTGTGTTGTTGTTGTTTGATGTCACGCTAAGTGGTGTGTTGTTGTTTGATGTCACGCTGAGTGGTGTGTTTTTGTTTCATGTCACGCTAAGTGGTGTGTTGTTGTTGTTTGATGTCACGCTGAGTGGTGTGTTGTTGTTTGATGTCACGCTGAGTGGTGTGTTGTTGTTTGATGTCACGCTAAGTGGTGTGTTGTTGTTTGATGTCACGCTAAGTGGTGTGTTGTTGTTTGATGTCACGCTGAGTGGTGTGTTGTTTGATGTCACGCTGAGTGGTGTGTTGTTTGATGTCACGCTAAGTGGTGTGTTGTTTGATGTCACGCTGAGTGGTGTGTTGTTGTTTGATGTCACGCTAAGTGGTGTGTTGTTGTTTGATGTCACGCTGAGTGGTGTGTTGTTGTTTGATGTCACGCTAAGTGGTGTGTTGTTGTTTGATGTCACTTAAGTGGTGTGTTGTTTGATGTCACGCTAAGTGGTGTGTTGTTCTTTGATGTCACGCTAAGTGGTGTGTTGTTTGATGTCACGCTAAGTGGTGTGTTGTTGTTTGATGTCACGCTGAGTGGTGTGTTGTTGTTTGATGTCACGCTAAGTGGTGTGTTGTTGTTGTTTGATGTCACGCTAAGTGGTGTGTTGTTGTTGTTTGATGTCACGCTAAGTGGTGTGTTGCTGTTGTTTGATGTCACGCTAAGTGGTGTGTTGTTGTTGTTTGATGTCACGCTAAGTGGTGTGTTGTTTGATGTCACGCTAAGTGGTGTGTTGTTGTTGTTTGATGTCACGCTAATTGGTGTGTTGCTGTTGTTTGATGTCACGCTAAGTGGTGTGTTGTTGTTTGATGTCACGCTGAGTGGTGTGTTGTTTGATGTCACGCTAAGTGGTGTGTTGTTGTTGTTTGATGTCACGCTAAGTGGTGTGTTGTTGTTTGATGTCACGCTAAGTGGTGTGTTGTTGTTGTTTGATGTCACGCTAAGTGGTGTGTTGTTGTTTGATGTCACGCTGAGTGTTGTTGTTGTTTGATGTCACGCTAAGTGGTGTGTTGTTGTTTGATGTCACGCTAAGTGGTGTGTTGTTGTTTGATGTCACGCTGAGTGTTGTTGTTGTTTGATGTCACGCTGAGTGGTGTGTTGTTGTTTGATGTCACGCTGAGTGGTGTGTTGTTGTTTGATGTCACGCTAAGTGGTGTGTTGTTGTTTGATGTCACGCTAAGTGGTGTGCTGTTGTTTGATGTCACGCTAAGTGGTGTGTGTTGTTTGATGTCACGCTAAGTGGTGTGCTGTTGTTTGATGTCACGCTGAGTGGTGTGTTGTTTGATGTCACGCTGAGTGGTGTGTTGTTGTTGTTTGATGTCACGCTAAGTGGTGTGTTGCTGTTGTTTGATGTCACGCTAAGTGGTGTGTTGTTGTTTGATGTCACGCTGAGTGGTGTTGTTGTTTGATGTCACGCTGAGTGGTGTGTTGTTGTTGTTTGATGTCACGCTGAGTGGTGTGTTGTTGTTTGATGTCACGCTGAGTGGTGTGTTGTTGTGTTTGATGTCACGCTAAGTGGTGTGTTGTTGTTGTTTGATGTCACGCTAAGTGGTGTGTTGCTGTTGTTTGATGTCACGCTAAGTGGTGTGTTGTTGTTTGATGTCACGCTGAGTGGTGTGTTGTTTGATGTCACGCTGAGTGGTGTGTTGTTGTTGTTTGATGTCACGCTAAGTGGTGTGTTGTTGTTTGATGTCACGCTAAGTGGTGTGTTGTTGTTTGATGTCACGCTAAGTGGTGTGTTGTTGTTTGATGTCACGCTGAGTGGTGTGTTGTTGTTTGATGTCACGCTAAGTGGTGTGTTGTTGTTGTTTGATGTCACGCTAAGTGGTGTGTTGCTGTTGTTTGATGTCACGCTAAGTGGTGTGTTGTTGTTGTTTGATGTCACGCTAAGTGGTGTGTTGTTTGATGTCACGCTGAGTGGTGTGTTGTTGTTGTTTGATGTCACGCTAAGTGGTGTGTTGTTGTTTGATGTCACGCTAAGTGGTGTGTTGCTGTTGTTTGATGTCACGCTAAGTGGTGTGTTGTTGTTTGATGTCACGCTAAGTGGTGTGTTGTTGTTTGATGTCACGCTAAGTGGTGTGTTGTTGTTGTTTGATGTCACGCTGAGTGGTGTGTTGTTGTTTGATGTCACGCTGAGTGGTGTGTTGTTGTTGTTTGATGTCACGCTAAGTGGTGTGTTGTTGTTGTTTGATGTCACGCTAAGTGGTGTGTTGTTGTTTGATGTCACGCTAAGTGGTGTGTTGTTTGATGTCACGCTGAGTGGTGTGTTGTTGTTTGATGTCACGCTGAGTGGTGTGTTGTTGTTTGATGTCACGCTGAGTGGTGTGTTGTTGTTGTTTGATGTCACGCTAAGTGGTGTGTTGTTGTTGTTTGATGTCACGCTAAGTGGTGTGTTGCTGTTGTTTGATGTCACGCTAAGTGGTGTGTTGTTGTTTGATGTCACGCTGAGTGGTGTGTTGTTTGATGTCACGCTGAGTGGTGTGTTGTTGTTTGATGTCACGCTGAGTGTTGTTGTTGTTTGATGTCACGCTGAGTGTTGTTGTTGTTTGATGTCACGCTGAGTGGTGTGTTGTTGTTTGATGTCACGCTGAGTGGTGTGTTGTTGTTGTTTGATGTCACGCTAAGTGGTGTGTTGTTGTTTGATGTCACGCTGAGTGTTGTTGTTGTTTGATGTCACGCTAAGTGGTGTGTTGTTGTTTGATGTCACGCTAAGTGGTGTGTTGTTGTTTGATGTCACGCTGAGTGTTGTTGTTGTTTGATGTCACGCTGAGTGGTGTGTTGTTTGATGTCACGCTGAGTGGTGTGTTGTTGTTGTTTGATGTCACGCTAAGTGGTGTGTTGTTGTTTGATGTCACGCTAAGTGGTGTGTTGTTGTTTGATGTCACGCTGAGTGGTGTGTTGTTTGATGTCACGCTGAGTGGTGTGTTGTTGTTGTTTGATGTCACGCTAAGTGGTGTGTTGCTGTTGTTTGATGTCACGCTAAGTGGTGTGTTGTTGTTTGATGTCACGCTGAGTGGTGTGTTGTTTGATGTCACGCTGAGTGGTGTGTTGTTGTTGTTTGATGTCACGCTGAGTGGTGTGTTGTTGTTTGATGTCACGCTGAGTGGTGTGTTGTTGTTGTTTGATGTCACGCTAAGTGGTGTGTTGTTGTTGTTTGATGTCACGCTAAGTGGTGTGTTGCTGTTGTTTGATGTCACGCTAAGTGGTGTGTTGTTGTTTGATGTCACGCTGAGTGGTGTGTTGTTTGATGTCACGCTGAGTGGTGTGTTGTTGTTGTTTGATGTCACGCTAAGTGGTGTGTTGTTGTTTGATGTCACGCTAAGTGGTGTGTTGTTGTTTGATGTCACGCTAAGTGGTGTGTTGTTTGATGTCACGCTGAGTGGTGTGTTGTTCTTTGATGTCACGCTAAGTGGTGTGTTGTTTGATGTCACGCTAAGTGGTGTGTTGTTTGATGTCACGCTGAGTGGTGTGTTGTTGTTTGATGTCACGCTGAGTGGTGTGTTGTTGTTTGATGTCACGCTAAGTGGTGTGTTGTTGTTGTTTGATGTCACGCTAAGTGGTGTGTTGCTGTTGTTTGATGTCACGCTAAGTGGTGTGTTGTTGTTGTTTGATGTCACGCTAAGTGGTGTGTTGTTTGATGTCACGCTGAGTGGTGTGTTGTTGTTGTTTGATGTCACGCTAAGTGGTGTGTTGTTGTTGTTTGATGTCACGCTAAGTGGTGTGTTGCTGTTGTTTGATGTCACGCTAAGTGGTGTGTTGTTGTTTGATGTCACGCTGAGTGGTGTGTTGTTTGATGTCACGCTAAGTGGTGTGTTGTTGTTGTTTGATGTCACGCTGAGTGGTGTGTTGTTGTTTGATGTCACGCTGAGTGGTGTGTTGTTGTTGTTTGATGTCACGCTAAGTGGTGTGTTGTTGTTGTTTGATGTCACGCTAAGTGGTGTGTTGCTGTTGTTTGATGTCACGCTAAGTGGTGTGTTGTTGTTTGATGTCACGCTGAGTGGTGTGTTGTTTGATGTCACGCTGAGTGGTGTGTTGTTGTTGTTTGATGTCACGCTAAGTGGTGTGTTGTTGTTTGATGTCACGCTAAGTGGTGTGTTGTTGTTTGATGTCACGCTAAGTGGTGTGTTGTTTGATGTCACGCTGAGTGGTGTGTTGTTTGATGTCACGCTGAGTGGTGTGTTGTTGTTGTTTGACGTCACGCTAAGTGGTGTGTTGTTGTTGTTTGACGTCACGCTAAGTGGTGTGTTGTTTGATGTCACGCTGAGTGGTGTGTTGTTGTTTGATGTCACGCTGAGTGGTGTGTTGTTTGATGTCACGCTGAGTGGTGTGTTGTTGTTGTTTGACGTCACGCTAAGTGGTGTGTTGCTGTTGTTTGATGTCACGCTAAGTGGTGTGTTGTTGTTTGATGTCACGCTGAGTGGTGTGTTGTTTGATGTCACGCTAAGTGGTGTGTTGTTGTTGTTTGATGTCACGCTGAGTGGTGTGTTGTTGTTTGATGTCACGCTGAGTGGTGTGTTGTTGTTGTTTGATGTCACGCTAAGTGGTGTGTTGTTGTTGTTTGATGTCACGCTAAGTGGTGTGTTGCTGTTGTTTGATGTCACGCTAAGTGGTGTGTTGTTGTTTGATGTCACGCTGAGTGGTGTGTTGTTTGATGTCACGCTGAGTGGTGTGTTGTTGTTGTTTGATGTCACGCTAAGTGGTGTGTTGTTGTTTGATGTCACGCTAAGTGGTGTGTTGTTGTTTGATGTCACGCTAAGTGGTGTGTTGTTTGATGTCACGCTGAGTGGTGTGTTGTTTGATGTCACGCTGAGTGGTGTGTTGTTGTTGTTTGACGTCACGCTAAGTGGTGTGTTGTTGTTGTTTGACGTCACGCTAAGTGGTGTGTTGTTTGATGTCACGCTGAGTGGTGTGTTGTTGTTTGATGTCACGCTGAGTGGTGTGTTGTTTGATGTCACGCTGAGTGGTGTGTTGTTGTTTGATGTCACGCTGAGTGTTGTTGTTGTTTGATGTCACGCTGAGTGTTGTTGTTGTTTGATGTCACGCTGAGTGGTGTGTTGTTGTTTGATGTCACGCTGAGTGGTGTGTTGTTGTTGTTTGATGTCACGCTAAGTGGTGTGTTGTTGTTTGATGTCACGCTGAGTGTTGTTGTTGTTTGATGTCACGCTAAGTGGTGTGTTGTTGTTTGATGTCACGCTAAGTGGTGTGTTGTTGTTTGATGTCACGCTGAGTGTTGTTGTTGTTTGATGTCACGCTGAGTGGTGTGTTGTTGTTTGATGTCACGCTGAGTGGTGTGTTGTTGTTGTTTGATGTCACGCTAAGTGGTGTGTTGTTGTTTGATGTCACGCTAAGTGGTGTGCTGTTGTTTGATGTCACGCTGAGTGGTGTGTTGTTTGATGTCACGCTAAGTGGTGTGCTGTTGTTTGATGTCACGCTGAGTGGTGTGTTGTTTGATGTCACGCTGAGTGGTGTGTTGTTGTTGTTTGATGTCACGCTAAGTGGTGTGTTGCTGTTGTTTGATGTCACGCTAAGTGGTGTGTTGTTGTTTGATGTCACGCTGAGTGGTGTGTTGTTTGATGTCACGCTGAGTGGTGTGTTGTTGT
Organism: Babylonia areolata; assembly: GCF_041734735.1. NCBI lineage: Eukaryota > Metazoa > Mollusca > Gastropoda > Neogastropoda > Buccinidae > Babylonia > Babylonia areolata. Next base: position 685,384 of record NC_134885.1, read on the forward strand.
TGTTTGATGTCACGCTGAGTGGTGTGTTGTTGTTTGATGTCACGCTGAGTGGTGTGTTGTTGTTGTTTGATGTCACGCTAAGTGGTGTGTTGTTGTTGTTTGATGTCACGCTAAGTGGTGTGTTGCTGTTGTTTGATGTCACGCTAAGTGGTGTGTTGTTGTTTGATGTCACGCTGAGTGGTGTGTTGTTTGATGTCACGCTGAGTGGTGTGTTGTTGTTGTTTGATGTCACGCTAAGTGGTGTGTTGTTGTTTGATGTCACGCTAAGTGGTGTGTTGTTGTTTGATGTCACGCTAAGTGGTGTGTTGTTTGATGTCACGCTGAGTGGTGTGTTGTTCTTTGATGTCACGCTAAGTGGTGTGTTGTTTGATGTCACGCTAAGTGGTGTGTTGTTTGATGTCACGCTGAGTGGTGTGTTGTTGTTTGATGTCACGCTGAGTGGTGTGTTGTTGTTTGATGTCACGCTAAGTGGTGTGTTGTTGTTGTTTGATGTCACGCTAAGTGGTGTGTTGCTGTTGTTTGATGTCACGCTAAGTGGTGTGTTGTTGTTGTTTGATGTCACGCTAAGTGGTGTGTTGTTTGATGTCACGCTGAGTGGTGTGTTGTTGTTGTTTGATGTCACGCTAAGTGGTGTGTTGTTGTTGTTTGATGTCACGCTAAGTGGTGTGTTGCTGTTGTTTGATGTCACGCTAAGTGGTGTGTTGTTGTTTGATGTCACGCTGAGTGGTGTGTTGTTTGATGTCACGCTAAGTGGTGTGTTGTTGTTGTTTGATGTCACGCTGAGTGGTGTGTTGTTGTTTGATGTCACGCTGAGTGGTGTGTTGTTGTTGTTTGATGTCACGCTAAGTGGTGTGTTGTTGTTGTTTGATGTCACGCTAAGTGGTGTGTTGCTGTTGTTTGATGTCACGCTAAGTGGTGTGTTGTTGTTTGATGTCACGCTGAGTGGTGTGTTGTTTGATGTCACGCTGAGTGGTGTGTTGTTGTTGTTTGATGTCACGCTAAGTGGTGTGTTGTTGTTTGATGTCACGCTAAGTGGTGTGTTGTTGTTTGATGTCACGCTAAGTGGTGTGTTGTTTGATGTCACGCTGAGTGGTGTGTTGTTTGATGTCACGCTGAGTGGTGTGTTGTTGTTGTTTGACGTCACGCTAAGTGGTGTGTTGTTGTTGTTTGACGTCACGCTAAGTGGTGTGTTGTTTGATGTCACGCTGAGTGGTGTGTTGTTGTTTGATGTCACGCTGAGTGGTGTGTTGTTTGATGTCACGCTGAGTGGTGTGTTGTTGTTGTTTGACGTCACGCTAAGTGGTGTGTTGCTGTTGTTTGATGTCACGCTAAGTGGTGTGTTGTTGTTTGATGTCACGCTGAGTGGTGTGTTGTTTGATGTCACGCTAAGTGGTGTGTTGTTGTTGTTTGATGTCACGCTGAGTGGTGTGTTGTTGTTTGATGTCACGCTGAGTGGTGTGTTGTTGTTGTTTGATGTCACGCTAAGTGGTGTGTTGTTGTTGTTTGATGTCACGCTAAGTGGTGTGTTGCTGTTGTTTGATGTCACGCTAAGTGGTGTGTTGTTGTTTGATGTCACGCTGAGTGGTGTGTTGTTTGATGTCACGCTGAGTGGTGTGTTGTTGTTGTTTGATGTCACGCTAAGTGGTGTGTTGTTGTTTGATGTCACGCTAAGTGGTGTGTTGTTGTTTGATGTCACGCTAAGTGGTGTGTTGTTTGATGTCACGCTGAGTGGTGTGTTGTTTGATGTCACGCTGAGTGGTGTGTTGTTGTTGTTTGACGTCACGCTAAGTGGTGTGTTGTTGTTGTTTGACGTCACGCTAAGTGGTGTGTTGTTTGATGTCACGCTGAGTGGTGTGTTGTTGTTTGATGTCACGCTGAGTGGTGTGTTGTTTGATGTCACGCTGAGTGGTGTGTTGTTGTTGTTTGACGTCACGCTAAGTGGTGTGTTGTTGTTGTTTGACGTCACGCTAAGTGGTGTGTTGTTGTTTGATGTCACGCTGAGTGGTGTGTTGTTTGATGTCACGCTAAGTGGTGTGTTGTTTGATGTCACGCTAAGTGGTGTGTTGTTGTTTGATGTCACGCTGAGTGGTGTTTTGTTGTTGTTTGATGTCACGCTGAGTGGTGTGTTGTTGTTGTTTGATGTCACGCTGAGTGGTGTGTTGTTGTTTGATGTCACGCTGAGTGGTGTGTTGTTGTTGTTTGATGTCACGCTAAGTGGTGTGTTGTTGTTGTTTGATGTCACGCTAAGTGGTGTGTTGTTTGATGTCACGCTGAGTGGTGTGTTGTTGTTGTTTGATGTCACGCTAAGTGGTGTGTTGTTGTTTGATGTCACGCTAAGTGGTGTGTTGTTGTTTGATGTCACGCTAAGTGGTGTGTTGTTTGATGTCACGCTGAGTGGTGTGTTGTTCTTTGATGTCACGCTAAGTGGTGTGTTGTTTGATGTCACGCTAAGTGGTGTGTTGTTTGATGTCACGCTGAGTGGTGTGTTGTTGTTTGATGTCACGCTGAGTGGTGTGTTGTTGTTTGATGTCACGCTAAGTGGTGTGTTGTTGTTGTTTGATGTCACGCTAAGTGGTGTGTTGCTGTTGTTTGATGTCACGCTAAGTGGTGTGTTGTTGTTGTTTGATGTCACGCTAAGTGGTGTGTTGTTTGATGTCACGCTGAGTGGTGTGTTGTTGTTGTTTGATGTCACGCTAAGTGGTGTGTTGTTGTTGTTTGATGTCACGCTAAGTGGTGTGTTGCTGTTGTTTGATGTCACGCTAAGTGGTGTGTTGTTGTTTGATGTCACGCTGAGTGGTGTGTTGTTTGATGTCACGCTAAGTGGTGTGTTGTTGTTGTTTGATGTCACGCTGAGTGGTGTGTTGTTGTTTGATGTCACGCTGAGTGGTGTGTTGTTGTTGTTTGATGTCACGCTAAGTGGTGTGTTGTTGTTGTTTGATGTCACGCTAAGTGGTGTGTTGCTGTTGTTTGATGTCACGCTAAGTGGTGTGTTGTTGTTTGATGTCACGCTGAGTGGTGTGTTGTTTGATGTCACGCTGAGTGGTGTGTTGTTGTTGTTTGATGTCACGCTAAGTGGTGTGTTGTTGTTTGATGTCACGCTAAGTGGTGTGTTGTTGTTTGATGTCACGCTAAGTGGTGTGTTGTTTGATGTCACGCTGAGTGGTGTGTTGTTTGATGTCACGCTGAGTGGTGTGTTGTTGTTGTTTGACGTCACGCTAAGTGGTGTGTTGTTGTTGTTTGACGTCACGCTAAGTGGTGTGTTGTTTGATGTCACGCTGAGTGGTGTGTTGTTGTTTGATGTCACGCTGAGTGGTGTGTTGTTTGATGTCACGCTGAGTGGTGTGTTGTTGTTGTTTGACGTCACGCTAAGTGGTGTGTTGCTGTTGTTTGATGTCACGCTAAGTGGTGTGTTGTTGTTTGATGTCACGCTGAGTGGTGTGTTGTTTGATGTCACGCTAAGTGGTGTGTTGTTGTTGTTTGATGTCACGCTGAGTGGTGTGTTGTTGTTTGATGTCACGCTGAGTGGTGTGTTGTTGTTGTTTGATGTCACGCTAAGTGGTGTGTTGTTGTTGTTTGATGTCACGCTAAGTGGTGTGTTGCTGTTGTTTGATGTCACGCTAAGTGGTGTGTTGTTGTTTGATGTCACGCTGAGTGGTGTGTTGTTTGATGTCACGCTGAGTGGTGTGTTGTTGTTGTTTGATGTCACGCTAAGTGGTGTGTTGTTGTTTGATGTCACGCTAAGTGGTGTGTTGTTGTTTGATGTCACGCTAAGTGGTGTGTTGTTTGATGTCACGCTGAGTGGTGTGTTGTTTGATGTCACGCTGAGTGGTGTGTTGTTGTTGTTTGACGTCACGCTAAGTGGTGTGTTGTTGTTGTTTGACGTCACGCTAAGTGGTGTGTTGTTTGATGTCACGCTGAGTGGTGTGTTGTTGTTTGATGTCACGCTGAGTGGTGTGTTGTTTGATGTCACGCTGAGTGGTGTGTTGTTGTTGTTTGACGTCACGCTAAGTGGTGTGTTGTTGTTGTTTGACGTCACGCTAAGTGGTGTGTTGTTGTTTGATGTCACGCTGAGTGGTGTGTTGTTTGATGTCACGCTAAGTGGTGTGTTGTTTGATGTCACGCTAAGTGGTGTGTTGTTGTTTGATGTCACGCTGAGTGGTGTTTTGTTGTTGTTTGATGTCACGCTGAGTGGTGTGTTGTTGTTGTTTGATGTCACGCTGAGTGGTGTGTTGTTGTTTGATGTCACGCTGAGTGGTGTGTTGTTGTTGTTTGATGTCACGCTAAGTGGTGTGTTGTTGTTGTTTGATGTCACGCTAAGTGGTGTGTTGTTTGATGTCACGCTGAGTGGTGTGTTGTTGTTGTTTGATGTCACGCTAAGTGGTGTGTTGTTGTTTGATGTCACGCTAAGTGGTGTGTTGTTGTTGTTTGATGTCACGCTGAGTGGTGTGTTGTTGTTTGATGTCACGCTGAGTGGTGTGTTGTTGTTGTTTGATGTCACGCTAAGTGGTGTGTTGTTGTTGTTTGATGTCACGCTAAGTGGTGTGTTGCTGTTGTTTGATGTCACGCTAAGTGGTGTGTTGTTGTTTGATGTCACGCTGAGTGGTGTGTTGTTTGATGTCACGCTGAGTGGTGTGTTGTTGTTGTTTGATGTCACGCTAAGTGGTGTGTTGTTGTTTGATGTCACGCTAAGTGGTGTGTTGTTGTTTGATGTCACGCTAAGTGGTGTGTTGTTTGATGTCACGCTGAGTGGTGTGTTGTTTGATGTCACGCTGAGTGGTGTGTTGTTGTTGTTTGACGTCACGCTAAGTGGTGTGTTGTTGTTGTTTGACGTCACGCTAAGTGGTGTGTTGTTTGATGTCACGCTGAGTGGTGTGTTGTTGTTTGATGTCACGCTGAGTGGTGTGTTGTTTGATGTCACGCTGAGTGGTGTGTTGTTGTTTGATGTCACGCTAAGTGGTGTGTTGTTGTTGTTTGACGTCACGCTAAGTGGTGTGTTGTTTGATGTCACGCTAAGTGGTGTGTTGTTTGATGTCACGCTAAGTGGTGTGTTGTTGTTTGATGTCACGCTGAGTGGTGTGTTGTTTGATGTCACGCTGAGTGGTGTGTTGTTGTTGTTTGACGTCACGCTAAGTGGTGTGTTGTTGTTTGATGTCACGCTAAGTGGTGTGTTGCTGTTGTTTGATGTCACGCTGAGTGGTGTGTTGTTTGATGTCACGCTGAGTGGTGTGTTGTTGTTGTTTGATGTCACGCTGAGTGGTGTGTTGTTGTTTCATGTCACGCTAAGTGGTGTGTTGTTGTTGTTTGATGTCACGCTGAGTGGTGTGTTGTTGTTTGATGTCACGCTAAGTGGTGTGTTGTTGTTTGATGTCACGCTAAGTGGTGTGTTGTTGTTTGATGTCACGCTAAGTGGTGTGTTGTTGTTTGATGTCACGCTGAGTGGTGTGTTGTTGTTGTTTGATGTCACGCTGAGTGGTGTGTTGTTGTTTGATGTCACGCTGAGTGGTGTGTTGTTTGATGTCACGCTAAGTGGTGTGTTGTTGTTTGATGTCACGCTAAGTGGTGTGTTGTTGTTTGATGTCACGCTGAGTGGTGTGTTGTTGTTTGATGTCACGCTGAGTGGTGTGTTGTTGTTTGATGTCACGCTGAGTGGTGTGTTGTTGTTGTTTGATGTCACGCTGAGTGGTGTGTTGTTTGATGTCACGCTGAGTGGTGTGTTGTTGTTTGATGTCACGCTGAGTGGTGTGTTGTTTGATGTCACGCTGAGTGGTGTGTTGTTGTTTGATGTCACGCTGAGTGGTGTGTTGTTTGATGTCACGCTAAGTGGTGTGTTGTTTGATGTCACGCTAAGTGGTGTGTTGTTGTTTGATGTCACGCTAAGTGGTGTGTTGTTTCATGTCACGCTAAGTGGTGTGTTGTTGTTTGATGTCACGCTGAGTGGTGTGTTGTTTCATTTCACGCTAAGTGGTGTGTTGTTGTTGTTTGATGTCACGCTGAGTGGTGTGTTGTTTCATGTCACGCTAAGTGGTGTGTTGTTGTTGTTTGATGTCACGCTAAGTGGTGTGTTGTTGTTTGATGTCACGCTGAGTGGTGTGTTGTTGTTTGATGTCACGCTAAGTGGTGTGTTGTTGTTTGATGTCACGCTGAGTGGTGTGTTGTTTCATGTCACGCTAAGTGGTGTGTTGTTGTTGTTTGATGTCACGCTAAGTGGTGTGTTGTTGTTTGATGTCACGCTGAGTGGTGTGTTTTTGTTTCATGTCACGCTAAGTGGTGTGTTGTTGTTGTTTGATGTCACGCTGAGTGGTGTGTTGTTGTTTGATGTCACGCTGAGTGGTGTGTTGTTGTTTGATGTCACGCTAAGTGGTGTGTTGTTGTTTGATGTCACGCTAAGTGGTGTGTTGTTGTTTGATGTCACGCTAAGTGGTGTGTTGTTTGATGTCACGCTGAGTGGTGTGTTGTTTGATGTCACGCTAAGTGGTGTGTTGTTTGATGTCATGCTGAGTGGTGTGTTGTTTCATGTCACGCTAAGTGGTGTGTTGTTGTTTGATGTCACGCTAAGTGGTGTGTTGTTTGATGTCACGCTAAGTGGTGTGTTGTTTGACGTCACGCTAAGTGGTGTGTTGTTTGATGTCACGCTAAGTGGTGTGTTGTTGTTTGATGTCACGCTAAGTGGTGTGTTGTTGTTTGATGTCACGCTAAGTGGTGTGTTGTTTGACGTCACGCTAAGTGGTGTGTTGTTTGACGTCACGCTAAGTGGTGTGTTGTTTGATTTCACGCTAAGTGGTGTGTTGTTGTTTGATGTCACGCTGAGTGGTGTGTTGTTTGATGTCACGCTAAGTGGTGTGTTGTTTGATGTCACGCTGAGTGGTGTGTTGTTTGATGTCACGCTAAGTGGTGTGTTGTTTGATGTCACGCTGAGTGGTGTGTTGTTTGATGTCACGCTAAGTGGTGTGTTGTTTGACGTCACGCTGAGTGGTGTGTTGTTTGATGTCACGCTAAGTGGTGTGTTGTTTGATGTCACGCTGAGTGGTGTGTTGTTTGACGTCACGCTAAGTGGTGTGTCCTGACTGTGCACAGACCGGGGGGCCATGGACGGCGTGGAGCGGGAGTTCCGGGCCGTGTGGGTGGCCACAGTGGCCAACATTGACTGGCCGTCCTCCGGCCAGGACCCGTCCTCCAAACAGCGTCAGGACCTGGTGGACCTTCTGGACACCCTCAAGGACCTCCACTTCAACGCCGTCATCTTCCAGGTCTGGATTGATGGCTGTCTGATTAGCTGTTTGGTTTACTGGCTGGCTGTTTGGCTGTTTGCTTGCACAGCACAGCCCGGCACAGCACAGCACAGCACGGCACAGTATAATCAGGACCACAACACAACACAATATAATGAGCAGCACAACACAACACACTACAATACAACACATCACAACATAATGAGGAGCACAACACAGCACAGCACAGCAACAACACAACACATCACAACATAATGAGGAGCACAGCACAACACAACACAACATAATGAGCAGCACAGCACAACATAACACAGCACAACACAATATAATGAGGAGCACAGCACAACACAATATAATGAGGAGCACAACACAGCACAACACAACACAGCACAGCAGAGCACAGCACAACACAACACAATATAGTGAGGAGCACAACACAACACAACACAATGAGGAGCACAGCACAGCACAGCACAACACAACACAACACAATGAGGAGTACAGCACAGCACAGCACAACACAACACAACACAATGAGGAGTACAGCACAGCACAGCACAACACAACACAACACAATGAGGAGTACAGCACAGCACAGCACAACACAATGAGGAGCACAGCACAGCACAACACAACACAATGAGGAGTACAGCATAACACAACACAACACAATGAGGAGCACAGCACAGCACAACACAGCACAACACAACACAATGAGGAGTACAGCACAGCACAGCACAGCACAACACAACACAATGAGGAGTACAGCATAACACAACACAACACAATGAGGAGCACAGCACAGCACAGCACAGCACAACACAACACAATGAGGAGTACAGCACAGCACAGCACAGCACAACACAATGAGGAGTACAGCACAACACAACACAACACAATGAGGAGTACAGCACAGCACAGCACAGCACAACACAACACAATGAGGAGTACAGCACAGCATAGCACAACACAACACAATGAGGAGTACAGCACAGCACAACACAACACAATGAGTACAGCACAGCACAGCACAACACAATGAGTACAGCACAGCACAGCACAACACAATGAGGAGCACAGCACAGCACAACACAGCACAACACAACACAATGAGGAGTACAGCACAGCACAACACAACAAAACACAATGAGAAGCACAGCACAGCACAACACAACACAATGAGGAGTACAGCACAGCACAACACAACACAATGAGGAGCACAGCACAACACAACACAATGAGGAGTACAGCACAGCACAACACAACACAATGAGGAGTACAGCACAGCACAGCACAACACAACAGAATGAGGAGTACAGCACAGCACAGCACAGCACAATGAGGAGTACAGCACAGCACAGCACAACACAACACAACACAATGAGGAGTACAGCACAGCACAGCACAGCACAATGAGGAGTACAGCACAGCACAACACAACACAATGAGGAGTACAGCACAGCACAGCACAACACAATGAGTACAGCACAGCACAACACAATGAGGAGTACAGCACAGCACAACACAATGAGGAGCACAGTACAGCACAGCACAACACAATGAGGAGTACAGCACAGCACAGCACAGCACAATGAGGAGTACAGCACAGCACAACACAACACAATGAGGAGTACAGCACAGCACAACACAACACAATGAGGAGTACAGCACAGCACAACACAATGAGGAGTACAGCACAACACAACACAATGAGGAGCACAGCACAGCACAGCACAACACAATGAGGAGTACAGCACAGCACAACACAACACAATGAGGAGTACAGCACAGCACAACACAACACAATGAGGAGCACAGCACAGCACAACACAACACAATGAGGAGTACAGCACAGCACAACACAACACAATTTAACGAGGGGCACAGCACAGCACAACACAACACAATGAGGAGCACAGCACAACACAACACAATTTAATGAGGAGCACAACACAACACCGTGAGGAGCACAGCAAAACACTGCACAACACAATATAATGAGGAGCACAACACAGCACAACACAATGCAACACAACTTAACACAGACACAGAACACAACACAACACAGCCTAATGAGGAACAGAAACACAACACAACACAGCACAACACAGTACATCTTAACACAGAGAACAACACAACATAATGAGGAGCACAACACAGCACAGCACAGCACAACACAACACAACACGAAACGATACGACACGACACGACACGACACATCACAGCAAACACAGCACAGCACAGCACAATACGACACAGCAAATCGCATCACATCACAGCACTACACAGCACAGCACGACACGGCACGAATCGGCACAGCACAGCACAGCACAGCACGACACTACAGGACACACAACACAGCACAGCACATCACTGCACTGCACAGCACGACACGACACGACACGACACGACACGGCACAGCACAGCACTAGCACAACACACCACACCACAGCACAACGCAACACAACACAACACAGCACAACGCAACACACCACACCACAGCACAACACCGCCTGTCCCACAGGTCCGCCCAGCTGCCGACGCTTTCTACTCCAGCCCCTACGACCCGTGGAGCATCTACCTGACGGGGCGACAAGGACAGGCCCCTCATCCCTTCTGGGACCCCCTGGCCACTGCCGTCACTGAGGCACATGCCCGGGGCATGGAGCTGCACGCCTGGTTCAATCCTTACAGGTCAGGGGTTCTGTTCTGGTTCAACCCTCACAGGTCAGGGGTTCTGTTCTGTTCTGGTTCAACCCTCACAGGTCAGGGGTTCTGTTCTGTTCTGGTTCAACCCTCACAGGTCAGGGGTTCGGTTCGGTTCTGTTCTGGTTCAACCCTCACAGGTCAGGGGTTCGGTTCTGTTCTGGTTCAACCCTCACAGGTCAGGGGTTCGGTTCGGTTCTGTTCTGGTTCAACCCTCACAGGTCAGGGGTTCGGTTCTGTTCTGGTTCAACCCTCACAGGTCAGGGGTTCGGTTCTGTTCTGGTTCAACCCTCACAGGTCAGGGGTTCGGTTCGGTTCTGGTTCAACCCTCACAGGTCAGGGGTTCTGTTCTGTTCTGGTTCAACCCTCACAGGTCAGGGGTTCGGTTCTGTTCTGGTTCAACCCTCACAGGTCAGGGGTTCTGTTCTGTTCTGGTTCAACCCTCACAGGTCAGGGGTTCAGTTCTGTTCTGTTCTGGTTCAACCCTCACAGGTCAGGGGTTCTGTTCTGTTCTGGTTCAACCCTCACAGGTCAGGGGTTCTGTTCTGTTCTGGTTCAACCCTCACAGGTCAGGGGTTCTGTTCTGTTCTGTTCTGGTTCAACCCTCACAGGTCAGGGGTTCTGTTCTGTTCTGGTTCAACCCTCACAGGTCAGGGGTTCTGTTCTGTTCTGGTTCAACCCTCACAGGTCAGGGGTTCTGTTCTGTTCTGGTTCAACCCTCACAGGCCAGGGGTTCTGTTCTGTTCTGTTCTGGTTCAACCCTCACAGGTCAGGGGTTCAGTTCTGTTCTGGTTCAACCCTCACAGGTCAGGGGTTCAGTTCTGTTCTGTTCTGGTTCAACCCTCACAGGTCAGGGGTTCAGTTCTGTTCTGTTCTGGTTCAACCCTCACAGGTCAGGGGTTCTGTTCTGTTCTGGTTCAACCCTCACAGGTCAGGGGTTCTGTTCTGTTCTGTTCTGTTCTGGTTCAACCCTCACAGGTCAGGGGTTCTGTTCTGTTCTGTTCTGGTTCAACCCTCACAGGTCAGGGGTTCTGTTCTGTTCTGTTCTGTTCTGGTTCAACCCTCACAGGTCAGGGGTTCGGTTCGGTTCTGGTTCAACCCTCACAGGTCAGGGGTTCGGTTCGGTTCTGGTTCAACCCTCACAGGTCAGGGGTTCAGTTCTGTTCTGTTCTGGTTCAACCCTCACAGGTCAGGGGTTCGGTTCGGTTCTGGTTCAACCCTCACAGGTCAGGGGTTCTGTTCTGTTCTGGTTCAACCCTCACAGGTCAGGGGTTCAGTTCTGTTCTGTTCTGGTTCAACCCTCAAAGGTCAGGGGTTCGGTTCTGTTCTGGTTCATCCCTCACAGGTCAGGGGTTCTGTTCTGTTCTGGTTCAACCCTCACAGGTCAGGGGTTCTCTTTTCTTCTTTTTCCTGGTGCAATCCTTACAGGTCAGGGGTTCTGTTCTCCTCTGTTCTTTTTCCTGGTCTTTAGGGTGAGGTTGGGTGGGTATGTGTGAGGGCGGGGATGATTTTGTTCAGCACAGTTTGGATTATGTGTTTTGGCTGAGGGGTGTTTTTTGTTGTTGTGAAGTACAGGTCAGGTCAGGGACATAGCCCTTGCTGCTGGTACCATGTAACCCAGTACTACCTGCCACATGTGAAGTCTCCCAACGACGGACCAGACGGAGGAGGAAACCTTTCCCAACAGCTGTGAAGGCGGAAGAGGATGACCAAAGGGCAGGGGGAGCTCTTATCTTGGCTGGAAGTCCTTCTGGCAGTATCTGCAAATGTGGGACTGTGAGCGTCGGTCGGCGAGAGAGTGGGGAAGGGACTGCACAACTCCTCTTCACTAAAAAAAAAAGTCATCTGTGCTGGTCAGGTAACCAGGCTAATGTCGGAACGACGAGCTAGCCCTCCAACACCCAGCTTTCCCAAGCCCTGCGGCGATGGAGAAGTGGTAACAGGGACAGGCAGACGATGCTGCTGGCAGTTCCTAGTCACGACTATGCACACAGGCGGCTGTGGGGTGATGGTCGTCCGCCGTAGACTGGGGCAGATGTGGCGCCCGTATCCTCCCACAGTGTCAGAGCAGCCCTTTTTAGGGACAGCACTGCTCTCCCCACATGGGGAAGGGGAGATAAAAGGATCCCTAAACAAAGCCTGCCTCGCCTAGTACCTAGTAGGAAACCGCACCTACTTGGACATCCAACACTAGCGGTCGAAAACAACAGAAGGAGTTATGCCCTGACTCGGGGTGCCTGGAATGTTCGCATCCTTTTAGACAGAGACGACAGACCAGAAAGGCGCACAGCGCTCATTGCTAGAATGCTTGATCGCTACCTGGTGGACACAGCAGCCCTGAGCGAAACCAGGTTTGCCGGTGAAACCCAGCTGGAGGAAGTTGGAGGGGGGTAACCTTCTGCTGCATTGGGAAGCCAGATGGCACCCCAAGAACCTCAGGCGTGGGCTTTGCCATCCAAACCAAACTTGCACGACAGCTTGACAGCCTTCCACGTGGGATAAACGATAGGCTGATGACCCTGCATCTGAAGCTGTCCAAGGATCGCTTCTCCACAGTCATCAGCTGCTATGCCCCGATGATGGCCAACCCTGATGACAGCAGCAAGATGAACATCGCAAGCTCCAACCAGCCAGGCAGAAACCCCCTAGGAAGCTGAACATCCACCGCCTCCCTATCACCAAGGACGTGCTGCAGCAGCAAATCCAAGCAGCTCTCTCAAGAAATTCCTGCATTGACTGATGTAGAAGGGGTATGGAGCACCTTTAGAGATGCTGTGTACACAGCAGCAGCTGACACACTCGGCTTTGTACAGAGGAGCCACAAATACTGGTTCGACAAGAACGACTCTGGAATCTCCAAGCTTCTGAACACACTGCATATACGGCATCAGGATCACATTTCCGATAAAGACTGCCAGAGGAAGAAGAACCAGTTCTTGCAAACCAAGCAACTCGTACAGAAGAGGCTGCGTGAGATGAAGAACACCTGGTGGGAAAGTCCGAAGAGCTTCAGTCTGCTGCTGATGCTCATGACTGCAGTTGCAGTCCTCCCACAGCTACCAGTCAGTGACTCGCTAGCTGCCCTTCCCACCAAGGCCGAGACCCGGAAGGCCCTGAAGCTGACAACGTCAGGAAAAGCACTAGGAGCGGATGGAATCCAGGCTGACATCTACAAGTATGGAGGCGAGGTGCTGACAGACAAGCTGACCGCCCGGTTCTAGTCTATCTGGGAGAGAGGGGAGGTCCCCCAGGATTTCGAGGTGCTTCAATCGTCCACATTTACAAATGGAAGGGAGACAAAACATTCTGCGATAACCACTTTGGAATCTCTCTCCTCTGCATCGCCGGCAAGATCTTCGCCCGCATCATACTGAGCAGACTGGTTGACCATGTCTCCAACACAATCATCCCTGAAGCACAGTGCGGCTTCCACTCAGGCAGGGGAACATGTGACATGGTGTTTGCCATACGCTAGACGCAAGAGAAGTGCTGTAAGCAGAAAAAGGAGCACCACATGGTCTTTGTAGACCTGACTAAGGCCTTCGACACGGTGAACTGCCGTGTTCTGTGGAAGATCCTCCTAAAGTTCGGCTGCCCAGAGAGCCTAATCCAGCTGATTGCGTCATTCCACGATGGCATGCAGGTGAGAGTACAGGAAAATACTGACATGTTGGATCCGTTCCCTGTGGTAAATGGAGTGAAGCAGGGTTACGTCCTGGCACCCACACTGTTCTCCATTCTCTTCTCTGCCATGCTGATTGACGCCTTCTAAGACTGTGACCAGGGCATCTACATTCAGTTTTGCACAGATGGCAAACTTTTCAACTTGCGGCGACTCCACGCCAGGTCCAGGGTGTTTGAGGCACTGTTGAGAGAGTTCCTCTTTGCTGATGACTGCGCGCTTGCTGCACACACCCGTTAGGACATACAGTTCATTATGGACAGGTTCTCAACCTCTTGCAGGCGCTTTGGACTCACCATCAGCCTCAGCAAGACCGAGTCCATGTACCAACCAGCTAGCTCACAGAACGCCAGTGCCTCACCCCCCACCTGCAATCAAGATTGATGACACAGACATCAAGTCAAGTCGACAAGTTTTGCTACCTGGGCAGCACCCTATGCAGTAACGGAACCCTTGATGCAGAAGTGACGCTGCGCATCGCCAAGGCCAGCTCCGCCTTTGGCAGACTCAATAACAGGCTGTGGAACATCAGGCTCAGCACCAAAATCAAAACCTACAGAGCTGTTGTGCTGACCACCTTGTTGTACTGCTGTGAAACATGGACGACGTATCGCCGTCACATTCAACAACTTGAGCAGTTTCACCAGAGATGCCTACGAAAGATCCTCGGTATAAAGTGGCAAGACAGGGTCTTCAACCTCCAGGTCCTAGAGAGGGGCGGCCTGCCCAGCATCGATAGCCTGCTGATCCAGTGCCAGCTACGCTCTAGTGGCATAAAGACATTTGAAAACAAGAGAACGCTGGCCATTAAGGAGAAGCGTGAGCGAAGGAAGCAGGGCTCTGGAGACGTTTTTCCTTGCAACACCTGTGGGAAGTGCTGCGAATCCAGAATCGGCCTCTTCTCCAATATGACACACACCGACAGATAAGCCTACCTGTCTAATCATCCGTCGGTCCGACGGGAGACTCCATCACAGGTTGGAATGTGTGTTGAGTGTTGTTTTCAGTTTGGATTATGTGTTGTTACCATCACCATAACCACCATCATCACCACCACCATCAGCACCACCACCACCACCATCACTACCATCACCACCACCACCATCACCACCGTCACCACCACCATCACCACCACCACCATCACCATCAACATCACCATCACAATAATCACCACCATCACCACCACCACCATCAACTTCACCATTACCATCATCATCACAATAATCACCATCATCACCATCACCACCACCACCACCATCACCATAACCACCATCACCATCACAATAATCACCACCATCACCATCACCACCACCACCACCGTCACCATCACAATAATCACCACCATCACTACCACCATCACCACAACCATTATTATCACCACCACCACCATCACCACCACCACCATCTCCACCACCACCACCACCACTATCACCACCACCACCACCATCACCATAACCACCATCACCATCATAATCACAATAATCACCACCATCACCATTATCACCATCACTACCACCACCACCATCATCATCACAATAATCACCACCATCACCACCACCGTCACCATCATCATCACATTAATCACCACCATCACTACCACCATCACCACAACCATTATTATCACCACCACCACCACCACCACCACCATCATCATCACCACCACCACCACCACCATCACCACCACCACCATCACAATGTCTTCAGGGCCAAGGCGGGGTCCACCAGCCTGACAGACCTGGCCCCTCAGCACATGGCGAGGCAGCTGCCCCAGGACGCCCACCCGTACGGCCCCAACCTGTGGATGGACCCCGGGTCCCGGGCCGTGCAGAACAGAACGCTGGACACCATCCTGCACGTCGTCACCCACTACGACATTGACGGCGTTCACTTCGATGACTACTTCTATCCCTACCCGGAGCAAGACCAGGACTTTCCGGACGACGCCACGTACCAGGCCTACGTGGCTGAGGGGGGGCGTTTGTCACGTGCCCTGTGGCGTCATCACAACGTGGACGGTCTGGTCCAGGAGGTGTCCCGGAGGATCAAGGACGTGCGGCCCTGGGTCAAGTTCGGCATCAGTCCTTTCGGCATCTGGATGTCCGGCCAGCCCAGCGGGGTTGTGGGCTTCTCGTCCAATACAGGTCGGTGGCACTAGTTCCGCAGTTTGTTTGTCCTTTGTTTTTTGATGGTGGTTGTGGTGGTAGTGGTGAGGATATGAGCGTATGTATGTATGTATATATATATATATATTTGTGTGTGTGTGTGTGTGTGTGTGTGTGTGATCATCCATCATTCATTTATTTATTAATTCAGATACTGATACTCCTCAAAACCTGACTGACTGACTGGTTGATTGATTGATTGATTGTTTGATTAATCATATCCTCCAATCAAAGGAACGTTTCAAAACCTGACTGGTTGGATAGTTGATTGGATGATTGATTGATTGATTGATTGACTTATTGATTGATTGATTTATCGATTGATAATTGATTGGCTGATCGAGCGATGGATTATTTGACTGACTGATTGATTAGCTGAATGATTGACTGACTGGTCGACGGACGGACGATATTGCCCACTGATCGGAAGCTTGACACGGCCGCCAGGGCAGTACGCGGACAGCCGGAAGTGGCTGGCGGAGGGGTGGGTGGACTACCTGGCCCCCCAGCTGTACTGGGAGATCGACCCCCCCAGGCAGAGCTTCACGGCGCTTTCAGACTGGTGGATCCAGCAGAACTCCAGGGGCAGACATCTCTACATGGGCTGCGCCACCTACCGGACAGCCACAGGGGACAGGCACTGGCCCGTCTCCGAGATTGAGAGACAGGTGGGTGCTGCTGGCTTGTGTGTGTGTGTGTGTGTGTGTGTCTGTGTGTGTGTGTGTGTGTTGTGTGTGTGTGTGTGTGTGTGTGTGTGTGTGTGTGTGTATTGATGGCCTCAACTAAGTGATGTTTGTAGACTTAAACATTGAACATTTAACAGAATAAATCACAAATCAGCAGTCGGGTGTCACAAATCTATCTCTCGTCACATTCACGTTGCACTTTCCTCTCCACAATACGGGCGCTCTTTCACTCCAGTGTTACGCCATAGTCCCTTGTTTCCATAGCTACTCCCGCTCTACCAAGGGTTGCTATGGTTACTGTCCTTGACTTTCCAGGTGAGAGAGACCCGTAGCCGGAGAAACGAGAGCGACCTGGGCAACATTTTCTTCAGTGCCAAGTACTACCGAGACAACACAGGGGGCATCGCGGACCTGTTCAGAGACAGCGTGTACCCCCGCCCCGCCCTCGCCCCAACCATGCCCTGGCTGCGTTCAGATGTGCCCACCTTGTCCACACCAGATGTCACCGTTCAGTCAGGTACGGGCGTGTGTGTGTGTGTGTGTGTGTGAATGCTGTTGTTTTCTCATTGCAGGGGAAGATGAACATGAGCTTCACACTGGGTGGGGTCTCAGGTGCTCACAAAGTCACAATAACAACTACTACTACTACTACTGGTACTGCTGCATCTGCTGCTGCTATTTCTACCGGTACTTCTACTATTACTACTGATACGGCATGCTGATTTATGATAAAAGGGGTGTTGTTTATCTGTTTAGTTTGTTATCCATAAACGTATGTATTCATGCATTTATTCATTAATGCATGCATTTTTGGTGCACACTTTCATAAATTCATTCATTCATTTATTCATTAGTTCGTTCATTCCTCCATCCCTCCATCCATCCACCAATGACCCAGCCACTGACCTATTCACTGCCCCAGGCGTGGTGTCATGGACGACCTCAGCGGACCCTGCAGGCAAACTGCGGGCCTTCGCCGTGTACCGGCAGGAGGGGGGAGGGGCATGGCACCCGCTGCACGTGCTGGGCACGCACACCCGCAGCATACAGCTGAGCCCCGGGCGGTACGGCGTCACTGCTGTGGACAGACTGGGCAGGGAGAGTGCCCCGCACCTGGTCCTTGTCGAGTCGCCCCTCGTGGGATGATCAGTGTCCTTGTTGTTGAATAAACTATTGTCCTTGTCGAGTCACCCCTCGTGGGATGATTGGTGTCCTTGTTGTTCAATGAACTGTTGTCCTTGTCGAGTCACCCCTCGTGGGATGATCGGTGTCCTTGTTGTTGAATGAACTGTTGTCCTTGTCGAGTCGCCCCTCGTGGGATGATCAGTGTCCTTGTTGAATGAACTATTGTCCTTGTTGAATAAACTATTGTCCTTGTCGAGTCACCCCTCGTGGGATGATTGGTGTCCTTGTTGTTCAATGAACTGTTGTCCTTGTCGAGTCACCCCTCGTGGGATGATCGGTGTCCTTGTTGTTGAATGAACTGTTGTCCTTGTCGAGTCGCCCCTCATGGGATGATCAGTGTCCTTGTTGAATGAACTATTGTCCTTGTTGAATAAACTATTGTCCTTGTCGAGTCACCCCTCGTGGGATGATTGGTGTCCTTGTTGTTGAATGAACTGTTGTCCTTGTCGAGTCGCCCCTCGTGGGATGATCAGTGTCCTTGTTGTTGAATGAACTGTTGTCCTTGTCGAGTCACCCCTCGTGGGATGATTGGTGTCCTTGTTGTTGAATGAACTGTTGTCCTTGTCGAGTCGCCCCTCGTGGGATGATTGGTGTCCTTGTTGTTGAATGAACTGTTGTCCTTGTCGAGTCACCCCTCGTGGGATGATTGGTGTCCTTGTTGTTGAATGAACTGTTGTCCTTGTCGAGTCGCCCCTCGTGGGATGATTGGTGTCCTTGTTGTTGAATGAACTATTGTCCTTGTTGAATAAACTATTGTCCTTGTCGAGTCACCCCTCGTGGGATGATTGGTGTCCTTGTTGTTGAATGAACTGTCGTCCTTGTCATGTCACCCCTCGTGGGATGATCAGTGTCCTTGTTGTTGAATGAACTGTTGTCCTTGTTGAATAAACTGTTGTCGTTGTTGCATACAATGTTGTCGTTGTTCAATAAACAAACAGTTGTCGTTGTTGAATAAACGGTTGTCGTTGTTGTTATGTTCCTTTTGTTCTTGTTTTGTTGTTTTGTTGGGGTTTTGTTTGTTTTGTTTTCAACATTTTTTTAATTAACAGTTTTTTAATTGTTTTTCTGTTTGTTCAGTCTTGTTTCTGCCCTCTTCCTCCTCCTCCCTCCTCCTCCTTCACAAACCATGGTGCAGAGTGTCACAGATACACGAGGCTGTCTTTTCTTCTTCTTGGTCCCTGGTCAACATATGTGCTGACCTGCTTGTGCCCGAACCTTCTTCGTGTGTATGCGCACACTGCAGATCAAATACGCACGTTAAAGAACCTGTAATCCATGTCAGCGTTCATTGGGATATGGAAACAAGAACATGCCCTGCATACCCCCCCCCCTCCCCGAAAACGGAGTATGGCTGCTTAATTGGCGGGGTAAATGAACAAAACGGTCATACACGTAAACTGTTACATGTCTGTAAGAGTGTTTATGTGTGTGTAACTGAAACCTGATTGAATGACACAGGAAACGAATGATGAGCGCCCAGAAGGCAGCTGTCAGTGGACTCTACCCAGGAAGGCAGCCTCTTGTGCAAATGACTCAGTGTTTATAAAGCGCGTAGAGCTTGGTCTCCGGCCGAGAATAGGCGCTATATAAGTAGTCATCTCATAACCAGTTGCTGACAAAATGATAAAGTGTTCATTGGGTGTCACAACCCATAAGGGGTTGCCCATGAACCCCCACCCCTTCCCAGACTAGCTAACGTCCCGACAACACAAACACGGAGACACAGAAGAGTTCAGCTCGTTGCTTTACTGAGGTGATGCAAAAATACATAACTAAATACACGCCACAAAACAAGGCATTACAAACCCCAAAAAATAATAACCTCTGTCTAACCACCGCACAATTTAATTATGCCATTTTCAGTCAACTGCAGCGCCAGTGCTGCTCAACCCCGCTGCCAGAGTTCAAACTCGTGCTGACAGCTGAAAACGGACACTCGTAGCTTGATGGCTGAAGCTGGTCGGCAAGAGGGACAGTGGGAAGGTGGGAAAAGGTACGATGGAAGTATGGAGTGGGAGTGGGAACGGGAGTGAGGAAGTTTCCAGGCTTGTGTTCTGAGGACCCGTCGAAGGCAGCGGCACGAAGGGAAGGAAACACCGGAAAACCTGTAACACCCCACCGGCTCTGTAGACTGTTTGGTTGTTTTTTAAACCAGTTGTAAAAGAGTACACCCCACCCCCCTTATCTTCCTTAAGCAATATACATTGCGCTAAACAAGGCAATAACAATATTCAAGTTTCAATGATACTAGTTCTGAATAATTGAAACAGCACCAGTCAGGCTATATCACATTTCCATCCCTACAACAATGTTTGGGAAAATCGACAGACTGTAATTAGATAATTCCCGTTATAAAGAAAACAAAGTTGAAACAATCTGAGCTGAATATTATTATGGCAAAAATGTTACACCTAAACGCAACAAATTTACTAATTCCCCCCAATATTTGGAAGTAAAAGAATACTGGATTTAAAAGACATCCACTAAAAAACATCACACTAACCTTACAAGCAACCTAAACCTCACTCTGATATCAAGTCACATCACTAAATGTTACGACAAACACAGACTCCCTCACCTGTCACCAGGTAAACAGGCACGTCACTGGCCCAGAGTGAAACACAGACTAATACAGAAGAAGGGGGTGACAAAGGGAAACGCCCCCACTACTTTACCGACGGCGCCCTATAGCACGCACGCTGGAACGGCGACCCGTCTCTCTGCAAAGCTTGGCCTCAACAGCCCAGAGAAATCTTTCTTTCCTAACCAGATGATTCCTGAACTCGCTCAGAGTTCAAAAAAACGTTCAGGAGAAGGGACATGCCACACGTGCAAAAGCATAAAGGAGAGAGGGAGATGAAGGAGAGGGATGGAAAGAGGGGGAGAAGGGAGAGAGAGGAGGAGAAGGGAGAGAGAGAGAGGGGGGAAAGAAGGGAGAGAGAAAGGGGGAAAAGGGAAGGGAAAAAAAATGCAGACAGGCATGCACGCAGATCGCCAACGAGCCGTGACATTGGGCATCTTCCGCTTGCATTCTGTGATTGAATGGACATAAAAATGTAAGTGATGCAACCAATTCAGAATAGCAAATGGATAAGTTGTGTGTGTGTGTGTGTGTTTCTCCACCCTGTTTGCTTCACACACGCACGCAATCACTCTACTTCTTTAGCCATTTATTGTCGGATTAACTTTGATGAAAACACGCACCCATGCACGCACGAACGCATGTACTCACACGCACACATACATACATACATACATACATACATGCGCGGGCGCACACACACACACACACACACACACACACACGCGCGCGAAGAAAAAATGTAGATGTACACGCATAATTCTGTGTAAACACTTTTCTTTTACAAATTACATTGACGAATAAAAGATCAATGTGATGGTAAGCCCAAACATTCGGACAAGCATGCAGACAAAGGTGCGACAATGACACATGTACACACCACAGAACTTCGAAATGATATAATTATGCAAATATAACTTCATACCACAGTGATGCAGACGTTAAAACCGGCACTGCATGTGACGTTGAACAGCTGTCTTCAATCTTCTTGTCGTCATTCAAACGTCATAAACAACCGTCACTGCATGTGACGTTGAACAGCTGTCTTCAATCTTCTTGTCGTCATTTAAATGCAGAGTACTATGATGATGATACAGACTGTATAATTGAGGACAGCTATACAGAGTACTGTGATGATGATACAGACTGTATAATTAGGGACAGCTATACAGAGTACTGTGATGATGATACAGACTGTATAATTAGGGACAGCTATACAGAGTACTGTGATGATGATGCAGACTGTATAATTAGGGACAGCTATACAGAGTACTGTGATGATGATACAGACTGTATAATTGGGGACAGCTATACAGAGTACTGTGATGATGATACAGACTGTATAATTGAGGACAGATATACAGAGTACTGTGATGATGATACAGACTGTATAATTGGGGACAGCTATACAGAGTACTGTGATGATGATACAGACTGTATAATTGAGGACAGCTATACAGAGTACTGTGATGATGATACAGACTGTATAATTGAGGACAGCTATACAGAGTACTGTGATGATGATACAGACTGTATAATTGGGGACACATGTACAGAGTACTGTGATGATGATACAGACTGTATAATTGGGGACAGCTATACAGAGTACTGTGATGATGATACAGACTGTATAATTGGGGACAGCTATACAGAGTACTGTGATGATGATGCAGACTGTATAATTGAGGACAGCTATACAGAGTACTGCGATGATGATACAGACTGTATAATTAGGGACAGCTATACAGAGTACTGTGATGATGTTGCAGACTGTATAATTAGGGACAGCTATACAGAGTACTGTGATGATGATACAGACTGTATAATTGGGGACAGCTATACAGAGTACTGTGATGATGATACAGACTGTATAATTGAGGACAGCTATACAGAGTACTGTGATGATGATGCAGACTGTATAACTGGGGACACATGTACAGAGTACTGTGATGATGATGCAGACTGTGTAATTGGGGACAGCTATACAGAGTACTGTGATGATGATGCAGACTGTATAACTGGGGACACATGTACAGAGTACTGTGATGATGATGCAGACTGTATAATTGGGGACAGCTATACAGAGTACTGTGATGATGATACAGACTGTATAATTAGGGACAGCTATACAGAGTACTGTGATGATGATACAGACTGTATAATTAGGGACAGCTATACAGAGTACTGTGATGATGATACAGACTGTATAATTGGGGACAGCTATACAGAGTACTGTGATGATGATACAGACTGTATAATTAGGGACAGCTATACAGAGTACTGTGATGATGATACAGACTGTATAATTAGGGACAGCTATACAGAGTACTGTGATGATGATACAGACTGTATAATTAGGGACAGCTATACAGAGTACTGTGATGATGATACAGACTGTATAATTGGGGACAGCTATACAGAGTACTGTGATGATGATACAGACTGTATAATTGGGGACAGCCATACAGAGTACTGTGATGATGATGCAGACTGTATAATTGGGGACACATGTACAGAGTACTGTGATGATGATACAGACTGTATAATTGGGGACAGCTATACAGAGTACTGTGATGATGATGCAGACTGTATAATTGGGGACAGCTATACAGAGTACTGTGATGATGATACAGACTGTATAATTGGGGACAGCTATACAGAGTACTGTGATGATGATGCAGACTGTATAATTGGGGACAGCTATACAGAGTACTGTGATGATGATACAGACTGTATAATTGGGGACACATGTACAGAGTACTGTGATGATGATACAGACTGTATAATTGGGGACACATGTACAGAGTACTGTGATGATGATACAGAATGTATAATTGGGGACACATGTACAGAGTACTGTGATGATGATACAGACTGTATAATTGAGGACAGCTATACAGAGTACTGTGATGATGATACAGACTGTATAATTGAGGACAGCTATACAGAGTACTGTGATGATGATGCAGACTGTATAACTGGGGACAGCTATACAGAGTACTGTGATGATGATACAGACTGTATAATTGGGGACAGCTATACAGAGTACTGTGATGATGATACAGACTGTATAATTGGGGACAGCTATACAGAGTACTGTGATGATGATACAGACTGTATAACTGGGGACACATGTACAGAGTACTGTGATGATGATACAGACTGTATAATTGAGGACAGCTATACAGAGTACTGTGATGATGATACAGACTGTATAATTGGGGACAGCTATACAGAGCACTGTGATGATGATACAGACTGTATAACTGGGGACAGCTATACAGAGTACTGTGATGATGATGCAGACTGTATAATTAGGGACAGCTATACAGAGTACTGTGATGATGATACAGACTGTATAATTGAGGACAGCCATACAGAGTACTGTGATGATGATACAGACTGTATAATTGAGGACAGCTATACAGAGTACTGTGATGATGATACAGACTGTATAACTGGGGACACATGTACAGAGTACTGTGATGATGATGCAGACTGTATAACTGGGGACACATGTACAGAGTACTGTGATGATGATGCAGACTGTATAATTGGGGACAGCTGTACAGAGCACTGTGATGATGATGCAGACTGTATAATTGGGGACACATGTACAGAGTACTGTGATGATGATACAGACTGTATAATTGGGGACAGCTGTACAGAGCACTGTGATGATGATGCAGACTGTATAATTGGGGACAGCTGTACAGAGCACTGTGTTAGCGATTAGAAACAGACACCTTCACCTGACCAGAACAGTAACAACTCCAACGCCTCTCTCAGCACCCCCTCCCCACATCCCCTCCCTCCCCCACCCCAAAACACAAACATGCACGCACACATGTCCGCATAGCCCCTGCGCCCACCCACCCACCCACTTAAATTTCGATGAACGATTGCTCACTCTTCTGATTCTTGATCCATTTGTTAATGCTGCAGTTTAGGCACATCAAATTGTTACAAATATACTTAACTTCCTGAAAGAGCTTGAAGTCTGTGTGTGTGGAGGGGGAGGGGTGCACGCGTGTGTGTATGTGTGAGAGAGAGAGAGAGAGAGAGTGTGTGTGTGTGTGTGTGCACAATTGCTCATAGTCACACTGTTTACACGCTCATTATGACCAGCCCTCAACCTTCTAATCCCTTCCAAACTCCACTACTTCATTTTTGACGTCACTTCATCATCAGCGTCAGCAGCTGACGTCAACAAGCCGTCGCTGCTTTCTTTCCCTTGTCCAGCCGCAGCGCCACCTACTTCCAACATGGCCGCGCCGTCCTTGACCTCCAGCTGAGGGTGGTCCTGTGAGCTGTCCTGGAGACGTGCCCAGCTCTGCAGCTCTCCACTCCCAAACAGCAGAAAGATGACCGTGCCCACCAGGTAGATGGCCGCGCTGATGAAAAACACGATGCGCCACTGTTCTTGAGTTTGCTGCAACATGGCATCAGATAAAGCACTGTTCTTGAGTTTGCTGCAACATGGCATCAGATAAACCACTCTTCTTGAGTTTGCTGCAACACGACATCAGATAAACCACTCTTCTTGAGTTTGCTGCAACACGACATCAGATAAACCACTCTTCTTGAGTTTGCTGCAACACGACATCAGATAAACCACTCTTCTTGAGTTTGCTGCAACACGACATCAGATAAACCACTCTTCTTGAGTTTGCTGCAACATGGCATCAGATAAACCACTCTTCTTGAGTTTGCTGCAACATGAGGTGAACCTGATGCACCACTGTGTTTGCTGCAACACGGCATGAGATAAACATGGCTGCAACATGGCATGAGATAAACATGGCTGCAACATGGCATGAGATAAACATGGCTGTAACACGGCATGAGATAAACATGGCTGCAACACGGCGTGAGATAAACATGGCTGCAACATGGCGTGAGATAAACATGATGCACAACTGTTGTTGAGTCTATAGCACCATGGCATAGCATGAAAGACTATGATGAGCATAGATGGCTGTGCAGGGTAAGGGGTGTGCACTGAATATTTCGTTGAAGCGCACAGCTGCACACATGGTATTCCTCACACTGAGCACCTTGCCAGGCAAAGAAAAGAAAGCCCAACAAAGAACGACAACTCTTCAGTGTGTCTGGACCGATGCCTGATGCTTAAAAACCAGCCTTCTCCGCTGTTGAAAGTGATTTAAAAAATGACAACATATCCAAACCATTACACACACACACACACACACACACACACACACACATTCTTCTTCTTTCTCGTCAAGCTTAAATTAACACGCAGCCAGTGGTTTGAATTTCCAACGGCTGACTTATTAAGCAGATCAGTCTCACTGTGAATCAGCATATCCGTTTATAGTGACACATGCAGCCTGTAGGGTAAACGTTGAACAGATTGATTACAAATATACGTCATTTCACAGAGAGAGAGAGAGAGGATTTATTAAGGGTAGAGACAAAGAGAAGCAGACAGACCGAGAACAGAGATGATGTTTATCACAGCTGGGTGTTGAAATAACAAAAACTTTCCCCTCCACCTGACACTCACACAACTCCTTCCCCCTTTTCTCCCCCCCCCCCACACACACGTCCCCTCCTCCCAACCAACACCACCATCACCACCAACATCACCACCATCACCACCACCAACACCACCAACATCACCACCACCACCATCACCACCAACACCACCAACATCACCACCAACATCACCATCACCAACATCACCACCAACATCACCATCACCACCACCAACATCACCACCACCAACACCACCACCACCACCATCACCACCAACACCACCAACATCACCACCACCATCATCACCACCAATTACATCAGCGACAACACCAGCAACAACAATAACAACAGCAGCAGCAACAACAACTCCAACAACAACAACAAGAGAAAACACAACCACCAACACCACCAGTTACGTCAGCGACAACACCAGCAACAATAACAACAACAGCAACTCCAACAACAACAACAACAAGACAACCACACGGAGAATTTGCACACTGAAGAAAATGACAAGGACGGACTCCACAAAGCGCCCCCACATTTCTGGTGATGATGCCGATGGCAGTGGGCGCCAGGAACCCCGGAATGGTGGCGAAGGTGTTGGACAGGCCGAAGATGATGCCCGCGAAGCGAGGCGCGATGTCGCCATTGTTGACGATGAATCCGGCGCCATACTGGAAGCCGCACATGGCCACGCCCACTGTCAGCAAAGCCACGCCCAGCACGGGCTGACTGCAGTCCACAAAGCCCACGCCAATCACCAGGAGGGCGGGGCACAGCTCGCCTGATTGACAGGGGGCAGAGATGGACATCATCATCATCATCATCATCACCAGCAGCAGCAACAACAATACAATCAGGAAGTGCTATCAATGCGTACACTGCTTCACATAGACATGAAGCGTCAACCCGAGAAAAGTGACGAAGAAGTAACCTGGAAAATGGAAGAAGGAACACAGGTGTACTATGGCATCCCCCCTCCCCCCCACTTCCCCCTACAAAGTCAGCCACAAGTCTCTTCTCTGAACACACACACACACACACACACACACACTTCATGTTCACAGACTCACAAAAACATCAAGATGCGTGCAGTCTTAAATGTTTGGTTCCCGCTACCCTCCTCCCTCCTTCCCCCCACACCTCCCCCTCATCTCGCCCCCCACCCCACCCCCTCATCTCGCCCCCCCACCCCCACCCCGTTCCCCGCCTCCCCCCACCACCTCCCTCAGTGTGATCGGTATCCATGGTAACACACAACCTACATGCAACATTGTAGCACACAAGCAGCTATCATGTACGTGTGGGCGAGGCTGGAGGGTGTGAGGTGGAGGACGTAGGGAGAGAAGCCGTGTGGGCCTACAATAATATGTACATGCGGACTTCACAGCAAGTAGATTCCTCAGTGCGAGAGGAGAGGAGGGGTGTCAGAAGGGTGTCCCTCACCCACAGTTTTGCCCACCACCACCCCAACCCACCACCACCAACCACCACCACCAACCACCCCACCTGGCCATCCCACCCCACCACCACCAACCACCCCACCTGGCCACCCCACCACCACCAACCACCCCACCTGGCCAACCCACCACCACCAACCACCCCACCTGGCCATCCCACCACCACCAACCACCCCACCACCAACCACCCCACCTGGCCAACCCACCACCACCAACCACCCCACCTGGCCATCCCACCACCACCAACCACCCCACCTGGCCACCCCACCACCAACCACCCCACCTGGCCATCCCACCACCACCAACCACCCCACCTGGCCAACCCACCACCACCACCCACCCCACCTGGCCAACCCACCACCAACCACCCCACCTGGCCATCCCACCCCACCACCACCAACCACCCCACCTGGCCACCCCACCACCACCAACCACCCCACCTGGCCAACCCACCACCACCAACCACCCCACCTGGCCATCCCACCACCACCAACCACCCCACCACCAACCACCCCACCTGGCCAACCCACCACCACCAACCACCCCACCTGGCCATCCCACCACCACCAACCACCCCACCTGGCCAACCCACCACCACCAACCTGGCCAACCCACCACCACCAACCACCCCATCCCGCCACCACCAACCACCCCACCTGGCCAACCCACCACCAACCACCCCACCTGGCCAACCCACCACCACCAACCACCCCACCTGGCCAACCCACCACCACCAACCACCCCACCACCCCATCCCACCACCACCAACCACCCCACCTGGCCAACCCACCACCACCAACCACCCCACCCCACCACCACCAACCACCCCACCTGGCCAACCCACCCCACAACTCCCTGTGTGTTTGGTATTCCGTGGTGTGTGTGTGTGTGTGTGTGTGTGTGTGTGTGTGTGTGTGTGAGTGTGAGTGTGTGAGTGTGTGTGTGAGAGTGTGTGTGAGTGTGTGTGAGTGTGAGTGTGTGTGTGTGTGTGTGTGTGTGTGTGTGAGTGTGTGTGTGAGGGGTGTCTCTCACCCAGCGTGTTGCTGATCTTCCTGGCAGCAGTGGTGGACAGCCAGCCCCGGGACTGCAGCCAGTCAAACAGGTTGCCGGACACGTTGATGGCCGCCCAGAACCCGATGTAGGGCAGGCTGGACAGCAGGCCATTCTGTGGACATCATCATCATCATTATCACCATCACCATCATCACCACCATTATCACCATGATAACCATCATCATCGTCATCATCATTATCACCATCATCATCATCACCATCAGCAGCAGCAGCATCACCATCATCACTACCATCACCATCATCGTTATTGTCATTGCTATCGTCATCGTCGTCGTCTTCATCATTATAATCATCATCATCGCGGTCGTCGTGGTCATTATCATCATCATTAATACGGCAGCTGCTGCAGACCAGGTTTAGTGTTTTCCAACAGCTTGCACACAGGCAAAATGAAAGGTGCACACTCTGACAATCCAAAACAAAATAATTTACATTAATGAAATGGAAGCTTCTATTTCTTTACAATACCCCGAACAAACGCACAGCAACAACAGTAGAATGAATGTCCAAACGCATAAAAATAATTAGGTTTTAGGCTTTAGACTGGCATCATTAAATACAATTCCCTGAGTGGTGACTAAGTTGATCAGCTGTCGGTACAACTTGCATCAGTGGAAGGCCACAGATGTTGGGTGGAATGGCATCTAGTATGCAAAACAAAACAAAACAAAACAACATGCTATCAAAGATCAGACTATTTCACCTGTTTGATGTCAACCTTGGACAAAAATGAGATATTTCACCTGTTTAATGTCAGTCAAACTATTTGACCTGTTTGATGCTAAATGGTCAGACTGTTTCACCTGTTTGATGTCAGTCATACTGTTTCACCTGTTGATTTATTTCACCTGTTGATGTATATCACCTGTTAATGTATACCACCTGTTGATGTATATCACCTGTTTGATGTATATCACCTGTTAATGTATACCACCTGTTGATGTATACCACCTGTTGATGTATATCACCTGTTTGATGTATACCACCTGTTGATGTATATCACCTGTTAATGTATATCACCTGTTAATGTATATCACCTGTTAATGTATACCACCTGTTGATGTATATCACCTGTTTGATGTATATCACCTGTTAATGTATATCACCTGTTGATGTATATCACCTGTTGATGTATATCACCTGTTAATGTATATCACCTGTTGATGTATATCACCTGTTTGATGTATATCACCTGTTAATGTATATCACCTGTTGATGTATATCACCTGTTAATGTATACCACCTGTTGATGTATATCACCTGTTTGATGTATATCACCTGTTGATGTATATCACCTGTTGATGTATATCACCTGTTAATGTATATCACCTGTTGATGTATATCACCTGTTTGATGTATATCACCTGTTGATGTATATCACCTGTTGATGTATATCACCTGTTTGATGTATATCACCTGTTGATGTATATCACCTGTTTGATGTCGAACTTGAGGACCTCCTTCATGTAGGTAGGAATGTTGGTCAGAAAGGTGTAGGTGCCCCAGTTGGCGCACATATGGGACAGCACAATCGCCCACACGGCTTTGGAGGTCAGGATCTTGCGCCATGGTATATCCTTGTTTCTCTGTCACAGAAACGTGGTTTTCTTTCAAAACTTTCAGCTTCAAACAATTTCTTGAGCCTATAACCAGTCTACAAAACAACACGTTTACAATAATTTAGCATGTACATACATGCTTTTAACATTGTTCAGTCTGTATAACAATGCTTTTACCATAATTCAGTCTGTATACTAGTTTTACACTTACTCAGTCAGTACAACAATGCTTTCGTTATTCAGTTTGTGTAACAATGATTTCACCATCATTCAATCTGTATACTAGGCTTTAACCTTATTCAAAATGTCAAGCAAAGCTTTAAACATTGTTCAGTTTGTCTAGCAAACATTTTTACCATCATTCAGTTTCAACATGGTGTTGTGTTCTTGTGAAAGGCACGTTACTCTGATTTACTTTTCACTTTACTTTCATAGGACCTGTAACTTTTTACCTTTAATCATCATCAGCATGAACAACAACAACAACTTTAAAAACAACATCATCAACATGTACAACAACAACAACAACAACGACTTTAACAGCAACATCATCAACATGTACAACAACAACAACAACGACTTTAACAGCAACATCATCAACATGTACAACAACAACATCATCATCATCATCAACATGAACAACAACATCAGCAACATCATCATCAACAATGACGACGACGACAAATACAACAATGACAACAACAGACACATGACTAATCAAGGTGTTGGCAGCAGTCCTATCTTTCAGACAGGTCTGCATGAAGTCTCTCTTCCTCCCTGACACAAGGGTGAGTATCAACAACAACAACAACAACAACAACAGCACTGACTGACCAGGGTGCCGGCAGAAGTCCTGTCCCTCAAACAGGTCTGGATGTAGTGTCTCTCCTGTGGCGTGATGCGGGGATGGCAGGCCGGAGAATCGAACACCAGGAACATCCACAGCACGAACCACAGCAACCCGTACACTCCTGGGGGAGAGGGGGAGGCACAGGGGGCAGGGGGGGGAGGTTGTTCTGGTCATGTGGTCAGTTTCCACGTTGTTGTTGTCTTTGTGTCGTTATCGTTGTTGTTGTTGTCGTCGTCGCTGTTGTATATGCATTAAAAACAAACAACAACAACAACAAAACCCTAACAAGCTCCAGGCTCCAGGCAGAAGAGGAAGGTGGCTGCCAAACGGAGTTCGTCAGGGTCTCAGATTGATTCCTGTCTCGCTCTTTCTCCCAACTGTGACTGGAAAGTCAAATGAACGTCTGGTCATTCGGTTGAGACGATAAACCGAGGCCTCGTCTGCAGCATTAGGTGCACTGAAAAAGATCTTGAATCCAAGACAAAAAATTGTTGTCCCCTTGCAAAATTGTGTACTAGAAATGCACTCTTGTGGGTACATAAATATATATGCATGCGCTCTAGGCCTCAGCGCGTTGGGTTGACCAAATGGTCAGACCTCTGCCCAGCAGATGTGGTGTAACATATATGGATTTGTCCGAACGCAGTGATGCCTCCTTGAGAAACTGAAACTGAAATTAAACACATTCATGCTTTACATTAGTACCCACTTTAAATAAAACATGATTATTGTTGTTGCTTTTTTATTTGATGTCGCCTCTGTTATGTCTGTTGTTGTTAAGGAGACTTCAATCCATATCGAGACAGAGATAGAGAGAGAGAGAGACACAGAGAGAGAGTGGCAGAGAAGGAGACAGAGACAGAGTCAGACTTACTTTTATGGCAAAACTGGTCATCATGGTTTCATTACAAATGTCACTCACTATACAGAGTGAAAGAGCTTCCGTTGGGTTTCACATAACCTGATCTGCCAACACCAAGAGGCATTTTGTCGGGTGCTACACAGGATGAAACATTCTCTTGTGCCGACTATCACTTTTCCATCCGTTCCTAAAATAACTGTCACCACCCTGTCCATTCCTGTGTGGAGGAGACATAGAGGATTGTATTACTGTATTTGTACAGTACGCCCTTGTCACAGACTTTACTATGGTCACTGACACCTTGGAGGTAGAAGTATCCGCTATAATTAGCCCAGTACACTGACTGACTGTATAAACGATTCTTACCTGTAGAGTTGAAATTTTCATTGGAATTCTACCTTATGGAAGGGCGCTCTGAAAGACAGACAATTTCGCGCACGCACGCGCACACGCGCGCGCACACACACACACACTTACCAAGGACATAGAAGATGGACGGCCAGCCCCCGTCAAAGCCATACTCACACAGCAGACCAGCTATAGGGAATGTCAACACGTTGCCAATCTGGGACCCTGCAAGCCAAATCACATGCATATTGAGCAGGTTATTTTATATATCTAAAGGAAAAAACAGAGTCATGATAACATGATTTAAACAGGCATTCCTGCACAGACACACTATGCAAAGAACCAGTCAGTAAAGGCAGTGAAAGTGCATCATATACATACATACCTTGACGTGCCCATACACATTCATATCAGTGTACAAAGATTCTCTCTGTGTCTGTTTCTTTCTGTTTCTATATCTATCTATCTATCTATCCATCTGTCTATCTATCAGTCTGTCTGTCTCTGTCGCTCTCTCTCTCCCTCTCTCTCTCTCTCTGTCTCTCTGTCTGTCTGTTTGTCTCTGTCTGACCCATTATCTCACTCCTATATCTTGCTGTCTCCTCCATCACTGTCTGTGTCTCTGTCCTTCATTTCCCTCATTTCCCCCACACCTTTTTCCCTGTCTCTGTCTGTTCCATCCTCTGTCTGTCTGTCTGTCTGTCTGTCTGTCTCCCCCCCTTCTCTATCTCTCTCTGTTGACCTACTTTGTCAAAACCCCTAGAAACCCACATCAAAAAACATATATTTAATCAATTTAATTCGTTTAATCTATTTCATCCAGAATAGAAGTTCTATTTGTAGACTTCGCAAAAGCCTTTGTTGTGACTAATCATGCACTTCTTTTTGAAAACCTTAGAATTTATGGCTTATCAAACAATACATTAGATCTCTTGCACTCATTTTTATCTAAGAGAAAACAAACAGTGACAATCAATGGAAAAGAATCTTCTCTCTTACCTACTGAATATGGTGTCCTTCAGGGCTCTGTGTTAGGACCGATATTGTTTTCCATTTATGTAAATGATTTACCTTTATTTATCACTGCATTTTGTGAACTGTTTGCTGACGATACGACTTCACACATTAACAATTTTAAACTCTCTGAAGTTTCCAGAACATTGCAGGTAAGTATTAATCAATTAACTGATTGGTCCAAATTGAACCACATGAGTTTGCATCCACAGAAAACTAAATAATAATAATAATAATGGATACTTATATAGCACACTATCCAGAAATCTGCTCTAGGTGCTTTACAAAAACGCTTTTGATAACATAAAACATTATATCTATGTTACATACACACACCAAAATGTGACCACACACACGCACGCACGCACGCACGCACGCACGCACGCACGCACGCACGCACGCACGCGCGCACACACACACACTGCATACATACATTTTAACATACATGTGTATCTAACAGCTACCCTAACACATACGCACACATAGGCAGGCACAAACTTACATAAACACACGCACACACAATACACATTCATATACATGCATGTAGTTGTGGACCTGCCACAATTGAACTTATTGCTGAGGGAAAAGGTGAGTTTTGAGACGAGATTTAGAAGATGCGAGGGAATCAGAATGACGGAGGTTATCAGGGAGCTTGTTCCACGTCTTTGGCGATTGAAAAGAAAACAATCTGTGTCCATAGGTCTTACTTCTGACGTGAGGTATCCTGAGAAGTCGAGTATCAAAGGAAGAACGGAGCTGGTGAGACGGGGTATAGATATGGATGAGTTCAGAAAGATACTTTGGGCCAGATCCGTTGACTGCAGAAAAGGTCAGAGTGGATAGCTTATAGTCTATTCGATCAGAAATAGGCAACCAGTGGAGAGACTGAAGGAGAGGAGAAACATGGTCAAATTTAGAAGCTCTGCAAATGAGTCTGGCAGCGTTATTCTGAATTCGTTGGAGTCTGTCTAACAGGTATTCGTTGGAGTCTGTCTATACATGTTAATTACAACCAGACAGAAGCGTCAAACTCTTGCATTTAATTCCTCCTCCCTTTTTTTAAAATGGCAAAATCATTGAAGAAGTCGACAGTCACAAGGTTCTTGGAGTGATTATTGATAACAGACTGACTTGGTCTGATCACATATCTATGTAAGTTAAAACTGTTTCCAAAAAGGTACATCAACTTTCTAATATAAAACTTTTTTTTTTAATTCACATACTCAAAAAATATTTTCCACGCCTACATTGAATCTTATATAAACTATGCCTCAACTGTCTGGGACTCAGCGAGTGATAACATCCTAAAACCACTCCTAAGTCTTCATAGGCGTGCTCTTAAATTAGTTATTCTAAAATCTTCTTCTGTATCTGTTTCTGATTACACAGAACTTGATATATTGTCATTGAAATTTAAACTTAAATATAATAAAGCCATATATATGTTCAAAATATTATCAGGTTATGCCCCACCATCTCTCATAAGTAATTTTCCAGTAAATAGTCACCGTCACACACATTAAATAACCTTGCCTCGGCCAAGAATTGATCTTTATAAAAACAAGTCTCACATACTGTGATGGATATTTATGGAATACTATTTCATCTACACTTAATATAAACTCCAGTCTCAGTGTCTTCAAAAGACTATATCATAAACATCTAATGTCAGAGCTAAGTTCTACGAATCCTTGAAATTACTGAGACTGAAAAACAAATGATGTATTCTCGATATCCTTGTCTGTGTGTCTATCTCCTTTCCTCTCTTCCTCCTCCCCCCCCCCCCCCCCCCCCCTCTCTCTCTCTCTCAACAGGTTTTCCTCTCTCTTCTTCTTTTATCTCGATCTTCCTTCCTTACCTTCTTCGTTCCCTCTCTCCTTCACGTATATGCATACTATGTTATTTTGTGGAGAATTGTGTATTTTCTATGCCATTTATTTGTTCTTGCCATTCAGTGTATGTCCCCCCCGCTCCCCACTTTTTTGTGGGCTGTTTTTGTTTTTTGTTTGTTTTTGTATTTCCTTGATTAGTTTATACGTTTTCTTTTCGAGGGTAGGATGAAAACAGGCCGATAAGTGCCTATTCCTTTTCCCTCAATAAAGAAGTTTCGATTTTGATTTCTGTCTCTCATCTCTCTCAAATATCTTTATATCTCTCTCTCGTGTACACAAACAAGTTTTTGTATGCTTCATTTAAACAAGAAGAA
>NC_134885.1:730492-822992 GCF_041734735.1 Babylonia areolata
ATTCTTCTTTCCTTCCACTTGTCATCTTCATCCTCCACCCTACAGCTGCCCCCCCCCCCCCACACCCCCCTCCCCTCCTCCCTTCCCTCTCCGTCCTCACCCCATCACCCTGTACAGATACACGTTCGGCACAGATACACACTTGGCACTCACCACCTCCCCCTCCTCTATCCCTTTCTCTCTCTCTGCCAGAAACAAGGTTGTCTGCTAAGCCCACAATTGTTCTCCTTTTTCATCAATGAATTGGCAGTGGTAGACATGGAATACAAACGATACCTGGGCGCCACAGAATTGTTCTTAATGCTATTTGCTGATGATGTTGTTCTATTGTCTGACACACCCATAGTGTTACAAAATCAATGAAATGCCCTTAAGCAAGAAACAGACATACCACAACGAACAGTAAATCTCGATAAGACCAATATTATAGTTTTGCGCAATGGAAGTTATTCTTTCGACTCATGAAAAATAGTGCCATGGTGACAGTGAAATAAAAGTAATCATAACCAATACATATAAATATTTAGGAATGTTATTCACAACAAAATTGAGTTTGACGTCACTTACTTACCGCCTAGGATCATTCTGATCATGACCAGTCACTTACTTCCCGCCTAGGATCATTCTGATCATGACGTCACTTACTTCCCGCCTAGGATCATTCTGATCATGACCAGTCACTTACTTCCCGCCTAGGATCATTGTGATGATGACGTCACTTACTTCCCGCCTAGGATCATTCTGATCATGACCAGTCACTGACTTCCCGCCTAGGATCATTGTGATGATGACGTCACTTACTTCCCGCCTAGGATCATTGTGATGATGACGTCACTTACTTCCCGCCTAGGATCATTCTGATCATGACCAGTCACTTACTTCCCGCCTAGGATCATTGTGATGATGACGTCACTTACTTCCCGCCTAGGATCATTGTGATGATGACGTCACTTACTTCCCGCCTAGGATCATTCTGATCATGACCAGTCACTTACTTCCCGCCTAGGATCATTCTGATCATGACCAGTCACTGACTTCCCGCCTAGGATCATTCTGATCATGACCAGTCACTTACTTCCCGCCTAGGATCATTGTGATGATGACGTCACTTACTTCCCGCCTAGGATCATTCTGATCATGACCAGTCACTGACTTCCCGCCTAGGATCATTCTGATCATGACCAGTCACTTACTTCCCGCCTAGGATCATTCTGATGATGACGTCACTGACTTCCCGCCTAGGATCATTCTGATCATGACCAGTCACTTACTTCCCGCCTAGGATCATTGTGATGATGACGTCACTTACTTCCCGCCTAGGATCATTCTGATGATGACGTCACTTACTTCCCGCCTAGAATCATTGTGATGATGACGTCACTTACTTCCCGCCTAGGATCATTCTGATCATGACGTCACTTACTTCCCGCCTAGGATCATTCTGATGATGACGTCACTTACTTCCCGCCTAGGATCATTCTGATCATGACCAGTCACTGACTTCCCGCCTAAGATCATTCTGATGATGACGTCACTTACTTCCCGCCTAGGATCATTCTGATCATGACCAGTCACTGACTTCCCGCCTAGGATCATTCTGATCATGACCAGTCACTGACTTCCCGCCTGGGATCATTGTGATGATGACGTCACTGACTTCCCGCCTAGGATCATTCTGATCATGACCAGTCACTGACTTCCCGCCTAGGATCATTCTGATCATGACCAGTCACTGACTTCCCGCCTAGGATCATTCTGATCATGACCAGTCACTGACTTCCCGCCTAGGATCATTCTGATGATGACCAGTCACTGACTTCCCGCCTGGGATGATCTGTTGATGCCAGTTTTTATTTGCAGTAATGGCCTTCGTTTCCAGTTTTCAATCGCTTTGGGAACACTTGTTGTAGGATACAGCAGAAAGTATATCGCAGTACATAATTTGAAGAGGCTGTGTCGTGTTACTTTTGTGCAATTCATGGATGCATTGTTTGGGTTGCAGCTGATTAAATTAAACTACAATGTGACCTTCCTCTTTTAGTGTTTTTTCTGGGCCAGGGAAATATTTTCTTTTTGACTCTGGTTCATTCTTGTACAAGTCATAAAACGAGAGAGACAGAGAGAGAGGGGAGGGGGTGGGAGAGAGGGACACACACACACACACACACACACACACACACAGTGAACAGTAAGGGCAGTACATGTGTTAATGTAACGGAGAACAAGAACGGTACGGCCACCGGTCAGGTGTATTAAGAGGATAACAAAGTAGATGTCCAACGTAAGCCGCATGTCGCTGGTTGAGGTGTTCTTTACCGTTCACTGGTCACGTGACTTTCAGCTGTTCCAGGAGCGTTCCGCGCCAAAACTATTCTATGGCCACTCAGTTTTGTCAGAAGATGGTAAATGTGTTTAGGTACGTTTGTTATTGACATGAGGGAAAATATCCAAACTGATTAATTCTAAGGGGATTTAGTCGTGAATTACAGCTGTTTAAACCAGCTTGTCTCGGGGCTGGAGGGTTGGAATATATCGCTCCTATGGATTCTTAGTTTCCACAGAGAGAGAAATCGAAACTTTTTTTATTGAGGGAAAAGGAATAGGCACTTATCGGCCTTTTTTCATCCTACCCTCGTAAAGAAAACGTATAAACTAATCAAGGAAATACAAAAAGACTGAAAAAATGAGAAAAAAAAGAACATACTCATCGCATGGCAACAACAACAAGAACAAATAAATAATAAGAGAGAGAGAGTGTGTGTGTGTGTGTGTGTGTGTGAGTGTGTGTGTGTGTGTGTGTGTGTGTGTGTGTGTGTGTGTGTGTGTGTGTGTAGATATCTCGATTTGTACACTGCCGGACGATGGAAAGGGATCCGCATCTTACAGGTCTGTGGAAACTTAGGCGCGAACTTGAGTTCACAGCAGTTTGCTTTTTTTTCTAAAGGGAGAAAATAATCATATTCTGATGGCAATTTACGATCATCAAATGAGAGTAAGCATTTTATTTTTCCCAAGGAGGAACACATTTGCGTCTACTGTTTCGATGGCCACATTGCAAAATTGCTAGTGCCAACGTACAGATCGTTATTTTTCTCTTTTTTGACGCAGATTCAATCGCTGCACCCGTATACTGCCATCTTGCCAGGTCCACAATGACACGCCCACTAAGTCTGTGTCAATCAGAGAGTCGCTCTTTTCCGTACAAAGGACACGCCCACTCTGTGCCAATCAGAGAGTCGCTCTTTCTGTACAAAGGACACGCCCACTCAGTCTGTGCCAATCAGAGAATCGTTCTTTCCGTTACAAGGACACGCTCACTCAGTCTGTGCCAATCAGAGAGACGTTCGTTCCGATACAAGTACACGCCCACTCAGTCTGTGCCAATTAGAGAGCCATTTGTTCCGTTACAGTGACACGCCCACACCGTTGATTGGTCCTTAATTCACTCAGTACGGCCAGTCCTCTCTTCTCCTCTACACAGACCCCTCGGATGTCCAGTGGGTGTCTGATTGACCCAACCTTTAGCTTCCGTCGTCAGAATTGTGGTATCTTTGTCAACATTCACGTCTTTAGTATAAGAGCCTTCCACTTGCAATATTTTGATGATGGTAATTGGGGTGAAACGCTGTTAACGTCGTCTCTTTCGCCGTTCGTATGGAAAGAGTTAAACCAATGTTAACCATGTAGAACAGTGCCCCACCATGCTACTGAAGGATGAACAAGAAACATGGCGGGCTGAGCCAACAAGTGCTGGCCCATGTTCATGATGTGGGCCATTGTGCATCGGGGTTTTGTTGTTATTCTTCTTTTTCTTGTTTTTTTTTTTTTTGTTTGTGTTTTTTTTGGTGTTTTTTTACCTGATTAAAGGGTGGATTTCATGCCACATGTGATTTCTCATATGCTTCCATTGAAAAAACATTATCGTTTAAATGGCCGGCAGAACTTAAGGTTCTTTAATAGGACAATACAAATTAGAGATATATTTAAAATAAACGGTAAAATAGGCGCGCGCGCGAACGTGACTTTGGTTAGCTAACAAGACAGATAAATGATTAAACCAAGAATGATTTAAAAAGTCCCATTGGCCCAGCATTGCTCACAAAAAGTGTCAGCCTGATCAGTTCTGCATTCAACTGCTGAGGAAACCGCAGACCGAAATAAACGTTGTCTTCGACACAAAATGCCTACGATTTCACGACACACACACACACACACACACACACACACACACACCGCACGATCAAGGAGGACAGTGAAGAGTGCCAGCTGGCGGCCCACTTTGAGGCTCGTTGTATCCCAACAACTTAGCAGTGTTGAGTTGTTTCACACCAACTTGGTCCACACTTTGTTGTTAGTGGTGGTCACGTGGTGATGATGTTGTTGTTGTTATTGTTGTAGTTCTTATTGTTGTTGTGTTGTTAGTAGTAGTCACGTGGTGTTGGTGATGTTGTTGTTGTTGTTATTGTTGTAGTTCTTGGTGTTATTGTTGTTGTGTTGTTAGTGGTGGTCACGTGGTGATGGTGATGTTGCTGTTGTGGTCTCGGCGCTCGTAAGATTGTGTGTGTGAGCGGGTGAGTGTGCACATGTGTGAGCGGGTGAGTGTGCACATGTGTGAGGGGGTGAGTGTGCACATGTGTGAGGGGGTGAGTGTGCACATGTGTGAGCGGGTGAGTGTGCACATGTGTGAGGGGGTGAGTGTGCACATGTGTGAGCGTCAGTGCGTGCTGATTGGTATTGTTTGGTGTGTCCAGCCATCACAAACATTCTAATGCACCACCCTCTTGTGTTGTCCGTTCTGCGAGGGGATATGATACCATGGCCTGAACAAGTTTGAAATAATGACAGGCTTGAGAGACAGACAGACAGACATGCTGCACTACAATTCTCAGGACTCATTTACGGCTTTTGATTTATCCACACTGAATTTCTCTCTCACCACAAGCACAACACACAGTGAAAACCGCCAGCCATACCTGCACCTTCTTTGTCTGTAGCCATGATGCAGGAATAACAGCAATAATCACCGAGTGCACACACGATAACTACGTCTTGATCACAAGGTTTCCACTGCTGCTCCGCTCAGGGAGTGTGTTTTACACACGGCCAGTGAGCCACAAAGGAAACAGCCCACCAAGGTCAGTTCTCTGTGTGCTCGCTGCTTGGTCTGAACAAGAGTGATAGTCTGACTGGCGGGAAGGGGGGCGGGGGCGGTAGGGCCCACCAAGGTCAGTTCTCTGTGTGCTCGCTGCTTGGTCTGAACAAGAGTGATAGTCTGACTGGCGGGAAGGGGGGCGGGGGCGGTAGGGAGGGGGGGGGGGGAAGGGGGGTGTATCGCCGTCCGCACTTCTGTGTCCCTAGTGCGGCACGCTGCCATCATCAGACAGAAAAACGTTTCAGTTTCAAGGAGGTGTCAAAGCGTGCCGACTGATCCATATACGCTACACCACGTCTGGTGTTTATTACATAGAATAAAACGAAATTTTCACACACAGAAAAAGAGTGGATGTCTCAGTGACCTTTGCATAAACCTAACTGATGCACTCGTCAGGCGTTGAGAGTCTGCCCTTGTTGGTGTCAACCTTGAACTCCCTTAGGATGGCCAGGCGTTGTGGAGAGCCTGCCCTTGTTGGTGTCAACCTTGAACTCCCTTAGGATGGCCAGGCGTTGTGGAGAGCCTGCTCTTGTTGGTGTCAACCTTGAACTCCCTTAGGATGGCCAGTCGTTGTGGAGAGCCTGCCCTTGTTGGTGTCAACCTTGAACTCCCTTAGGATGGCCAGGCGTTGTGGAGAGCCTGCCCTTGTTGGTGTCAACCTTGAACTCCCTTAGGATGGCCAGGCGTTGTGGAGAGCCTGCCCTTGTTGGTGTCAACCTTGAACTCCCTTAGGATGGCCAGGCGTTGTGGAGAGCCTGCCCTTGTTGGTGTCAACCTTGAACTCCCTTAGGATGGCCAGGCGTTGTGGAGAGCCTGCCCTTGTTGGTGTCAACCTTGAACTCCCTTAGGATGGCCAGGCGTTGTGGAGAGTCTGCCCTAACTGGTGTCAACTTTGAACTCTCTCAGGATGGCCAGTCGTTGAGAGCCTGCCCTAGTTGGTGTCAACCTTGAGCTCCCTTAGGATGGCCAGACGTTCTGTCCCCCACAAGACCCCCTCGGATGTCTAATGGCTGTCAGAATGGCCAGAATTTCGTCGACAGAAATGCTGTATTCTTTGTCTAAATCTACCGCTTCAAAATAAGAGCATTCCTCCTGTCATATTTTAATGACGTTAATTGCAGTGAAACGCTGTCATCGTCGCCTCCTATGTCGTTCGTACGGAGAGAGTTAAAACATTAAAAAAAATAATAATGAAATAAAAAATAAAGCAGTAACTATTAAAATCAACACGTGAAAGACAAAGGAAAGAAACAGGCAGACACGGCGTGCTGAAGAAGTCTGCACAT
Source organism: Babylonia areolata (assembly GCF_041734735.1). NCBI lineage: Eukaryota > Metazoa > Mollusca > Gastropoda > Neogastropoda > Buccinidae > Babylonia > Babylonia areolata. Next base: position 736,931 of record NC_134885.1, read on the forward strand.
GGCACATGGAGGGACTCAGAGGTGGGGGGGGGAGGTGGGGGTATTATTTGGGGGGATGAGGGGGACACTTCACACGCTCTGTGGTGGTGCCGCAGCCACTGTGGTGTGGGCCGCCAGTGAGGCAGACAGAAACAGGCAAAGTGCCAGTACACCCACTGTGTTAGCTCCTGCAGGTGTCCGCCACTGAGCTGAACAGTGCTATTGAGCTTCATGGTGTCCACCACTGAGCTGAACAGTGCTATTGAGCTTCATGGTGTCCACCACTGAGCTGAACAGTGCTATTGAGCTTCATGGTGTCCACCACTGAGCTGAACAGTGCTATTGAGCTTCATGGTGTCCGCCACTGAGCTGAACAGTGCTATTGAGCTTCATGGTGTCCACCACTGAGCTGAACAGTGCTATTGAGCTTCATGGTGTCCGCCACTGAGCTGAACAGTGCTATTGAGCTTCATGGTGTCCACCACTGAGCACCACTGAACTGAGCAGTGCTATTGAGCTTGATGGTGTCCACCACTGAGCACCACTGAGCTGAACAGTGCTGAGCTTGATGGTGTCCACCACTGAGCACCACTGACCTGAGCAGTGCTATTGAGCTTGATGGTGTCCACCACTGAGCACCACTGAGCTGAACAGTGCTGAGCTTGATGGTGTCCACCACTGAGCTGAACAGTGCTAATGAGCTTGATGGTGTCCGCCCAGCGGCACGTGGCCAGTCAGTGCTGGTTCCCACCAACAACCTGACGTGCAGCTGTGTGGTTCCCTCAGCCACAGAATGTGTACCGTCCTGCAGAAGGCTTTGTGCGCTGACCTGCAGTGTTTACACTGACAAATAATGGGTTTGCCCAGCAAGCACGGCGCAGTTTGACTGCCTGGCATGTGAGACGTTTGTGGGACTGTGTTTGGGCTGTCATGTGCTTTGGCTGTCATGTGTTTGGGCTGTCATGTGCTTTGGGCTGTCATGTGCTTTGGCTGTCATGTGCTGGCTGTCATGTGCTTTGGCTGTCACGTGCTTTGGCTGTCATGTGCTTTGGGCTGTCATGTGCTTTGGCTGTCAGCACACAAGCAGCATCGCTGGGTCTCACTGGAGACTACATTCAACGTGTGATTTGGCAAGATCGGTGCAAAATAGCCATTAGCTTCACACACACACACACACACACACACACACACACACATATATATACACGGTCAACACCGACCCCCACCCCCCAACACGGTCACTCACCTCCACCCCCACCCCCCAACACGGTCAACACAGTCAAAAGCGGAAAGTGTGTCCTTTTCTTTTTGTTTTATTGTGTTGATGACAGACATTGTTGTTTTCATCGTCAGTCATTATCGTACTTGTTGTTCTTGTTGCTGATAAAAATATTAAACTGTGTTTAATCAGAACACATGCATCCAACCACCCCCCCAATTTGCCCCCCTGTGTTTGTCCCCACCACGTGACCGACAGGGCGTCAGGCGTGCAGTCATCCGTGTCAAGGGCAGAACTGTAGTGTTGGCCTTGACCCTCCTCCCATGGAACGGGAGTGTTGTTGGCAGGGAACTGTGTGGTGTGGTGTGGTGTGGTGGTGTGGTGTGGTGTGGTGTGGACGGCCGGACGGCAATGAGAGAAGGGGCTGGAAGGGGGGTGGAGAGGGGTGGGGAGGAGGGGAATGGGGGGGGGGGCTAACGGAGGATGGGGAGAATAGGGATGGAAAGGGCAGGGGGTGGGGGGCAAGAGTCATGAGTTCCCATTACTCACCAAGGTCTTGGGGTCACTGGCTTTCTCTGTATGGCGTTTTTGTCGTGTCAAACACAAGAAAAAAAAAGGTGTGTGGGTGAGTGAGCGCGCGCGCGTACGTGCATGCGTGCGTGCGCGCGCGCGCGTGTGTGTGCGTGTGTGTGTGGACCGGCCACCATAAATCACGCAGACCTACTGTTTGGAGAACCAATGAATGTCAGGGTGGTATACTTATGTCCAGTAGGTGTATCATGTATCAGTGTGCCCACTGTACTGTTTGTCAGGGGGGTCTGCTGTCGGGGCGTCACTTGTCCCATGGACCGAGCCAGTCTTGGTCAGGTCACACCATTGTTCGTTCAGATACAGTCAGTGGACGTGATTCGGGCAATTAGGTTTGTATAAACACACAGCCACACACTGAGCTAGACACGTGTGTGTGGACGCACATGTTCTATACGCTCTCTCTCTCTCTCTCTCTCTCTCTCTCTCTCTCTCTCTCTCTGTCTCTCTCTCTCTCTCTCACACACACACACACACACACACACACACACACACACACACACAAGAATGACTCGAACTGTGTTATTTTAAACCGGTTCGGTAACTGTACATAACGTCAGCCTAATTGACTGAGTCGGTTTTGAAAGCTGGTTCAACCTACATCATGCACTTGTGGCATTTGGTGGAAACCACAGAGACACCAGGAGAGTGAGAGAAGGGAAACGAGGCCAGAGAGAGAGAGAGTTCCCACGAGTCTGTATCAGGGTGTCGTATGCATGTTATATTTGGCTTCTACTGACAACTAGAAACAAAATCATGACCCAACCCCAAATACCTATTCTCTTAAATTCTCTCTCTCACACACACACACACACACACACACGCACGCACACACACCGAAGTTGTTGGATGAGAAAATGGTTCAGTTTGAGTTGTCACACACACACACACACACACACACACACACACACACTCCGGAGCTGACGGACAAGAAAAGGGTTCAGTTTGAGTTGTATCGGCCAAGACAAAGTGACTTAATCACCGAGACGGTCGAAGGGACACAACTCGTACATTTTTAAAACGAAACACTGTATTTCGCGTTGCAAGTTACACTGTTTTAACACCACTGAGAAAAATGTTTAAAACGCAGGTCAGTGTTTAACATTCCCAATCCACGTGAATGCCACACACCAACAGGTATCTTGTTGGAAAATGCCAATGCACATCAAGTCACGAAAAAGAAATGCCAGCTTTGTGTGGTCCAAACCGCACATTGGCTTCATCAAATCGCATCGTGTCTGTAAATTATCTTTCTTTTGGCTGTTGTAAAAATAGATAGATAAACAATGAGAGTAAAACGCAAAGACATTCGTGTGACATTTTGAAATATTACTGAAGATAGTCACGACCTATTAATCATGATTTTTTTTAAAAGTTTTTTTTATCGTTTTATTCTTCATCAATCATTGCTGTACATAGCTTATACTATGGTTGTATAATATTACATGGAGTGGAAAGTAACTTGATGTTGTTTTCAGTTTATACTATGGTTATACATATTACATAGAGATGGAGCTAAGACTGTGGTTATACATTGTTGTATAGAGAGGGGAGGGAATTAGACAACCAAGTTTTTAGCTTATACTCTGCTTTTTCATTGTTGTATAGAGAGGGGAGGGAATTAGACAACCAAGTTTTTAGCTTATACTCTGCTTTTTCATTGCTGTGTGGCGAGGGGATCAACTGAGTCTGAATTTTTTTTTTTTTTTTTTTAACAAAGACATGGAGAAATAGAGAGAAGTTCCCTAAAGTGGCTTGGTGTTTGAGAAATACAAGAATGACAGAGATGTTTACTGCTTTTAGTTTATCATTACGCACCCCCCTCCCTCTCCCCCCACTTCGGGGAGTGGGCTGATGCTGGAGGTACTGCATAAGGATATGCTGATTCACAGTGAGGCTGACCTACTTAAGAAGAAGTCAGCCGTTGGAAATTAACCAACTGGCTGTGTGTTAATTTAACTTACTGAGGTTGACTAAGGAAGAAGTACTGAGTTGAAGAAGAAGAAGGTGTGTGTGTGTGTGTGTGTGTGTGTGTGGCAGCCGGTTTTCTTGATAGTGTGCTATAATAATAATTATACTAACAATGATGATGATGATGATGATGATCATCATCATCATCATCATCATGTATTCACTAGATGTACGTCAAGGCAAAGGAACATTTTCTTAATTAGGGCATGGTGTGTGTGGTTATTCAAATGAGTATCATAGTTTTTGTTTGCAATGTCTTTATGCGGGTATTTTATCTTAATCTTTATGTTTATGTTTAGACTCCTTTATATATTTTCTTTCAGTTCAATTATTTATATCTGCTAGTATTGATTGATTGATTGATTGATTGATCGGCTTTCATTCAATCAATTTAAATGATCATTTCTGGATTAGTCCGTATCAGTGCAGTTTACATCATTGAATATACGTACAGTCAACTGTATCAGTGTGTCGAACACGTATCTTTTTCCAATGAATCAATGTACTTCAGTTAAAACTTGAAAGCCTGTTCAGTGTTCAGACTTTGCCGCGGTGTTCAACGGGACTGTGAATGCAACGCAAATGCTGTTATATTGGTCGCAATTTGTATATTCTATAATTTGAAAGTGCCATCAATTCACTTGCACACAGTTCTTGCAACTGCTATGGTATTTGTTCTGATACTCAGGAAGAGTGACTAGTTTTGAAAAGAAATCAGATTTTAATCTCCTGTAGGTCCAATGGTCTTCGTACAGCCGGGCTGCGGTACTTTGTGTTGGAACACCAAATCAAAAACACAAACGATGTATTTTTTCTCAACACTTCCAAAGTTTGATTGATTTGCTTACATTCATTTTAAATTTCTTCTTCTTCTTTTTCTTCTTCTTCTTCCCTTCATTGTGGAAAAGGAAACTACTACATACGAAATAATTTACTGGGTTTTTTGTTTTTTTGTTTTTGTTCTTTTTTCCCCAACATTGTCGGAATAGGCCTAGTGGAGTTTGGCCAAATGACAGACGGAAGTGATTGTCAGAGTGTGCGCGTTCGTCACTTCCTCTTTTCATTTTCCCTCATACTGACGGAAAGGTGCAACTCTTTGGTCGTGCTGAAATCAGCTCATCCAACACCACATCCGTCGTCTAAAGAAGAGTCAAAATGCCTCCTAAGTTTGATCCCACTGCAGTCTTTACAGGTATATTGTTATTTTTGAAAACAAGTCACCCAGATCACATCTGGGACTTCTTGAATTGAAGTCTCGATCACGGCAACGTGGAAGGGCTCGAGCGATCATGGTATCATTTTTCGATTCTTAAGTTTGTTGTTATTTTTCTTTCAGCATTGTACCCTGTGGCTTGGATTTGTAATTGTTCATTTGTATTACTAAGTATATTGTGAAAACTTTCTTAATGTAGAATTAAACTTCGTTCCACTTGAATTGGGAAGAGTGGTCAGGGTTTTCACGCAGGGTTTGCTAACTTCATTGATTGCTGTGAGCAGCTGCACTTTTTCTTCATTTTCTTTCATTACACTAAAGTCATAGACCTGATTATCTCGATACTTTTGTTGAGTTGACAGAACGCATAAAATTGTTATTTGTTACAAATGGGCGACACTTGTAAGAACAGTTATGGCCATCGGACCTCTTGTCATATTTGTTTTACTTGGAATTTTATTTCGGTGTTAGTCTACAAGTGAAATGTGTGTGTGTGTGTAGTGTACTGCCGTGCTGTTGGTGGTGAGGTTCCAGCAACATCGTCTCTGGCCCCCAAGATCGGTCCACTCGGTCTGGTAAGTACAGTCTTTTTTTGTTTTGTTTTTTTGTTTTTTCTTTTCTTTTCCATAGGGTAAGGTATCAAAGTGTGATCAACGTGTTGGCTTTATTATTTGGAAATCAGGCATCTCATCAGCTTTCTTTTTTCTTTTTTTCTCCTTTTTTTTCTTTTTTTTCTCCTTTTTTTTATTTTTTATAACTCCACAATAGTAAATGTGTAATGCATAATTATGGATCATTTGGCGTGCTTTACGTCTCTGAAATATTAGTAACTGAAAAACTGAAATATTAGTAACTGAAAAACTGCTCACTTTTCTTCATCTCATGTTAGGTAACTGTTTTGTCAGAAAAGCTAAAGGTGGATGGTAGGTTTATCTGTGTTGAATTTTTAAAACAAACTGAAATTGAGCACTGCTGTTACAAAACAATGTTTTGCATGAGTTACGATTGCCAGTCAGTGAAGAAACTGTCCTGTTTGCACTGAGTGTGAAATGATTTATTGTATTATAAAATTTATATATTATCCATTGGGCAATGTCATGTGAGACATGTTGATTTTGTACATATTTTTACATCAGTATTAAATTTGTATGATTTATTGCAAAACAAGGTGAGCCCCCCATCTGAGATCGGGGTACTGTGCTATATAAACCTGCATTTATTATTATTGTTATTATATTACCATTTAGTTTTGTACATTTAAATAAGTGTTTTGTTCAGTTTGAGAAAAAGCTTTTCAAAGTTTATCATTCTTCTACCTCAGCTTCAACTGTAATTATGTTTTGTTCAATTTGAGAAAAAGCATTTCAAAGTTAATAATCATTCATCTTCCTCAACTCTGTGAAGAGTAACTGGGGCACCACACCAGACTGTTCACCAGATCCCTCCAAGTTGGTCGGTTGTGTGTCAAAGCCTGGGTCTCTGTAAATGATTTTCCTATCCATTCTGCAATGTTGTCAGTCGGTCGTTTTTCTGTCTTCCCCTCTTTCTCCCTCCTTCAACAGTTCCTTGGTGTTGGAGGATTGTTACAGCAATGCCATTGGATCTTGTTACGTGGTCATACCAGCGTAGAATTCTTACTTAAACTGATGTCAGCAGGAAAAAAAAATAATAATAATAATAAAATGAAGCAAAAGTCAAAGAAAGAAGCCTTCTGTTTTGCACCTTCTTCCTCTCTCAATTGCCTTGTTGCTAAAAAAAAATTTTTGAGATTCAATCAACTTTGAGAGCACAGATCATGTGACGCACCTCTGTAAGTCATGTCAGCACGGGACTGTCGATTGGTCTATTCCACCGTGAGGGTTCATGTCTCGCATGCATGTAGGAAGTTGGAACATACCAGTGTACGCAGTCTATTGTCATTGGTGGCAGTATTTTACTTTGACAGTATGTTTAACCCACTCTATGGCATACTAAATTTACAGTGTGGCAGGGACTTTTAGCCAAAAGCAGTAATGGTTAGAAATGTAATATTCATGGATATATCATTTGATATTATGCCTATATGTTATATACCAATTTGAAGGTCATAGATTGCCCTTTCTAATTATAAATATTTTGTGTTCATAATTTCATTGAGCTGGTCACATGACTCAAAAAGGCCGCCATATGATTATTTTGTAACAGATTGCGCCTAGGGGACCAGCTCATTTCCAGCCAAACAAAGCAACAAAATAAAAGCAAACCAAGAAAAACATGCAGAAAAATATGTTAGCTTTCAGAAAATTACAAACATGCCAACAAAAATGTAATTAGTATGTTAGTAATAGCTCTTATAAGAAGGTAACCCTGTACATTTTTGTGCGCACATTGAAATAAAGAGAAAGAAGACCATGCTTTGTGAGTGAGTGTTTTTGTTATGGAACATTGTTACTTTTAGTTTTAGTATAAAACCACTAACCTAACATCCCATCCCATGGCCTGAGAATCCCCTGGAGTGCTTTGAAGCATTACTGCTGATCTGGGGCATCCCCCCCCTCCTCCGGTTCCCTTGCCCGTTTCCGCCCACGCTGTGCCGTCCTCCTGTAGTGCTCCAGCCTGGCTTCACACTTTTCATGGCATCCCACATCACAGCCAGGGCACCAGTGCCTAGACCTCTTCCTGCCCCCTCCATGTCTGTCACTGCGGACCACACAGTCTCTCTCCTTGCCGGGCAGCAGGACCAGGCGGTGGACAGGGACAAGCGGCTGTGGCTGAGCAGCTGGCTGCGGGAGATCTTGCACACCACACAGACTCTCAAGGACACAGATCACAAAGTCCTCCTTGTCCATGAGTTTGTCTCTGTGTTCAGGAGATACAGTTCATGGGCATTGAGGATGGCCATGTCCAGTAGGTTTCGAAAGATCTTCACCCAGTAGCGGTGGGTTGCTCGTTCGGCCGCCACATGGTAAATTTTCTTATCGCTGACACCCCCCCCCCCCCCCCCCCCCCCCCCTCCCCCCATGTGAGTGTTGTAGTCAAAGATCATGCCTGGTTTTGTCTTTTGCTTGTTCTTGATGATCTTTGTCAGGTTTTCTGCCTTGTGGTAGGTGCTAAGCATCCGCACAGGGTCTTTCTTGTGCTTCTTTTCACGGAAGGCACATGCGAGCTTGTCTCCCTGCCGAGCATAGATTGCCTCACCAACATTCAGCTTGGCTTGGGCTACAGTTTTGGAAAAACCTTTGGAGTTGGCCCTCACTGTGCCTGTGAGGAAGGTCTTCTTCTCCATGAGGGCATCTGCCAGTCGGGGCTTGGTGTAGAAGTTGTCGGTGAAGAGGTGGTGTCCTTTGTTCAGTAGGCCGCTGACCTCCATCAGCTTCATCACCACACCATGCGCCATGCCCTCATCCCTCTCCACATCAAAGTCCTTCCCTGTGTACAGCTCCACATGCAGCACATATCCATTGGTGGCACACAGCTGGAATTTCTTGATACCAAACCACGCGTGTCTCTTGTTGGGCATGTACTGGATGAAACAGCAGCGGTTTTTCATGCCGATCAGGCTCTCATCAATCGACACTTGTTGAGATGGTGAGTAGTGTCTTGAAGGCAGCATTCAGCCTGTCCAGCACGGGGCGCACCTTGTACCATGGATCAAACCCCTCCTCATCTCTCCTCTTCTCATTCTCTGGGTCATTCAGATGAAACATGCGGGTCAGCAGCAGGAAAAACCTCTGTGACATGACCTCCCCGAAGAAGGGCGTTCTCTGAGAAGGCTTCGCAGACGCCCAGTAAGAGGCCACTTTGTTCTTTTTTTATCAAACCCATGTTCAAATTCAAGCCAAGAAATTTCTTCATATCAGCAACTGTCACCCCATCCCCTGGCCAGAACTTGAATCTAGACTGTGGGTGTTCGGCCATCCACTGCACAAGTTGCTCACTTCTGAGAAACCAACGAGCATACTTGTTGGTTTCACGAACGATGTGGGTGAACATGTTATCATCAAAAACTAAAGAAAAATACTCAATGGGGTCAGAGTTTCTTGGAGGGGCATTACTTGGGCCGGGATTCCTTGATGAAAACTCGAAAAGATCGCGATTATCATTTTCTGGAGCTTCAACAGTGACCCAAGTGTCAGTCGAAGTTTCCAATGGCCGATCGCGAACACAATCGCCACTTGCCACTACTCTATCGATGTTTTCCCCACTATCATCCTCCCCCTCACCAAAACTGCTATCACTATCATTGCCTGAAGCATTGTCAATGTCAGAGTCGGAGTCATTGTCGCTGTTTTCATTGTTATTTTCGCAATGGAATAGCTCAAACACGCCAAGTCGCTCGCCTCGAATATTTTCGTCTGCCATTTTCTCCGACTCGGGAAGTAGTTGGTTTTCCGAAGTAATTCTACTAAAAAAAAAAATTTCATTGGTCGAGGCAGCCTCTAGAAAGTGAAAGTAGACACTCTCAGCCAATCACAGACGATGTTTCAGCCATTGTTGGCCTGCAGTTATATAGCAAGCACCAATGCAAAATAAGGCCGATCTGATAGGCCCAGCCAGTCTGGCTGCACGAATAGGGCCGATCTAATCGGCCCGTGCCATAGAGTGGGTTAATGACATGTTCTTTTCCCTCTTTCAAACATGATAGGATGGCATGCATTAACCAGAAAAAATGCTTTGTCCCATGCAGTCACCCAAGAAGATCGGTGATGACATTGCCAAGACAACGTCGGAGTGGAAGGGGCTGAAGATCACAGTTAAGCTGGTGGTTCAGAACCGTCAGGCCCGCGTGGAGGTGGTGCCCAGCGCTGCCTCCCTCATCATCCGCGCCCTCAAGGAGCCACCCCGTGACCGCAAAAAGGTCAAAAATGGTGAGTGTTACAGTTACTGCAGGGTTTGGTGATCGATATGAGATCATCCTGTGTCTGTCTGTCAGAGCAAATGTTTCTCTCAGTTATAAAGGTAAATCACTCTTGACTTTCAGTTGACCGTGCACAGCAGTGCAGCACATATTCTGCTGATCCTGGAGTACTTTTGGTGGTCCTTTGGATGAAAATAGTAAAGGGGGTGTGGGGGGGATATTATTTCTCAAGATATCACAGCATTACTTTAGACAGACACTGTGACCGTTTTAACAAAGATTTCACAGGTTTCATTAAAGTATTTTTGGCTTTAAATGGTGTAAATGTTCCTGGTGATAATTGCCATGAGGCTGGTGTGTGTGTTCCTGGTGTTGTGTTTGCTGTTCCATGTGTGTGTGTCTTCCTTGTGTTGTCGTTGTCTCTGAGTGGTGTGTGTGTGCAGTGAAGCACAGTGGTAATGTGTGTGTGCTGTGAAGCACAGTGATAATGTATGTGTGCAGTGAAGCACAGTGGTAATGTGTGTGTGCAGTGAAGCACAGTGGTAATGTGTGTGTGCAGTGAAGCACAGTGGTAATGTGTGTGTATGTGTGCAATGAAGCACAGTGGTAATGTTTGTGTGCAGTGAAGCACAGTGGTAATGTATGTGTGTGCAGTGAAGCACAGTGGTAATGTGTGTGTATGTGTGCAATGAAGCACAGTGGTAATGTTTGTGTGCAGTGAAGCACAGTGGTAATGTATGTGTGTGCAGTGAAGCACAGTGGTAATGTGTGTGTATTTGTTCAGTGAAGCACAGTGGTAATGTGTGTGTGTGCAGTGAAGCACAGTGGTAATGTGTGTGTGTGTGCAGTGAAGCACAGTGGTAATGTGTGTGCAGTGAAGCACAGTGGTAATGTGTGTGTATTTGTGCAGTGAAGCACAGTGGTAATTGTGTGTGTGTGTGCAGTGAAGCACAGTGGTAATGTGTGTGTGTGCAGTGAAGCACAGTGGTAATGTGTGTGTATGTGTGCAGTGAAGCACAGTGGTAATGTGTGTGTGTATGTGTGCAGTGAAGCACAGTGGTAATGTGTATGTGTGCAGTGAAGCACAGTGGTAATGTGTGTGTGTGTGTGCAGTGAAGCACAGTGGCAACCTGTCGATGGACGACATCATGAAGATTGCCCGCACCATGCGGCCACGTAGCATGTCCAAGAACCTGGCGGGGACTGTCAAGGAGATTCTGGGTATGTCCACACCTCTCCTTCACCTGTGACTCTTTCACCACATTTCTCTTTTATCATTGCACATGATGATAAGATTTTAAAACTATTAAATCAGTGTTGAATGCGAAAAACTTAGCCGTATGAAGTGCACAGGAACAGGTGTCGAGATGGCTGCGGGAAAAAGAGGGCGATAACCAGGGGGACAAAGGGGACGTTACCTACTTCCGGGAGGTTATCGGCCGTAGTTCTCTCATTTTCTCCGCATAGGCGGATAGTAGTTTGCACAGGACAGGAATGTCAGACCCCTGCCGGAGTCTGCACTAGTTGGGTCACGGTAAGTATGTTATTTAAACGTAATTTTAGATAGAAAATTTCCTTTGATGAGTTGCAAATAGACTCGTGTCAAAATACCACATGGTCAAATTACAAACAACACTATTTTGGAGATTCCTGTTGGAACTGACGTTCTGATCTGTCACCATGCTTTCTTAGATTCTCCCAGACCTGGCAATGCACAATCCATTCAACATATCTAATCAAATCAACTATTTAAAACTTTGTTTAAAATTCAAGTCCCACTACAGGCTTCCTTTGATTTTAGGATTGCGAGAGCATGTTTGTGTCAGCAGTGGTGCGCAAAGAGAAGAAAGAGGGTGGAAATAACCAGGAATAACATTTGCCTGAAATTTCCTTTCGTTAAGGTATCAGAATGTGGTCAAAGCAGACGTTAACTTGTTAAATGTGTGGTGAGAAGCCTGTGAAGTTGGGTGGTGCACAAACTTGCAGTTAGGCCTACCTTCCTTCCAGGGAATTTTGAGGATTCGGGGATAATAAATCACAAAAAATTCTGGCACAAAAGCCATGGGCGATACAGAAAGAAAGTAAACATTTTTGTGAAAGAAAATGAGTGTAGATTATGTTTCTGGGCTTTTTTCCCCCATTAGGTTGATTATAGATAACTGTTCTGGCATGTAAAGTCAAGCTAATAATTTTTGTGCAGTAAAAAAGTCGGTTTCCATCTCTACATAATGACATCCATAATGAAAAACAATACAGCTAGAAATAGCAAGCCTATTGTCAGATTATACCGGTAGAAGAAATTACAGGCTATAAGTTTATGAAAACAAATCACAGCTCTTGCAGACATGTAAGTAAATCACTGTCCCAATAATGACAAAAGTGAGTTTAGTCAAAGTGAAAGGTCAATCACAGTCCCAGAAACTGAACTGGCAAGCTTTTTGACAGCAAAGAGCGTTTGCAAGTGAGAGGGTGAAGTTCTTTGATGACATTCACTCCTTTCAAGTTGCACATGGGCTGATTAAATTGTCTGCTGTGCATCCAGCTTGCCACCTCTTCAAACTTCTTCTGTGTTCATGCCCTGCAATTCCCACATTCACTTGTATGTGCACGAGTGGGATTTTACATGTATGACTGTTTTTACCCCGTCATGTAGGCAGCCATACTCCATTTTCAGGGGTGTGCATGCTGGGTATGTTCTTGTTTCCATAACCCACCGAATGCTGACATGGATTTACAGGATCTTTAACATGCGTATTTGATCTTCTGCTTGCGTATACACACGAAGGGGGTTCAGGCACTAGCAGGTCTGCACATATGTTGATCTGAGAGATCAGAAAAATCTCCACCCTTTACCCACCAGGCACCGTTACCGAGATTCAAACCCGGGACCCTCAGATTGAAAGTCCAACGCTTTAACCATTCGGCTATTGCGCCCGTCCATCACTCATCTCCTTCCCTTCTTCCAGCACTGACTCCACAAATTCTGTCAGTCAAAGCCAGTTGTTCATCTGATTGGATGGACGGACTGAATTGCCATAAAATGGGCTGTTAGTTTCATAACTGTCATTGTCAATCACCTTCGTTTTCAAACCAATCATCTGACAAGAGAGATCCTTCTCCATTGCGAAAGTTGTCCATAATCACAAGCAGAGCTTTCAGAATTGTGTAAATCTGCTGACTGACTTTACTGGACAGTTTTCAATGCCCTGTTTTTGCACATGATGCAACCCCCTTTTCCACGCGCATATCACGTGGTTAGTTAGCAAATTGTTATTGAGCAGAAAGAGGCCTTCTACCTGATTAAGTTCATTTAAATAGTATTTTTATAATCCAGACACATCAAACTAACTGTTCAGAGTCTATGTAAATTGAACCAAACTCCAATGAAGGAAAAATCGAACATACGCAGGACGTCAGTGGACGTCTTATAGGCACTATGGCAATACTTTTTGTAGGACATCAGTTGATGTTTTTCAGGCACTCTACTGGTTTAAAAAGATTTTAAAATAAAAACAACTTACAGCACTGGGAACTTGGGAGAAAGTAAAATAGGTTTATATACAAATTTGAGTAAACGGTTTCAGACAGTAGAGTGGGCAGCAGCCATACTGTCCTGTGGAGGGAAGTGAGAGCCCCCATAAATGTATAGAGAGACTTTTGTAATCTAATAATCTAATTAAAGAATAATTAAATGAGTTTTGTATTTTAATGTTTGAAAGTAAGTGTCAACACGATTTTTAAAAGTATTCACTGTGTCTGCCGGTTGATTTTGATCGCGCCTTAATTTTAGCTTGATCGCCCGATCAGGCCAAGTAGTTTTGTGACCTGTTGTGATTCATCATTGGACGCAAAACGAGAGTGTCAAGGAATCAATAGACACACAGAAAATACTAGGAAAAAACTAAGCCGTATGCAGAGCACAGGAGCAGGAGTCAAGATGGCTGCCAGAAAAAGAGGGCGCTAGTCAGGGATGCAAAGGGGGGGGTAACCTACTTCGGGAGGTTATCAGCTGTAGCTACTTTCATTTTCTCAACATAGGCGGGTAGTAGTTTGCACAGAACGAAGGTTCTCATTTGCCTTTTCATGGCTGCCAGGCTGACATGGCTTCTGGTTCCGTCTGCATGGTATGATTTGTGTGGAGTGGTATGGCTGGCTGTTGTGTTATGTAATGTGATTACCACTGACTGTGTGCAGGAACTGCCCAGTCCGTTGGCTGCACTGTGGACAAGAACAACCCTCACACCGTCATTGAGAGGATTGACTCGGGAGATATCGAGATCCCAGAGGTAATTTGTCCAACTGAGGGTAGCTGTCCCTGCCACTCAACTTGGCTTGCACGCACAGAAACACTTGTGCTGTGTGCATGTGTGCACATACACACATTCTTTTAAACCTGTTCTTTATTTCTGCATACAACATGGAGGTGATGGTCAAACTTATTTCTGCATACAACATGGAGATGATGGTCATACTATCTTGTTAGCTGTTGCTGTTTGGAGTTTACACCATTAAGCATGCTTAGTTCATGTGTTTGATCTTTCTGAAAAGCCCACTAAATGATTAATATTGTGTCTTTTCTGTTTTCAGGAGTGAAGAATGGCAGCATCATGAAAGAAGAAAGAAACGTGTTCAAAAAATAAACGTTTAAAAAAAAAAAAACACTGTCTTTCCATGTATATATGATGTTGAAGTGAACATTTGTCGGGTTGATGGATTCTGTATTGGGTGTGTCCCTCGTTTTGAAACATTTCTTGAAGTGTGCATCATTACATAATGTAAAACTATTTGGCACTCACAATTCTGATCTTTAATTGGCAGGCCCCCACAAACTCTTTACCCAAATGATATTTGGGGGGGTTGTGTTGCTTGTATGAGCAACATTGTACTCCTGCAATATTGTGTGATCTGCTTGCACTTGGTGTGTTCCACTTCACCCCCAAGGTAGCCCTTGTGCTTGGTAGAACTTCAGAATTACACATACTGTACTGACTTTTTTTTTTTTTTAACTCGGTAGCGAAAGATGGAACTGCAATCCAGGGCTGTTGTGCCCTTAAGTTGGCGAGACTTAACCATTCTTGTATGTCCTGCAAAAGGTTGTACATGCAGCACATTGATGGTGTACCATGGTTTGTGTGAAGGAACATAGCCCTCTCAGTACATTGTGGATGTGTAGAAACCAATGTTTCTGAGATTGAACAATACCTTGCTTTAAATTGTCACACACCTGTCTGTAAAGAAAATATGACACGTCACACACCAGTCTGTAAAGAAAATATGACGTCACGCACCAGTCTGTAAAGAAAATAGAACATTCTTTAGGACGCGCATGGATGCACACAAGCATACAGACATTTCAGCATTATCTGACGTGCTGTGCAGTGTGCCATTGTGTTGTACATGTCAAAGTTGGTTGGGTTTTTTTATGGAAATGCAGTGGCAGGCCTCCGTGGGTGACCATGGTTGTGTGAGTGCAGTGTTCACAAAGTATTCATATGTGCAATGCAGAACACATCTACACCACACTGTCTTGACACAACTCTACTCAATTTATGTATATGCTGGCCATTTCCCTTGACCCAGAACTCGGAAATCTCATATTTCACAGGTCAGCAGGTTATGTATGTTTCATACACTGAGGTTAAATACATCTTAATGGTTTCAAAGCAGAAGAATCTTAATTTAATTACACATACTTTAATGTGACCCACTAGTGCAGACTCCGGCAGGGGTCTGACATTCCTGTCCTGTGCAAACTACTATCCGCCTATGCAGAGAAAACGAAAGTAGCTACAGCCGATAACCAAACTAGGCCCAGCCAGCGACTGGCTGAGAATGGGGCACACATTTTGCGGTTTCCAGCTATGTACACTGATGAAGAGCGTTCACAATGGCATTCAGCCACATTTTTGTCGTGTGGACAGATGGGTGGTCCAAGGGATGGAACTCGGAGTGATACTAGTGGCATGAATCCCAATATTCATTTCTTCAATCTGGAGAGCGCCTTACTGTTTATAGCTGGCACCAACTGGCTGTGCGTTTCTGTGTCGGGCTGACGGCAACGGACTCGTTTAGCGTGAACATAGCCTTAGGCTTTCCCCCTCTGGAAATTTTTAGGAATGTGTGTGCATGCATGCAGTCAACCAATGTAGTTTTCAGGTATTCCTGTGTGCTGGGGGAGGGTAGAAAGGAAGTTATTTGCTTCAATGCAAAGTTCTGGATCTTGATGGCTTTGGAGAAGGCCTGGAACACCTTGAAGGAACCCCGTTATCAGATTTTCTCATTTCACATTGTTGCTTACTGTCCAGCCCACAGAGCAGGCTGTCCAATACAGCTTCTTACACACTGATGCACAAATTAGAAACCACACAAACTGCAAATTTAAAGGACTACCCATCCATCCCATAACCAAACCCTCAGTTCACAGTATGACATAACTTTATTCTGAAATAATCACAAGACTTAATTTATACACAGGATATTGGTGACCTAAGAATCAATAATTTCATTATCATTGCACTGCATACATTCCACTTGGTTCATATTAGCATTATAATTACAAAAATTACTACACCTTTGCTTGCGCACCAAAACTTGCATTTTTTTGAAAATCGCTCATGCACATGCATGCCTGCAATATAAACAGTGGGCATAAATGGATATTCAAACACACATCAGCATTCCATTACATCTGTGGAATGTCAAACATACCATGACAGAAAAGATACCCCCATCTTTGTCCCAACCCCTTCCCAGAAAATCAAAATCCAAACCCCTTTTAGAGCCCCGAAAACCATCCGAACCTCATATGCTTTCCCAGTTTCAGCCTCACAACATTTGCCCCACAATTCCATGACTTGGGCATAATTATTAAGGTGGGAAGAAAATGCTGACTTTTAACAGTAGTTTTCACACACCACACTACCCCCAAACTGACTGCTGCAAGTATCACTTTCTCATCAATACCTGCCCTTTCACTTCTCAAATAAATGTACACAATTTGTCCAAAAACAAAGGTCATACAATTCTTGCCAAGCCAACCACATTACACAGTTCCACTCAAAAATGCTGGGGACAATTGAAGAAAAAAAATGGTGGGCATGTGTGTGCACATTTCATAAGAAATTAACACTTTTGCAAAGAAGTTTAATAATGGGAAATAAACCTACAGAAAAGTTTCTAACTATTGCATGCATGGTGTATACATAGTGCCTGATCTACATAAAATACACAAAATAACAGAACTACTATCATCAAACACACCGCATTTTCCCACAGTACTAGCACAAATGGAAAACGATGTCAGTCCAACATGCAGCATTTTCCCAATGGACCAGCTCAAAGGAGGAAGCTGTAGTACTGAACATGACCGCAAGCCAGGCTGCAGGTTAGGGCCAACAGGCATTTTATCGACAGATAAACACAAACTAATGCCAACAGAAAACTGAATGCTGACTGGGTGAGTTCTGTTAATTTTCACAATCCCTAATTCATCCATTCTAATATGGTTATTTGTAAATAGAGACCAGCCACTGTTGTCTCGTTCGTGATTTATCAGATGGATTCCCCCGTCTCCTCAACGAAGACGGCAGTACGTTGCAGGTCCTCCAGTCCTCTGTAGAACTTCCGGGCCGCTGGGATTGGGTCGGGCCAGGTTTTCTCTTGGAGCGCTTGGTGGAGCGGGCAGGACTGCAGCAGATGTTCTGTTGTCTGGCTGCCTGTTCTGCAGGGGCACTGCTCTGTGTCGCCGATACAAAGTTTCGTGTATAGGTGGTGTTTCAGGCAGTTGTGGCCTGTCCTGAGCCTGAAAATGGCTACCTCCTCTCGACGAGTCAGCAGGTAGTATGGATCTGCTTTGTCCAGCCAATGTAATTGTTGACTTTTCAAGTATGACATCAAATTGAGCACAGTGACAACATACGCAATGTTTTGATTTATTATCCATTATGTTTTGTGATGGCTGCACACTCTTGAAACAATTCTGTTGCAGTCTGCCTGGTACAACCAATACAACAATACAGGAATCAAAACAGCTGCTTTCTGTGTAAAAACAACAATCTGTCTCGGCCACAGAATAACAAACTTTGAAACCAAGTCACTTACAAATGGAACAACATGAAAGAAAAAGCCAAGATTGTCGTCTATGAAAGAAATTTTTTCCAATTCATTACCCCTCCTCTACAAATGATGGTTTCTGATTCATATGGAGAACAACTGACAAGACCTGGCATACAAAAAGCAGTAGCTTATGAAAACAATAAAAACAACAAAATTTGATGTAAAAAAACAACACAGCATTATCTGCATGAAAATGAGGTGGATAAGACAAACATCTTGTTCTTCCTCACTGACAATCTATGGACACAAGACGCTAAAAAGAAGTGGCCACAGACAGCACCAAGCAAACACCCACTGGGCACTGACAGCCACATGAAATAAGTGTATCACACCTTCCAGAGACATTCATCAGAATCACAGGGTAAACAGGACACATAATGGGTGGCAAAAAACGAAAGTCATGGGCTGAAAATGATACAAACAGTATGGATTTAAAGGACAGAAAGAAAATGATACAAACAGTATGGATTTAAAGAATAGAAAGAAAATGATACAAACAGTATGGATTTAAAGGACAGAAAGGAAGGAGTGACAGGGACTAGAGAAGCACTGACACAGATACACAGTTGGGTCACTATGCCCCTGCAGGTGAAGTAAAATTGTTATAGCAAAAAAACAAACAAAACCACACTGGCTTGGCACCAACTGGAACTGGGGAGGTGGTGGAGGGGCACAGGAGTTCAAGAACTGGTTTCACTGGAAAACAGAACAGCATCTTTATCTGTTGTTATAGCCCAGCCAATCACACAAGGCCTTGTCAGGTAGAACCTGAAAAAAACTGAAGTCAACACCTGGAAAGAGAAAACCAGTACAGCCACACTCATGCACATCCATAAAACTAAGACATGCCTCAGAAGATAACATTTTTAAACAATGAAAAGAAACATACACAATAAAATAGTATATAATATCAGGCATACAAAATCAAAACTTGCCAATTGGGCCAAAATGAAAACCAGACAGTACAAGTGCCCACAGAAAGACCAATACAATCCAGACTTTCTGGAAACAAATACAGCTCAATGGACCAACAGGCAGAAAAGAATAGTCAGAAGCAAGGACAGTGACA
The DNA here is from genome assembly GCF_041734735.1 of Babylonia areolata. Lineage (NCBI taxonomy): Eukaryota > Metazoa > Mollusca > Gastropoda > Neogastropoda > Buccinidae > Babylonia > Babylonia areolata. The sequence continues at coordinate 755,922 of NC_134885.1, forward strand.
GCAAAGAGGAAATTTCTTGCACAGAATCTTCAGAAGGTGGAGCCACTATCTGGACACAAAGAGCCCTGGCATCCCCACTGGGGGAAACAGGATGGCAATTCAAGTCCAGATAAAATATCACCAGTGACATCCTCTAGTACTTCGCAAATACACAGTATGTCTAACATGCCAGTGGTTGGCAAACACAGCATGTCTAACATGAACCCATTTTTCTATCCTCCACAAGAGAGCGGGGGGAAAACTAAGATGTCTCTAACATCCACAAAAAGGCTATCAGCCCTGAGTATTTCTCACTTGTCTGAATGAAACAAGAATTACACCAATTCCCTCAGAACGAAACAAGATTATCAAAAAAATATATTAAAAAATTAAAAAAAGAAAAAGAAAAGAAAGAAAGAAAACTGTAATTCACACGCACTATTTGATTAAGCATCTGAAAATCCTTAGAGTGGAAAAATGACTACACACACACCCTTCCCCACCCACCACTTGATATTGTGACTTATCATCCAGCTGACCACCAGGGCCCTATCAGCACTGCCCAACCAAATGAAACATTCAAACCCATTTAAACACAAATCTCTACCCACCCATCACACCAACGTTCTACTGGCATGGAATCTCCGAACATCTCCGAACAAGCTGCAGAAAAAGATTACACTGGAATTCCCTCCAAAACCACCTTCATCCAAACACCAAAGTGACCAACATTCCTTCACAGTGATACCACTAGCCAACCACTTTCTGTCTTATTTACAAGCACACCTTGAAGACAACTTGTCAACAGAATAAACATAACCACCCTTCTTAAAAAAAACAAAAAAGAAGGAAAAAAATGCACTAAAAGAAATTGCAGGGAGGGGAAGGGTATGACCAGCCAGGATGAATGGAGGGAAAAAAGGAAAGGGATGACGTATGAAAAATGCAGGCCTTGTGATCCCCTTTACATCTGCTATATTCACTTTTCATCAGTTTGATTTTCACAAGTAATGCAGAAAACCATGGGTTTACTCGACATATATAAAAAAAACATGGTTTTACAATGTGGATCATTCAAATGCGCATATACCCACACCCCCACACACACTGGAGAAATTAAGGATCTTAGAAAAGCAGCGCTCTCATGTATACAGACATAAACAATTTAATCAAATAAAATCTTTTCAAATGCATCTCTACTAAATGGATCATTCTAGTCTGAAACAAATCATAAAGTGATCAAGTGATAAAGGAAAATGAGCTTGAAAGGCATTTTCTGAAGTTACACTATTTTCACTGAACAACATGCAAGGTTTGCCACCTCAGGTTTATTCTTTAATCTGGATAATGTCTACTGTTTACATAGCCACAAGAAAACCAGAAGTTCTAAGTTACAGATTTCTAAGTTACACACCATTTTAACACAAAAAACAAAGCTAGTTCATGCACTACTCTGATGGCTGCGAGGAGAAGAATACATTTTATTCACATCTCCAAGCCATTTTAAAAGCCTGAATGAAAGTGAAAATAGAATAAAGGCAAAGACTGAAAATGACACAATGTGTCCATACGGTGGATTATTTCCATCATGGCACACTAAATAAACATTTTTCAAAGGTCCAGACTTTAGGAGAGGATTATTTGAGCAAACTTCACATGATTTTTTGTTGTTTTTTTCTCTGTCAAACACAACATGGACACTACAGTGCTTTATGAAATCAGTGTACATGAAGCATAGACATTATATTCCAAACACCAGCAAACATCTGAATTCAAATCCACTGGCTGCTGCATTCACATCCATCATCAGAAATTGTGTCTTTGTTTTGACCTCTCTTTTTTTAAACCTAAAAAAAAAAAAAAGACAAAACACACACACACAACACACACACACAACACACATGGACCAGAGAACAAACCCTGCCTATGATCAGTATAAATTCAGCATTTATCAAGTTGGATGCTGAAAACGGTAATGGGGTGCTGAATAAAAAAAACAACAAAAAAATCTTTATTTAAAGTGTCACATTCCACACTTCATGAAGGACATTTACGTTCTAACTTGGTACAACTTCATGAAAAATAAAACTGACTGATAATCATAAATGCTTCGTGCTTACAATGACATTACGCATGGTAGCTTTTTCTATTTCTATCTTAGCAAAATAAATGAAAAAGGGAAACAAAGTCTGGACTGCCAGCACTAGGACTGTGACGGACAAACCTCGGTGTGGCTGTGCATGGGTGTTTCTGAGTGAGCAGGGTGGGAGTAATGTCACTGAAACTCTGCAAATGATGGGACAGAAAAAAAAAAGAAAAAAAAAAAAGATGGGCTTTTAGAGTGCAAATGATGGGTGTGTCAGATTAAGTACAGGTATGCTAGCAGTGTAGCTAACACAGAGTCTACATCTTTCAGGTAGTGAGGTCTAAAAGCAACGATGAAGCATGGCTTCCTCAATACATAAAACAGCAACCACACACGAATTAACAAACAACAAAAAAACCAACTTCCCTTTAACGGGCACAGACGCTTCTGTACTTTGAAATGTGTTTGTTGGGTCACTGATCATTACATGTATGTTGGGTCACTGATCATTACATGTATGTGTGCCCACCAATGTACTTCTGATCTGTTGTGTGAGCCTGTGTTATGTGTTCACAAACATTCAAACCATGTACACCTGTGCTCCATACACAGGTGTTTTAAAAAAAGGAGGGAGTTGGGGGGTGAGTGATCTAGAAATTCATGCAGCAGATTATGCCCATGATGAATTACCAACATTTACATACACATGTCAATTACTGGCAAAGATCTGATATGTAAAAAAGTTCATGACTTTGAAACTTTCAACTACACTTTTCATAATGACCATTCCTGATCTGTAAATCAATGTCACCCCCCAAAAAGCCATGATAACTTGCATTATGGATCTATGAATAATTGAGAATTGTCACCCAAAAACCCCAACAGCATCATGGATGGTGTGCCATTGTCACCAGAAAAAACAAAGAAGAAAGGAATGAACATGGAGGCAGCGGGGACCACACAGCCAGCCCATCACTTCCACAGGGACCACACAGCCAGCCCATCACTTCCACAGGGACCACACAGCCAGCCCATCACTTCCACAGGGACCACACAGCCAGCCCATCACTTCCCATCACTCCACAGGGACCACACAGCCAGCCCATCACTCCACAGGGACCACACAGCCAGCCCATCACTCCACAGGGACCACACAGCCAGCCCATCACTTCCACAGAGACCACACAGCCAGCCCATCACTTCCCATCACTTCCACAGGGACCACACAGCCAGCCCATCACTTCCACAGGGACCACACAGCCAGCCCATCACTCCACAGGGACCACACAGCCAGCCCATCACTCCACAGGGACCACACAGCCAGCCCATCACTTCCCATCACTCCACAGGGACCACACAGCCAGCCCATCACTTCCACAGGGACCACACAGCCAGCCCATCACTCCACAGGGACCACACAGCCAGCCCATCACTTCCCATCACTCCACAGGGACCACACAGCCAGCCCATCACTTCCACAGGGACCACACAGCCAGCCCATCACTTCCACAGGGACCACACAGCCAGCCCATCACTCCACAGGGACCACACAGCCAGCCCATCACTTCCACAGGGACCACACAGCCAGCCCATCACTCCACAGGGACCACACAGCCAGCCCATCACTCCACAGGGACCACACAGCCAGCCCATCACTTCCCATCACTCCACAGGGACCACACAGCCAGCCCATCACTTCCCATCACTTCCACAGGGACCACACAGCCAGCCCATCACTTCCCATCACTCCACAGGGACCACACAGCCAGCCCATCACTTCCCATCACTTCCACAGGGACCACACAGCCAGCCCATCACTTCCACAGGGACCACACAGCCAGCCCATCACTTCCCATCACTTCCACAGGGACCACACAGCCAGCCCATCACTTCCACAGGGACCACACAGCCAGCCCATCACTCCACAGGGACCACACAGCCAGCCCATCACTTCCACAGGGACCACACAGCCAGCCCATCACTTCCACAGGGACCACACAGCCAGCCCATCACTTCCACAGGGACCACACAGCCAGCCCATCACTTCCACAGCCAGCCCATCACTTCCACAGGGAAACACGCTGAACACTCCATGTACATGGAAGGAACATGTAGAAGGAATCCCCCATCTCATGTAGCCTGCTGACATTAACCCCACACACACACCCCCCCACCCCCCCAAAAAAAACAAAAACAAAAAAAACCACACATATGGATCTATCAAACACATTATTCAACTCCTGAAGCCTTATGTCAAAAAACACAACAACAACAACAGCAACAAAAACAACAACAACAAACACATTCCCCAACTCATGAAGCCTACTAACTTTAAACAGCAACAAAAACAACAAAAAAAACCCCACACATCTGACAAACACATTCCCCAACTCATGAAGCCTACTAACTTTAAACAGCAACAAAAACAACAACACAAAAAAAAACCCCACACATCTGACAAACACATTCCCCAACTCATGAAGCCTACTAACTTTAAACAGCAACAAAAACAACAACAACAAAAAAAACCCACACATCTGACAAACACATTCCCCAATTCATGAAGCCTGCTAACTTTAAACAGCAACAAAAACAACAACACAAAAAAAACCCACACATCTGACAAACACATTCCCCAACTCATGAAGCCTGCTAACTTTAAACAGCAACAAAAACAACAACACAAAAAAAAACCACACATCTGACAAACACATTCCCCAACTCATGAAGCCTGCTAACTTTAAACAGCAACAAAAACAACAACACAAAAAAAACCCACACATCTGACAAACACATTCCCCAACTCATGAAGCCTACTAACTTAGAAAAAAAAATGAAGAAGAAAAAAAGAACACATCTGACCACAACACACCTTGTGCACACTTGTGTCAAACTAGAAATCAGTATTTTCACCATACATTTTAGCCAAAATGCATGTTCAGTCAAAATACTTTCCTTCATTAACTTCACACAATAGAATTTACAGTCAGCTAATCGTAAAGTGAAAAGATTTTTTTTTTTAAGTGTCTAAATAGATGATGTACACATGATTATTTAGTGACTGCATTTAAATCAAATGTGAGTCATCTCTCTTTTTTTTTTTTTTATCAACCCATACCTCCTCTCACATCAGCCAGGACATTGTGTCCATGGTGTGACAAGTATCTCTTTTTTTTATCAACCCATACCTCCTCTCACATCAGCCAGGACATTGTGTCCATGGTGTGACAAGTATCTCTTTTTTTTATCAACCCATACCTCCTCTCACATCAGTCAGGACATTGTGTCCATGGTGTGACAAGTATCTCTCTCTTTTTTTCTATCAACCCATACCTCCTCTCACATCAATCAGGACATTGTGTCCATGGTGTGACAAGTATCTCTCTTCTTTTTTTTTTTATCAACCCATACCTCCTCTCACATCAGTCAGGACATTGTGTCCATGGTGTGACAAGTATCTCTTTTTTTTTATCTCTCTTTTTTATCAACCCATACCTCCTCTCACATCAATCAGGACACTGTGTCCATGGTGTGACAAGTATCTCTCTTTTTTTTTATCTCTCTTTTTTATCAACCCATACCTCCTCTCTCACATCAGTCAGGACACTGTGTCCATGGTGTGACAAGTATCTCTCTCTTTTTTTATCTCTCTTTTTTATCAACCCATACCTCCTCTCTCACATCAGTCAGGACACTGTGTCCATGGTGTGACAAGTATCTCTCTTTTTTTTTATCTCTCTTTTTTATCAACCCATACCTCCTCTCTCACATCAGTCAGGACACTGTGTCCATGGTGTGACAAGTATCTCTCTTTTTTTTTTATCTCTCTTTTTTATCAACCCATACCTCCTCTCTCACATCAATCAGGACACTGTGTCCATGGTGTGACAAGTATCTCTCTTTTTTTTATCTCTCTTTTTTATCAACCCATACCTCCTCTCACATCAGTCAGGACACTGTGTCCATGGTGTAACGAGTATATATCTATATATCCATCCATGCCTCATCTAACACACCAGTCCTTTTAACTAAGTCACATATCCATCCATGCCTCATCTAACACACCAGCCCTTTTAACTAAGTCACATATCCATCCATGCCTCATCTAACACACCAGTCCTTTTAACTAAGTCACATATCCATCCATGCCTCATCTAACACACCAGTCCTTTTAACTAAGTCACATATCCATCCATGCCTCATTTAACACATTAGTCCTTTTAACTAAGTCACATATCCATCCATGCCTCATCTAACACACCAGTCCTTTTAACTAAGTCACATATCAATCCATGCCTCATCTAACACACCAGTCCTTTTAACTAAGTCACATATCCATCCATGCCTCATTTAACACACCAGTCCTTTTAACTAAGTCACATATCCATCCATGCCTCATCTAACACACCAGTCCTTTTAACTAAGTCACATATCAATCCATGCCTCATTTAACACATCAGTCCTTTTAACTAAGTCACATATCAATCCATGCCTCATCTAACACACCAGTCCTTTTAACTAAGTCACATATCAATCCATGCCTCATTTAACACATCAGTCCTTTTAACTAAGTCACATATCCATCCATGCCTCATTTAACACATCAGTCCTTTTAACTAAGTCACATATCAATCCATGCCTCATCTAACACACCAGCCCTTTTAACTAAGTCACATATCCATCCATGCCTCATCTAACACACCAGCCCTTTTAACTAAGTCACATATCAATCCATGCCTCATCTAACACACCAGTCCTTTTAACTAAGTCACATATCCATCCATGCCTCATCTAACACACCAGTCCTTTTAACTAAGTCACATATCCATCCATGCCTCATCTAACACACCAGCCCTTTTAACTAAGTCACATATCAATCCATGCCTCATCTAACACACCAGTCCTTTTAACTAAGTCACATATCCATCCATGCCTCATCTAACACACCAGCCCTTTTAACTAAGTCACATATCAATCCATGCCTCATCTAACACACCAGCCCTTTTAACTAAGTCACATATCAATCCATGCCTCATTTAACACACCAGTCCTTTTAACTAAGTCACATATCAATCCATGCCTCATCTAACACACCAGCCCTTTTAACTAAGTCACATATCCATCCATGCCTCATCTAACACACCAGCCCTTTTAACTAAGTCACATATCCATCCATGCCTCATTTAACACACCAGTCCTTTTAACTAAGTCACATATCCATCCATGCCTCATCTAACACACCAGTCCTTTTAACTAAGTCACATATCAATCTGTGCTCTGACTCCTCTAACACACCAGTCCTAGCAGTCAACAACGTTCTAAAGTCAACGTAGTTCTTGAAGGAGTAAGAAGTTATAACCATGCAAATACTTCCCCTTCAACCATAAACCACAGAAATAGATAACTGTGTCCTCTCCTTTCTGCCAATACACTTCTTTTTTTATCAATCAATGTCAGTGGTTCATGGACTGTGCACCAAATTACACTGGCTGTGAAGATGTGTTTTAACTGCTGAACCTGCATGCATATTTGTACAGTTTTACCACACACATACACACACACACACACACAAACACACACACACACACACAAATACACATACATGAATACACACAATACAACAAACTACAAGATTTCACAACTCCCATAAAATAAATGGTTTAGCAACATGGCATTGAAAAAAAAAAGAAGAAAAAAAAGAAACAATGGCTGATTTCAGATGGAAAAAAAGAAACACCCAAAAAATGGATAAAACTGTAGAACGATGAGTACTTCAGGTGCCAGAAGTCGGGGGGGGGGGGGGAGGCAGGCAGGGGTGGAGGTGGTGTTATGCTGAATAATGGGGGAGGTGGGAGTTTGACAAACATGGATTTGAAAAAAGGCAGCAGAAAAGCTCGCTTTGTTTTTCTTTTTTCTTTTTAAATGGAAGAGAAAAAAAAAGAAGACAATTTGGCTGCACTCTCCCTTTTCCACCACATTTTTAGAAAACGTCTCATCTTACATTTCCTACACAAAAGCATAAAGGCTTTATCATTTGATCTGTCAGGTATCTATTTTGTTTTGCTGTGAGTTTGCCAGAACAGACCAATCCTGTTCACATTCAGAAACAGTAAGCAATGTATTTCATCAAGTTTCCACAGATAAAAACATTATGAACAAAAGAGAAAAATCTGCTCAAATCATTTAATGCAACTTAGTGTTGTTTTTTGTTTTTGCTACTACCTGAAGGTTTACTTTTTACAATTGACATGTTTCCTAACAATCCGCTGTAACCTAAACTCAAGGCCATCCAACACAAGCAAACTGCACAGGGCAACTCTTTAACTCAGCAGACAACCTCCCTTTCCGTCTTTTACATCCTCCTTTTTACTCAACAAGCAGCCTTCTCCTTGCCTGCTAAAATCAAATCAATCTTCTCTTTAATGACAGGAAAATCGTCACTTTTCAATATTAACTTCAACATTATCATCACACTCAGGCATGAAATACACACAGACACACACTCACACACCTGTACCTTTTCACCATCACAAATATTCTGCGTCTGTGACTCGGTTATGTTCAACACACACATGCTCGCTCTCAAACACCCAACATCCCAATCTCTCATTCGCTGGATTGTCCTCAACTCCTAACACTCCCACACAACTCACACCCACTGATCACAATCACGCTTCTTCAGTGACAAGAAGGAAGGGGGGGGTGGGGGGGGGGGGTTCAGTTGTCCCCCTCCTCCTCCTCGGTGCAGTTCTGGGGACTGTCCTGGCTGTCCTTGGCAGGTTGGGAAGGGGGGGAGGAGGCGGCAGTTGGGGGGTTGACGGGGTGGTGGTGCTGTAATGCCTGCTGGTAGTTCTTCCTCTGCTTGTCCGCCTTGCGGAAGATTATGATCTCCTGCATCAGGGGAAAAGGTAACATGGTGAGATGGACAACCACCCACACAGCTCCACTGCACAGCCCTCATCTTTGTCACTGCCAGTCAGGGGAAAAGGTAACATGGTGAGATGGACAACCACCCACACAGCTCCACTGTACAGCCCTCATCTTTGTCACTGTCAGTCAGGGGAAAAGGTAACATGGTGAGATGGACAACCACCCACACAGCTCCACTGTACAGCCCTCATCTTTGTCACTACCAGTCAGGGGAAAAGGTAACATGGTGAGATGGACAACCACCCACACAGCTCCACTGCACAGCCCTCATCTTTGTCACTGCCAGTCAGGGGAAAAGGTAACATGGTGAGATGGACAACCACCCACACAGCTCCACTGCACAGCCCTCATCTTTGTCACTGCCAGTCAGGGGAAAAGGTAACATGGTGAGATGGACAACCACCCACACAGCTCCACTGCACAGCCCTCATCTTTGTCACTGTCAGTCAGGGGAAAAGGTAACATGGTGAGATGGACAACACCCCACACAGCTCCACTGCACAGCCCTCATCTTTGTCACTGCCAGTCAGGGGAAAAGGTAACATGGTGAGATGGACAACCACCCACACAGCTCCACTGCACAGCCCTCATCTGTGTCACTGTCAGTCAGGGGAAAGGTAACATGGTGAGATGGACAACCACCCACACAGCTCCACTGCACAGCCCTCATCTTTGTCACTGCCAGTCAGGGGAAAAGGTAACATGGTGAGATGGACAACCACACACACAGCTCCACTGTACAGCCCTCATCTTTGTCACTACCAGTCAGGGGAAAAGGTAACATGGTGAGATGGACAACACCCCACACAGCTCCACTGCACAGCCCTCATCTTTGTCACTGCCAGTCAGGGGAAAAGGTAACATGGTGAGATGGACAACCACCCGCACAGCTCCACTGCACAGCCCTCATCTTTGTCACTGTCAGTCAGGGGAAAAGGTAACATGGTGAGATGGACAACACCCCACACAGCTCCACTGCACAGCCCTCATCTTTGTCACTGCCAGTCAGGGGAAAAGGTAACATGGTGAGATGGACAACCACCCACACAGCTCCACTGCACAGCCCTCATCTTTGTCACTACCAGTCAGGGGAAAAGGTAACATGGTGAGATGGACAACCACCCACACACCTCCACTGCACAGCCCTCATCTTTGTCACTGCCAGTCAGGGGAAAAGGTAACATGGTGAGATGGACAACCACCCACACAGCTCCACTGCACAGCCCTCATCTTTGTCACTACCAGTCAGGGGAAAAGGTAACATGGTGAGATGGACAACCACCCACACAGCTCCACTGCACAGCCCATATCTTTGTCACTACCAGTCAGGGGAAAAGGTAACATGGTGAGATGGACAACCACCCACACAGCTCCACTGCACAGCCCTCATCTTTGTCACTACCAGTCAGGGAAAAGGTAACATGGTGAGATGGACAACCACCCACACAGCTCCACTGCACAGCCCTCATCTTTGTCACTGTCAGTCAGGGGAAAAGGTAACATGGTGAGATGGACAACACCTCACACAGCTCCACTGCACAGCCCTCATCTTTGTCACTGCCAGTCAGGGGAAAAGGTAACATGGTGAGATGGACAACCACACACACAGCTCCACTGCACAGCCCTCATCTTTGTCACTGCCAGTCAGGGGAAAAGGTAACATGGTGAGATGGACAACCACACACACAGCTCCACTGCACAGCCCTCATCTGTGTCACTGTCAGTCAGGGGAAAAGGTAACATGGTGAGATGGACAACCACACAGCTCCACTGCACAGCCCTCATCTTTGTCACTACCAGTCAGGGGAAAAGGTAACATGGTGAGATGGACAACCACCCGCACAGCTCCACTGCACAGCCCTCATCTTTGTCACTACCAGTCAGGGGAAAAGGTAACATGGTGAGATGGACAACCACCCACACAGCTCCACTGCACAGCCCATATCTTTGTCACTACCAGTCAGGGGAAAAGGTAACATGGTGAGATGGACAACCACCCACACAGCTCCACTGCACAGCCCTCATCTTTGTCACTGCCAGTCAGGGGAAAAGGTAACATGGTGAGATGGACAACCACCCACACAGCTCCACTGCACAGCCCTCATCTTTGTCACTACCAGTCAGGGAAAAGGTAACATGGTGAGATGGACAACCACCCACACAGCTCCACTGCACAGCCCTCATCTTTGTCACTGTCAGTCAGGGGAAAAGGTAACATGGTGAGATGGACAACCACACACACAGCTCCACTGCACAGCCCTCATCTTTGTCACTGTCAGTCAGGGGAAAAGGTAACATGGTGAGATGGACAACCACCCACACAGCTCCACTGCACAGCCCTCATCTTTGTCACTGCCAGTCAGGGGAAAAGGTAACATGGTGAGATGGACAACCACCCACACAGCTCCACTGCACAGCCCTCATCTTTGTCACTGCCAGTCAGGGGAAAAGGTAACATGGTGAGATGGACAACCACCCACACAGCTCCACTGTACAGCCCTCATCTTTGTCACTGCCAGTCAGGGGAAAAGGTAACATGGTGAGATGGACAACCACACAGCTCCACTGCACAGCCCTCATCTTTGTCACTGCCAGTCAGGGGAAAAGGTAACATGGTGAGATGGACAACCACCCACACAGCTCCACTGCACAGCCCTCATCTTTGTCACTGTCAGTCAGGGGAAAAGGTAACATGGTGAGATGGACAACCACCCACACAGCTCCACTGCACAGCCCTCATCTTTGTCACTGCCAGTCAGGGGAAAAGGTAACATGGTGAGATGGACAACCACCCACACAGCTCCACTGCACAGCCCTCATCTTTGTCACTGCCAGTCAGGGGAAAAGGTAACATGGTGAGATGGACAACCACCCACACAGCTCCACTGCACAGCCCATATCTTTGTCACTACCAGTCAGGGGAAAAGGTAACATGGTGAGATGGACAACCACCCACACAGCTCCACTGTACAGCCCTCATCTTTGTCACTGCCAGTCAGGGGAAAAGGTAACATGGTGAGATGGACAACCACACACACAGCTCCACTGCACAGCCCTCATCTTTGTCACTACCAGTCAGGGGAAAAGGTAACATGGTGAGATGGACAACACCCCACACAGCTCCACTGCACAGCCCTCATCTGTGTCACTGTCAGTCAGGGGAAAAGGTAACATGGTGAGATGGACAACCACCCACACAGCTCCACTGCACAGCCCTCATCTTTGTCACTACCAGTCAGGGGAAAAGGTAACATGGTGAGATGGACAACACCCCACACAGCTCCACTGCACAGCCCTCATCTGTGTCACTGTCAGTCAGGGGAAAAGGTAACATGGTGAGATGGACAACCACCCACACAGCTCCACTGCACAGCCCTCATCTGTGTCACTGTCAGTCATCTGAGTCCACTCCATCATTCATCATTGTCAGTCATCTGAGTCCACTCCATCATTCATCACTGTCAGTCATCTGAGTCCACTCCATCATTCATCATTGTCAGTCATCTGAGTCCACTCCATCATTCATCACTGTCAGTCATCTGAGTCCACTCCATCATTCATCATTGTCAGTCATCTGAGTCCACTCTATCATTCATCACTGTCAGTCATCTGAGTCCACTCCATCATTCATCACTGACAGTCATCTAATTCCACTCCATCATTCATCACTGACAGTCATCTAATTCCACTCCATCATTCATCACTGACAGTCATCTAATTCCACTCCATCATTCATCACTGGCAGTGTTCTGATTCCATTCCATCATTCATCACTGGCAGTGTTCTGATTCCACTCCATCATTCATCACTGACAGTGTTCTGATTCCATTCCATCATTCATCACTGACAGTGTTCTGATTCCACTCCATCATTCATCACTGACAGTGTTCTGATTCCACTCCATCATTCATCATTGACAGTGTTCTGATTCCATTCCATCATTCATCACTGACAATGTTCTGATTCCACTCCATCATTCATCACTGACAGTCATCTGATTCCACTCCATCATTCATCACTGACAGTGTTCTGATTCCACTCCATCATTCATCACTAACAGTCATCTAATTCCACTCCATCATTCATCACTGACAGTCATCTAATTCCACTCCATCATTCATCACTGTCAGTCATCTGATTCCACTCCATCATTCATCACTGACAGTGTTCTGATTCCATTCCATCATTTGTCACTAACAGTCATCTGATTCCACTCCATCATTTGTCACTAACAGTCATCTGATTCCACTTCATCATTCATCACTGACAGTCATCTGATTCCACTCCATCATTCATCACTAACAGTCATCTGATTCCACTTCATCATTCATCACTGACAGTCATCTGATTCCACTCCATCATTCATCACTAACAGTGTTCTGATTCCATTCCATCATTCATCACTGACAGTGTTCTGATTCCATTCCATCATTCATCACTGACAGTGTTCTGATTCCACTCCACCATTTGTCAATGACAGTCATCTGATTCCATTCCATCATTTGTCACTGCCAGTCATCTGATTCCACTCCATCATTCATCACTGACAGTGTTCTGATCCCACTCCATCATTCATCACTGACAGTGTTCTGATTCCACTCCATCATTCATCACTGACAGTGTTCTGATTCCACTCCATCATTCATCACTGACAGTGTTCTGATTCCACTCCATCATTCATCACTGACAGTCATCTGATTCCACTCCATCATTCATCACTGACAGTCATCTGATTCCACTCCATCATTCATCACTGACAGTCATCTGATTCCACTCCATCATTTGTCACTGACAGTCATCTGGAGGCCCCCAGGGGGGCGTCACCCACCTGCTGTTTGAAGTACCTCCTCTCCTCCTCGTCCACCAGCACCAGGTTGAGGTAGTACCTGACCGAGAACTTCTTGTTGATGTCACGCATCGACGGCGTCAGCTCATAGCCGCTCAGGAACAGACGAATGGGGATGGACTCTCCTGCAACGCCATTGTCACACATCTCAGACATGATGAAGGCAGTCTATACCACTGTCACACACCTCAGACCTGATGAAGGTAATCTATACCATTGTCACACACCTCAGACCTACTGAAGGCAGTCTATACCATTGTCACACACCTCAGACATGATGAAGGCACTCTATACCATTGTCACACACCTCAGACCTAGTGAAGGCATTCTATACCATTGTCACACACCTCAGACCTAGTGAAGGCAGTCCATACCATTGTCACACACCTCAGACCTAGTGAAGGCATTCTATATCATTGTCACACACCTCAGACCTAGTGAATACAGTCTATACCATTGTCACACACCTCAGACATGATGAAGGCAGTTCATACCATTGTCACACACCTCAGACATGATGAAGGCAGTCTATATCACTGTCACACACCTCAAACCTAGTGAAGGCATTCTATACCACTGTCACACACCTCAGACATGATGAAGGCACTCTATACCACTGTCACACACCTCAGACCTAGTGAAGGCATTCTATACCATTGTCACACACCTCAGACCTACTGAAGGCAGTCTATACCATTGTCACACACCTCAGACATGATGAAGGCAGTTCATACCATTGTCACACACCTCAGACCTAGTGAAGGCATTCTATATCATTGTCACACACCTCAGACCTAGTGAAGGCATTCTATATCATTGTCACACACCTCAGACCTAGTGAAGGCATTCTATATCATTGTCACACACCTCAGACCTAGTGAAGGCAGTCTATACCATTGTCACACACCTCAGACCTAGTGAAGGCACTCTACATCATTGTCACACACCTCAAACCTAGTGAAGGCAGTCTATATCATTGTCACACACCTCAGACCTAGTGAAGGCAGTCTATATCATTATCACACACCTCAGACCTAGTGAAGGCAGTCTATACTATTGTCACACACCTCAGACCTAGTGAAGGCAGTCTATACCATTGTCACACACCTCAGACCTAGTGAAGGCAGTCTATATCATTATCACACACCTCAGTCACACACCTCAGACCTAGTGAAGGCAGTCTATATCATTATCACACACCTCAGACCTAGTGAAGGCAGTCTATACCATTGTCACACACCTCAGACCTAGTGAAGGCAGTCTATACCATTGTCACACACCTCAGACCTAGTGAAGGCAGTCTATACCATTGTCACACACCTCAGACCTAGTGAAGGCAGTCTATATCATTGTCACACACCTCAGGCCTAGTGAAGGCAGTCTATACCATTGTCACACACCTCAGACCTAGTGAAGGCAGTCTATACCATTGTCACACACCTCAGACCTAGTGAAGGCAGTCTATACCATTGTCACACACCTCAGACCTACTGAAGGCAGTCTATACCACTGTCACACACCTCAGACCTAGTGAAGGCAGTCTGTATCATTATCACACACCTCAGACCTAGTGAAGGCAGTCTATACCATTGTTACACACCTCAGACATGATGAAGGCAGTCTATATCACTGTCACACACCTCAAACCTAGTGAAGGCATTCTATACCACTGTCACACACCTAAGACATGATGAAGGCACTCTATACCACTGTCACACACCTCAGACCTAGTGAAGGCAATCTATACCATTGTCACACACCTCAGACCTAGTGAAGGCAGTCTATACCATTGTCACACACCTCAGACATGATGAAGGCAGTTCATACCATTGTCACGCACCTCAGACCTAGTGAAGGCATTCTATATCATTGTCACACACCTCAGACCTAGTGAAGGCATTATATATCATTGTCACACACCTCAGACCTAGTGAAGGCAGTCTATACCATTGTCACACACCTCAGACCTAGTGAAGGCACTCTACATCATTGTCACACACCTCAAACCTAGTGAAGGCAGTCTATATCATTGTCACACACCTCAGACCTAGTGAAGGCAGTCTATACCATTGTCACACACCTCAGACCTAGTGAAGGCAGTCTATACTATTGTCACACACCTCAGACCTAGTGAAGGCAGTCTATATCATTATCACACACCTCAGACCTAGTGAAGGCAGTCTATACCACTGTCACACACCTCAGACCTAGTGAAGGCAGTCTATACCATTGTTACACACCTCAGACCTAGTGAAGGCAGTCTATATCATTGTCACACACCTCAGGCCTAGTGAAGGCAGTCTATACCATTGTCACACCTCAGACCTAGTGAAGGCAGTCTATACCATTGTCACACACCTCAGACCTAGTGAAGGCAGTCTATACCATTGTCACACACCTCAGACCTAGTGAAGGCAGTCTATACCACTGTCACACACCTCAGACCTAGTGAAGGCAGTCTATATCATTATCACACACCTCAGACCTAGTGAAGGCAGTCTATACCATTGTCACACACCTCAGACCTAGTGAAGGCAGTCTATACCATTGTCACACACCTCAGACCTAGTGAAGGCAGTCTATACCATTGTCACACACCTCAGACCTACTGAAGGCAGTCTATACCACTGTCACACACCTCAGACCTAGTGAAGGCAGTCTATATCATTATCACACACCTCAGACCTAGTGAATACAGTCTATACCATTGTCACACACCTCAGACCTAGTGAAGGCAGTCTATATCATTATCATACACCTCAGGCCTGGTGCCACTGCTTGAAAGCTGTCTGCTATGAGATAGGATCAGACGTATATCACTATGGATTCATCATTTATGCCTGCTAACCATTTTCATGAAGTCATTTGGAGTTCTGAAGAAGGTTATCACCATCAACCCTGTCTCATAGTCACATACATAAAAAAAACCCATCTTAATTCTGGAAAGAAGGCACTTGCCATCACTTTTTAATTTTCAAAAACTGATGCAGTCACTTGTTTCCTTCCTTTGTGAACCTTAACCCCAACACCTTTCTCAAAGAAGATACACAGACACTTAAAACTTTATAAATATGAAAACACATACTGAAGGCATAGCTTCAATTCATTAAGGAGGGTTTGCAGACCTGCTTTTGTAGGGGACCTTTCGTCACTTGCAGAGCAACAAGAAAGTCATCTGACATCATGGGCAGCCCACCACTCTTAACTTTTCCCAATTTGCACTGCCTTTGTTCAAACAACTTCTCAGTAAAGTTTTAAGATGGATCAGTTCAAGGACATGTGATAAGAATCACGCTCAAAGTAAAAATAGAAGACTAAAGCAAATAATGGATGCAATTATAAAATCAAATATATCTTGTAAACTTGTAATAACAGTCATTGAAATTATTCAAAATCCTTTCGTCTAGACAGCCATTTCCATAACAAAATTTTAGCCTTTCGGTAATCAAGAAAACAGGAAATTGAGACGCGCATGTGCCTGTGTTTCTTGATAAAAAAAAATAACTGGAATCTCCACAAAAATCAGACAAAAGTGGGTCTGCAAACCTTCCCTATTATCTTTCTTTCCCACAGAATCAAGACATTATGTAAAGACAGGCAGAAAGACAGACAGACTGAGACACTGCCCTGAATTCTCATCTCTCCTACAAACAACTCGTTCCCAGCAAAATTCTCAGCCTTACCTCTGACTGGAGCACCATCCATGATTTCATACTTGGCTATCGTTTCATTCTCGTTGAATGTGTTGGGACCTAGAGCAGACAGAAACACTTCTGAAGACCCCTTGTTACTCTCTGTCACTTTGCTGCACGTTCATCCATCACTTCACTATCAAATTTTACCAGCTTCTTTTACACACAGACCAGGTGAGGATCACTTCATTATCAAATTATACCTGCTTCTTTTAGGCATAGACCAGGTGAGTGCATACATAAAAATGTTCATATTGACCCACATCTTAAACATGAAAACATACACCCTCTCTCTTTCCTGCAAACATATTCAAACTCAGACATCCTTCCGGAGTATATAAGCACACAGTGTATACACAATCAATCAACCACGCTTACACACACAAACACCCATGCAAACACAAAACGTACTCCTGTACTTGCACACCCCTCAACTACACATTTACACACACAAACTTCACTCACACACACACACACACACACATAGTGCAAGCAGATTGCTTGTCTACAACCATTTCTCTGCAGCTATTCATTATCATTACTCTACCATTACCATTTCTCTGTAGTTATTCATTATCATTACTCTACCATTTCTCTACAGTTATTCAGTATCATTACTCTACCATTTCTCTCCAGTTAATCAGTATCATTACTCTACCATTTCTCTGCAGTTATTCAGTATCATTACTCTACCATTTCTCTGCAGTTAATCAGTATCATTACTCTACCATTTCTCTGCAGTTAATCAGTATCATTACTCTACCATTTCTCTGCAGTTAATCAGTATCATTACTCTACCATTTCTCTGCAGTTAATCAGTATCATTACTCTACCATTTCTCTGCAGTTATTCAGTATTATTACTATACCATTTCTCTGCAGTTAATCAGTATCATTATTCTACCATTTCTCTGCAGTTATTCAGTATCATTACTCTACCATTTCTCTGCAGTTATTCAGTATTATTACTATACCATTTCTCTGCAGTTAATCAGTATCATTACTCCACCATTTCTCTGCAGTTATTCAGTATTATTACTATACCATTTCTCTGCAGTTATTCAGTATCATTACTCTACCATTTCTCTGCAGTTAATCAGTATCATTACTCTACCATTTCTCTGCAGTTAATCAGTATCATTACTCTACCATTTCTCTGCAGTTATTCAGTATTATTACTATACCATTTCTCTGCAGTTATTCAGTATCATTACTCCACCATTTCTCTGCAGTTAATCATCATCATTACTCTACCATTTCTCTGCAGTTAATCAGTATCATTATTCTACCATTTCTCTGCAGTTAATCATCATCATTACTCTACCATTTCTCTGCAGTTATTCGTTATCATTACTCTACCATTTCTCTGCAGTTATTAATCATCATTACTCTACCATTTCTCTGCAGTTAATCATCATCATTACTCTACCATTTCCCTGCAGTTATTCAGTATCTTTACTTTCCTTTCTTTTTCTCAAGAACTGACACTAAAGTATGAATTTCTTAAAAAAGAAAAAAAAAAAGGTTTTGTCAGTTCTGACTTGTAAACCCTGAAACCAAACACCAAAAGGGTAAAAGAGACAAAAGTCATGCACACATGTACAACATAACTTCTGATACTACGACTATGTAAAATAAATACAATACCAATATCATTTGTATATGTACAACATAACTTCTGATATTACAACTACTTGAAAATAAACATAACACCAATATCAGTCATACATGTGCAACATAACTTCTGATACTATGACTAATGAAAATAACATACCACCAATATGCATACACACAATGCACGCTTATTTTAAAATCTCAAGTAACAATGCATATGATGGTATGTTGTGTTGAGGGTGGGGGGCGAAGGAGGGGGGGGGGGGAGGAAGCTAAGGGAAGGTGGTGGGCAACATTTACACAATGTAAGATTATCATTCAATTCTGTTTTTTTCTGTTTTTTTTTATAATTCAAATAAAATTACAAAGCATTTTATAATTGTAACAAAACAAATTCATGTTATAAACTAGCATCCAGTTTTTAAAAAATCCAGATCACACCATGAAGTGAATCATTGAATTGCTATAAACTGGTTTACTTAATTTCAAAGGTCATTTTCATGATGTAGGACACAATGTATTGCTATAAACTGGTTTACTTCATTTCAAAGGTCATTTTCATGATGTAAGACACAATGTATTGCTATAAACTGATTTACTTAATTTCAAAGGTAATTTTCATGATGTAGGACACAATGTATTGCTATAAACTGGTTTACTTCATTTCAAAGGTCATTTTCATGATGTAAGACACAATGTATTGCTATAAACTGGTTTACATAATTTCAAAGGTAATTTTCATGATGTAGGACACAATGCATTGCTATAAACTGATTTACTTCATTTCAAAGGTAATTTTCATGATGTAAGACACAATGTATTGCTATAAACTGATTTACTTAATTTCAAAGGTAATTTTCATGATGTAGGACACAATGCATTGCTATAAACTGGTTTACTTCATTTCAAAGGTAATTTTCATGATGTAGGACACAATGCATTGCTATAAACTGGTTTACTTCATTTCAAAGGTAATTTTCATGATGTAGGACACAATGCATTGCTATAAACTGGTTTACTTCATTTCAAAGGTAATTTTCATGATGTAGGACACAATGCATTGCTATAAACTGGTTTACTTCATTTCAAAGGTAATTTTCATGATGTAGGACACAATGCATTGCTATAAACTGGTTTACTTCATTTCAAAGGTAATTTTCATGATGTAGGACACAATGCATTGCTATAAACTGGTTTACTTCATTTCAAAGGTAATTTTCATGATGTAGGACACAATATATTGCTATAAACTGGTTTACTTCATTTCAAAGGTCATTTTCATGATGTAGGACAAGTAGCAGGAGTTTCAGTGCAAACTGGTATTCAAACATACGGTTCAAAATAAGAACTGAAAACAGACACAGTACATTAGCACTGTCTTCATCACTGCCAATCATTCTTTTATTCCTCCTCTTCAGGTGGTTCGTGTTCCCATTTCTTTTTCCTTTTTCTTCCACTTTTTTGTAAGTTTCTTAACAGTATATGAAACTCAACTTTTCCTTTTTGTTTTCAAGAATCTAACTTTTTAACCTTTTGATCTGATACTGTATCAACATGTCTGCATGTGTTAATCTGCAAATCTGCATGTCATCTCTGTGTGTGTGTGTGTGTGTGTGTGTGTGTGTGTGTGTGTGTGTGCAAACTTTGTGTGTGCAAACTTTGTGTGTGTTTTAAGTGTGTGTGTATGTTTGGGAGAGAGAGAGAGAGAGTGTGTGTGTGTGTGTGTGTGTGTGTGATACACATCATTTTACACATGCGTTGAGGTTGGTGTTGTGTCTTGTGTCAGTTGAGGTCAAGGACCCAGTGGCGTGTACCTGTACCGGTGGTTTCTCGTTTTATCACCTGCAGCTCCATGTGTTTGATCTTAATGCGCACCAGCAGGAAGTAAATCTTGCCCACTATCACATCTTTCAGGTGGTACCTGCAAGCCACCAATACAGCACACTGACACAACATCCAACACACACACTGACACAACATCCAACACACACACTGACACAACATCCAATACAGCACACTGACTGACACAACATCCAACACAGCACACTGACACAACATCCCACACACACACTGACACAACATCCAACACACTGACACAACATCCAACACACACACCGCCACAACATGCATCCAGCTAGGCATGCACAGTGACTGTATCAACACAACATCAAATCAAACCAAACACCACCACACCCCAGGAACTGAAATAAAAAGACCACCACCTATTTCACAATAATGAAATAGAAGTCGAGGGAAATACAATCAAGAGTGAAGGGAAAAGACAATCAAAATCAATCCACATTCTGCCAGATTTTGTTGCAACAAACAACTTCATTCTTGATCAAGAACAACTGACTACAAAAAAAAAAAAAAAAAAAAATCATGTTAAAAGCAATGGGAATCCATTCTTTTTACTCAGTTCTAATCAGTCTAAAAATGTTACTGGCTGCGAATGTTTCTTCTGTTGTCCTTACCACATAACCCCACCCCCTACCCCCTTTCTGGAAATACCTGCTGATACTTCTTTACTTAAAACATCAGCCCCCACAAAAGATAATCTGTCCAAAAGAATGGATTAGGTGAATGAAAATCTAACAACTCTGCAAGTCAATTTGAATCTGGAACTAACCCAAACAGTGCTACGGTTAAACAGTTACAAATTCCTAAAAGCAAAGGCCAATTCCCTTATCTATTTCCATGGAGTAAATTCCCCTTTTTTTCCTTTGCAGCCAAATGACAGCCTATCACTTCAAGAAGTGTCCAGGCTGCATTTCTGTCATGTCTGACGGAGAACCAGGTTTTCTCAGCAACATTCTTTGGATCCAATGTAAATTAAAGACATCAATTTTATGGCTCAAACCTCAAAAGAAAAAACAAAACAAAAACAGTCTTCATCACAGTGTCAAAAGGCCATGTCAGCTTAAAAATAACACAAAGAAAAAGAAGAAAAAAAAGAGGAAAGAATGATAAAGATCTGAAATCCAACCCCAAACAACAATGATTAACACACAACTGGCAAAAACAACAGAAGCTTTCAAAAGAAAGACAGTGAAGATGAAGGCACATCCTGAACGTCAATCTGATGCACACAACACTGAGGCCTGTGTCACCCTTCATAAGACAAAACATCCACCAACTCCACATCATCACCCTCCACAAGACAAAACATCCACCAACTGCACATCATCACCCTTCATAAGACAAAACATCCACCAACTCCACATCATCACCCTCCACAAGACAAAACATCCACCAACTCCACATCATCACCCTCCACAAGACAAAACATCCACCAACTCCGCATCATCACCCTTCATAAGACAAAACATCCACCAACTCCACATCATCACCCTCCACAAGACAAAACATCCACCAACTGCACATCATCACCCTTCATAAGACAAAACATCCACCAACTCCACATCATCACCCTCCACAAGACAAAACATCCACCAACTCCACATCATCACCCTTCACAAGACAAAACATCCACCAACTCCACATCATCACCCTCCACAAGACAAAACATCCACCAACTCCACATCATCACCCTCCACAAGACAAAACATCCACCAACTCCACATCATCACCCTCCACAAGACAAAACATCCACCAACTCCACATCATCACCCTCCACAAGACAAAACATCCACCAACTCCACATCATCACCCTCCACAAGACAAAACATCCACCAACTCCGCATCATCACCCTTCATATTACAAAACATCTACCAAAGCCACATCAAGTCTATCATACACACTGCAGAAGGAACGTCAACTCCTCAACGGAACATCATGCAACACATGCAGGGGAAAAAATCATAACAAGAAAATGAGATGGCCACAGCTGTTGCAGGGCTAATGCTAAAAAAAAAAAAGAACAACAAAAAAGCACCAATCCACTGACAACATGAAAACCGTCACAGAAAGGGAGAATCCTGAACACAATCACCGCCAAGAAACAAGGTACACAAACTGACAACAAACCTCAAACTACCACAACAAAGAAGAAGTAAAAATGAACAAAGATTTGAGCTGTGGAGATCATAATGTCATCTTTCTGTCAAATTTGTTTCTGAATCTCCCAAACGAGGCATTTCTATCAATAATGTTCTCTGATATGGATATGCCATTACACTGAACCTACTGTAACTGGTCAGGTACATATTTGACTGCAATTATCAACTGTGTACACGAAATGTACTATGCTATTCAGTGGGATCAAATAAGCAGTCAATTAGTTTATAACAGAAATCATCTTTCTGCCATGCAATCAATTTGGAATGATATGGAGGAATGAACCCACCTTGTATTTCATCCCCCACTAATTACAGAAGCAATTAAAACTGAGAAGCAGTCTCATATATGCGCAGGTTCAGAACAGGTCATTTCTGTAGGAGTTACTAACAGGTTTTAAATGGAAAGTAACACATCATCTCTATACTTCTGACTGGTGTGTAAGAGCTTTGATTAGTGACTGCACAATATTAAAAAAAGAAAGAAAAAAAGAAGCATTCTATGGATAAGTATGTTGCTCACTTCCAGTTCCAGCAATGAATATTTGTTTTGTTTTGTTTTTACTTCAAGTCTATTTCCCTCCCTGACCAACAACTGAGTTTTTTCTCCACAACTCCAATCCCCGACTGTGGTGTAACTGTACAACTCCACCAGTACCTGCTCCTGTGGTCTCCCGCCTAACAATGGCCAGCTCCATGTAGCGAATCTTGATGCGAACCAAGAGGAAGTAAATCTTGCCCACTATCACATCCTTAAGATGGTACCTACAGCGTCCCCAAGAGGCAAAGAAGACAGAACACCAGAGGAGGGTTGTACAGAAATATGGGTGTCCCCCAAACAATGGACACAGTCATGGCAACAAATGTGTCATTACTCTGTGTCCCACCAATGAGGCAGTGAATTAAAGTGTGGCAGATAATGTACACAGCTCTTTCATTTGCTTTATGTTAGGAAATACATCAACATAACCTGCAACATATGTGACGCAGCATGCGGAAACCCGGCTAAGTCACAGCCAGCTATTATTAACTATGCACAAAAACATGTCATTAGGGTCAAAATAATGAAAATCATCATTTTTACAAATTTTGCATCTTTGAAGTCTTAACTTTGCTGTCAGTAAGTATTTTAGCATAAAACTGCCTGAAACTGTAGTATATTTAATGTTTTCAGGTGCATACGCTGTTGGTACTGCTGAACACATTTGTCACTTAAGTTGCAATGTTCGATGCATGTGACTCCAGGCTTTTCTCAACTTCCATCAGCCTATGATGTGGCAATACACTTAATGACTGCAGTTAGTAAATGTTATTTTGATCTGGGATCTAAAGCCTAAGTTCAAAAGATTCATCAGCATTACAGGAAATGATTTTTGTTCAAACACAAATGCAGCCTTTGTCTTTCATTTGAACATTCACTGGAACTGTTGACTGTTCTCTCATAACATGACATCACTCCTGCACTCACCATTCTTGACTTCATTTGATTACAGAAAGAAAATATCAATTTTCTCTTCTTTTTTTCATACAGAAATTTATAGTTTCCTTTATTATGAATCTTTTAAAACCATACACATGGTCATGATAATTCTTGTTCTAAATATACAAGCAGGCAAATGTATGGGTTTTTTTTCATGAGCCTGTTTCTCCTTTTGTTCTTTTCGGGCAAACCAATTTTTCCGACTTAGCCCGGTTTTTGCAAGCTGCCTCACATATCATCACATTCACACAGTGCGTAATACTTTCCCCCAAAGTATACCACACAAACAAAAAAGTCAATATAATAATAATAATACACAAACCACTCAAACAAAATATGGATGAGCAACTAAACTGCACTGATTGTAGTAAATGAATTTTTTTTTTAATCTGATTTGTAAAGAAGCACACGAACCACATTCTTTCGTATTACTGTTGAAAACTTCCTTCCCGTCATGTTCTTTCTGATGACAAGGAAGTTTGATAAATAAGGCAGCCATTCACTTTGTTCAACTAAAAGCCTGTGAGTGAAATCAAAGGCATTTTTGTTTGCACACAAGTCAGCCAAAGGCATAATAAAGGACACAGCAGATCCGGAAAGAAACACCAAGAGAAATCCACCCCCTCAGAGGAGAAACTATGTGTGAACAGTGCTCACTAAACCTCCTTCTTGGTGTCAGCCATCATTTTCCTGCTGGCTTTTTTGTCTTTTCTTCTTTTTTGCAGTTTTTCCAGTCACTTGAATTTGTTGTACCCAAAATCTAAGTGCAGACACTCATTCTAATAAAATTTATACTGATCAATACGGCATCCACTGACTTGAATGTGCTAAACCAAACTATGCGCAGACAGTCATTTAAACAAGCGACAATAAATACATAAGGCATCACCTCATTTGGAATTCTGAGTACAGATAGTAATTTTCAGAAATAACAATAAATATCTATGATATTCACTCACTTGAAACTTGTTGGACTTTCACTCTGTGTGGAGAGTAATCTTAATGAAATAATCATAAGTAACTCAATCTACTTTCTGGGATCTGTTGTACCCAAATATGTGTTTACAGTCATTTTGATCAATACTGATGGACACGGCATCACCCACTCACTCAGATCTGTTGTACTCAAACTCTATGTGTAGACAGTCATTTTGATCAATACTGATGGACACGGCATCATCCACTCACTCAGATCTGTTGTACTCAAACTCTATGTGTAGACAGTCATTTTGATCAATACTGATGGACACGGCATCATCCACTCACTCAGATCTGTTGTACTCACACTCTGTGCAGACAGTCATTTTGATCAATACTGATGGACACGGCATCATCCACTCACTCAGATCTGTTGTACTCAAACTCTATGTGTAGACAGTCATTTTGATCAATACTGATGGACACGGCATCACCCACTCACTCAGATCTGTTGTACTCAAACTCTATGTGTAGACAGTCATTTTGATCAATACTGATGGACACAGCATCATCCACTCACTCAGATCTGTTGTACTCAAACTCTATGTGTAGACAGTCATTTTGATCAATACTGATGGACACGGCATCACCCACTCACTCAGATCTGTTGTACTCAAACTCTATGTGTAGACAGTCATTTTGATCAATACTGATGGACACGGCATCACCCACTCACTCAGATCTGTTGTACTCAAACTCTATGTGTAGACAGTCATTTTGATCAATACTGATGGACACGGCATCACCCACTCACTCAGATCTGTTGTACCCAAACTCTATGTGTAGACAGTCATTTTGATCAATACTGATGGACACAGCATCACCCACTCACTCAGATCTGTTGTACTCACACTCTGTGTAGACAGTCATTTTGATCAATACTGATGGACACGGCATCATCCACTCACTCAGATCTGTTGTACTCAAACTCTATGTGTAGACAGTCATTTTGATCAATACTGATGGACACGGCATCATCCACTCACTCAGATCTGTTGT
This sequence comes from Babylonia areolata, assembly GCF_041734735.1. NCBI lineage: Eukaryota > Metazoa > Mollusca > Gastropoda > Neogastropoda > Buccinidae > Babylonia > Babylonia areolata. The sequence continues at coordinate 782,542 of NC_134885.1, forward strand.
ACTCAAACTCTATGTGTAGACAGTCATTTTGATCAATACTGATGGACACGGCATCATCCACTCACTCAGATCTGTTGTACTCAAACTCTATGTGCAGACAGTCATTTTGATCAATACTGATGGACACAGCATCACCCACTCACTCAGATCTGTTGTACTCAAACTCTATGTGTAGACAGTCATTTTGATCAATACTGATGGACACGGCATCATCCACTCACTCAGATCTGTTGTACTCACACTCTGTGTGCAGTCATTTTGATCAATACTGATGGACACGGCATCACCCACTCACTCAGATCTGTTGTACTCAAACTCTATGTGTAGACAGTCATTTTGATCAATACTGATGGACACGGCATCACCCACTCACTCAGATCTGTTGTACTCAAACTCTATGTGTAGACAGTCATTTTGATCAATACTGATGGACACGGCATCACCCACTCACTCAGATCTGTTGTACTCAAACTCTATGTGTAGACAGTCATTTTGATCAATACTGATGGACACGGCATCATCCACTCACACTCTGTGTAGACAGTCATTTTAATAAATACTGATGGACTGATGGACAAGGCATTATCCACTGAATCAAACTTGTTCTAAAACTCTACAAGTAGACAGTCATTTTGATAAATACTGAACAAGGCATAACCCACTCACTTGGATTTGTTGTACTCAAACTCTATGTGCAGACAGTCTTCAATGCCCACTTCCATTTTGATGCTGTTGTTCATGTCTGGGTACTGTGACAGGGTGTGCACCACAATGTCCTGCTCCTTCACCATGTCTGATATCCGCTTCACTATCGTAACACGCAGAAAATACCTGCACACCAAACCCACCATCACATGCTACAGAAGAGAGAGAGAGAGGTGGGGGTGGGGGTTGGGGGCTGGGGGGGTTGCATTTGTATATTTTCATTGTATTTGCTTGCATTGTACATGTACTAACACAGAAGCCTGACTAAGCAAGTATACATTTTTGTGAGTACATAATGTTCTGGATATTTTTGTACATATTTGTGTCAGTAAGAATGTCCATCTCTCATATCTCTGACAGGACATAAATCACTCTCTGTATATCCCTAAAAGGGATACCGCTGTGCAGTGACAAATGAAAAAGACAACTGTTTATCTTTCACTTTCTGGAAGAGAAATGACCATGCTTCAATTTCAAGCAGATTTACTGTTATTTCAAACATTTAATAATAATAATAATAATAATAAAATTATGCTTATTTCACAGCTAGTACTGTGCATGACATTTATATGTTAGCAGAATGAAAATCATAACAGCTTCAGTTTATGTGTGTGAAAGCCGAACATCTTGACAGGATTTTAACATGTATTTTAACCCTGAATAGGCACATAGCATACATGAAGTATGTTTCTAAGAATTCAGCAAAAATATGAAGACATCTGAACTCACCTTAAGCGTACGTTAGCACCTGTGTAGGATTCGTAAGGCTTTTCCACCTGTTGAAACTCAAAGGGATAGCTCTGGTTGTGAGTGAGCTCTCCTGGCCGGGCCAGTTCTTTGACCAAAGATGTGAATTCATGGTGGTTGCCCCGGTCATAATATAACTCTGAAAAAGTTGGTGCAAGAAAAACAAACAAAAAACATTACAGATAATCTATCAGATTTTTAAACTAGAATCAGCTATAAGAAAATGATAAAGCGCAAACAAGATGACACTTCTGCACATGTCTATGCTTTACAAATGACAACTTTCCTTCATTTCATCAAAATATCTGGAAGAAACACCAAGTTTACTACTTTGTCATGTTATACCACAAAACTGCATTTGTGTCTGTCCAAGGTGAGATACCAAGAGAAACAGAATTCCATTGTTCCAGGTGCTTTGATATCTTAGTGAACAATTAACACTAATTCACTTAACATTATGATATACCAAAAGAAAGGAAATTTTCTATCTAAAATTACGTTTAAATAACATACTTACTGTGACCCAACTAGTGCAGACTCCGGCAGGGGTCTGACATTCCTGTCCTGTGCAAACTACTATCCGCCTATGCGGAGCAGACGAAACTACGGCCGATAACCTCCCGGAAGTAGGTAACCTCCCCTTTGTCCCGCTGGTTATCGCCCTCTTTTTCCGGCAGCCATCATGACTCCTGTACCTGTGCTCCTAACTCTGCTGTTTCCCAGACTGATATTGGCACTTCCACGTCGGAGTACCTCTTATATCATATCATATATCAATATCAAGGCGTGCAAGCCTGACAGAAATATGATTTCACAAATACAAACATGTTTCAGCTGATGTGGAATCTTACTAAACACTATCTGCCATAATCAGAATCTTACCACACTTCTTACTAAACACTATCTACCATAATCAGAATCTTACCAACACTTCTTACTAAACACTATCTGCCATAATCAGAATCTTACCAACACTTCTTACTAAACACTATCTGCCATAATCAGAATCTTACCAACACTTCTTACTAAACACTATCTGCCATAATCAGAATCTTACCAACACTTCTTACTAAACTGCCATAAACAGAATCTTACCAAAACTTCTTACTAAACATTATCTGCCATAATCAGAATCTTACCAACACTTCTTACTAAACTGCCATAATCTGAATCTTACCAACACTTCTTACTAAACTGCCATAATCTGAATCTTACCAACACTTCTTATTAAACACTATCTGCCATAATCAGAATCTTACCAACACTTCTTACTAAACTGCCATAATCAGAATCTTACCAAAACTTCTTACTAAACACTATCTGCCATAATCAGAATCTTACCAACACTTCTTACTAAACTGCCATAATCTGAATCTTACCAACACTTCTTACTAAACACTATCTGCCATAATCAGAATCTTACCAACACTTCTTACTAAACACTATCTGCCATAATCAGAATCTTACCAACACTTCTTACTAAACTGCCATAATCTGAATCTTACCAACACTTCTTACTAAACACTATCTGCCATAATCAGAATCTTACCAACACTTCTTACTAAACTGCCATAATCTGAATCTTACCAACACTTCTTACTAAACACTATCTGCCATAATCAGAATCTTACCAACACTTCTTACTAAACTGCCATAATCAGAATCTTACCATGCACTGATAGGTACTGAGGTAGGCAATGAATCCCAAGCCAGCCACTTACCTATCTGACCGATGAATTCAATTTTGATCCCCTGGTGTTCCAACTTGCTTCCAGCCTTTTTCAGAGTGACATTCACCTGTTGTAACACATTCAGAGTGATATTATTCACCTGTTGTAACACATTCAGAGTGACATTCACCTGTTGTAACACATTCAGAGTGATATTATTCACCTGTTGTAACACATTCAGAGTGACATTCACCTGTTGTAACACATTCAGAGTGATAGTATTCACCTGTTGTAACACATTCAGAGTGACATTCACCTGTTGTAACACATTCAGTGACATTCACCTGTTGTAACACATTCAGAGTGACATTCACTGCATTTAACATACTGCATTTAACATGCTGATATCAATTACTGATATCACTCATTACAGAATGAGACAGACATTCACTACATCTAACATGCTGGTATCAATTACTGGTATCAGTCATTACAGTATGAGGCAGACATTCACTGCATCTAACATGCTGATATCAGTTACTGGTATCAGTCATTACAGTAGGAAACAACACATTCACTGCATCTAACATGCTGATATCAGTTACTGGTATCAGTCATTACAGTATGAGACAGACATTCACTGCATCTAACATGCTGATATCAATTACTGGTATCAGTCATTACAGTAGGAAACAAGACATTCACTGCATCTAACATGCTGATATCAGTTACTGGTATCAGTCATTACAGTATGAGACAGACATTCACTGCATCTAACATGCTGATATCAATTACTGGTATCAGTCATTACAGTAGGAAACAAGACATTCACTGCATCTAGCATGCTGATATCAGTTACTGGTATCAGTCATTACAGTATGAGACAGACATTCACTGCATCTAACATGCTGATATCAATTACTGGTATCAGTCATTACAGTAGGAGACAAGACATTCACTGCATCTAACATGCTGATATCAATTACTGGTATTAGTCATTACTGTAGGAAACAAGACATTCACTGCATCTAACATGCTAGTATTAGTCATTACAGTATGACTATGACTGTGTGAGTAAAACATCCATTATGTTTAATATGTTGAAATCAATAACTAGTATTAGTCATTACAGTATTAGACAGACATTCATTGTCAAATTATAGGGATGAGGAAGAGAAGACACACTCACTGATTAAAGGGTCAGGCTCAACACTCTGCTTGTTTCAGAGGCTGACATAAGCTTACAAGTTACAGTATGGCCAACAACAAAGTGAGAGCTGTATGATCAATGGTTTTTCCGCTGCAACTGAAATTTATTTCCAGCTTAGTCTTTTGTGAATGACTATAACTCTCAAACTAAGATGCAAGATTGCAATGGCCCTTAGTGCAGCAGCCCTGGGGGCTAGCTGGCCTTTTGGGATTATCCCAACACGGACTGTCCTAAAGCCCCCTTGGCCAAGACAGTGGGGATTTACTTGGGCAAGACGCACTCATCAAATTCTAGTCCAGCTAGTCGGGACGGCAGTTGCCTCCTGTGGTCCTAGTTGGACATGACTTATTTGACTATTTCACATACAAGGGAAAAGAAGAAAGAAGAAGAAAGACAGCAGAACAGTTCACTTTTCAGGTTCCCTGAGCTCTGCGTCTCACCTTTCCCGACACTGTCTCTCCATCGTAGTAGAGATAATAGCGTTCTTTCTTTCCATCTTCTGTTTTGATTTCTGCAGTCTTCCGGGTCTCCTGCCCTTCTAGCACAATGTCCACCTCCGCACTTTGCCCAAAGCCAAAGAAACTCTGCAAACATCAGGACATTCCCAATTCTAACTGTCTGCAACTCAGCGAAGTTGGCTAAACAGTACAACAGTAACATGGAAAAGACATGACAATCACTGAATCAGACAGCAGTAGGGAGTAGGGCGGGGATGTGGGAGGGTCAGTTAAATGTGTGCCAGAAGAAGATATCTGTGCCCTGGTTCAAAAACACAGTTGACAAATCAGATCAGTTCCATTTCTCCATACACAAGTCAATATAGCAACTTTGCAATGAATCATGAAAGTCAACACCATTTTCAAGTAATTCAACTGATAATGAACAGTTTATCAGTTCATTGACACTATTACTGTAACAGTTTCAGCACAAAACACAACTTGATATCTAACTGATAACCCAGACTTACAGTTACACTAATGTTAATATAATTATGTATTTTGTGACAAATACCACTGTCTGTACAATATAATCTGTTTAACTAAAGAGAAAGATGTCTGACTTAAAAAATAAAACCTAGTACCATTTCGAAGCATTAATGTCTTACTGCAAGTATGAATCTGGCTGGGCGGATAATCATGTATGTAGCATGGCTGAGCTATTTTAGTATTTACAGAAATTCACAAACTAAATATCTAAAAATAGTAAAATACAGATTTTATTTTCATAAATAACAAAAACATCTACAGTTTCATATATAATAAAAATCAATTTGAATTTGATACTGCCTTATCATGATTCATACATATACACACATGAATGCACTTGCACGCACAAACACGCGCGCGCACACACACACAATTGTACATATGAATTTTATGATACAAATTCCAAGGATTCATCTGAATGTTGGACATCAGATGCTGGACCAATAGCTTTTGAAGTTGAAATGACCAAAAATAAAAATGCTTTCAATCAAATCAGACCCTCATCCAAATGATTTGCCAAGTCAGACACAGCAGTCAATGTGTATGACAAGGCACATCCATGCAGTTACATACAGCTGAGATCATTTTTACTGATTCCAGTCAATAGTTATGCTCACAGTGTTTGTACATTTTTCAAATCCTCGTGTTGGAAGAGGGAGGGGGAAGATTAGGCGGTGTTTTCAATTTCTGAGTGCTCTGGGCAAAGACTCCTCTATTAATACGCTAGGATAAAACAAATAGTCACACCATCATGTCCACAGCAGCCTGGATCACAAATGTGAAGTCCAGTCCCTACCAACTGATCAAGCCATAAAAAAGAAATTCTTTAAATTTTCAAATTTAAATAAAAAAAATTGCAAGATGGCACCTTGAAAAATATATTTATTTCAGTTCTGGAAAACTTGGCAGTCACAAATACACTTTGTCCTTTAGATTTCCAACATGTCTTCTTGATTTTCCTTTAACTAGGACATGTGTCCTAAACTTTCAAAATTTTAAATCAATAAATGCATTCTATATGAATACACTCAAAGCATACGCATGTGCACACACACACAAATAATGTTGCATGTATTGAATGAATAATGTATGCTACCATAATCAATAGTAAAGTCAAAAGTAAATAAATCCAGTCTGTAAAAGAGCCAAAACCTGGACGTTCGCACATGTGTGTGTGTGCACGCATACACACACACACATATGCATGCACACACACAGTGATAGTGATACACACAAAATCACTTACAGCCACACACACACACACACACTTAGAAGGGAGGAGGGAACAGTTTCATGGAATTACTGGAAATGTTAACTACTTATGTAATGGTGATGTATCATTGTATGTTTTGGGATTCTAGGAGTCTGACAATGTACTACGAAGTAACATACAGAGATAAAAAATATATATATAATGCTCATGCTCAATAATCACAATTCACATACAAAAAACAAAAGCAAAAAAAAGCAACAAAGCTAAAATCAATTCCATCACAGTCTCATTACACTGCCATTCCATCAAAAGTATCATTCACTCTATGTGATTGTGGGGTATATGGTTTCAAATTCAACGACTGATGCTGTCACTTTCTGGTGGTTTTTATTGAATTCCAGGAAGTGTGGGACAAGGATTAATGAAACCCTTCCTGACCTATCCAGAACTCATGTGAATCATTTCCAAAAGTACAATGACTAACTGGAATTCAGCAAAACTAAACTTGACAGTAAATCTTCTTCTCAGATTCTGAGACTGAAACTGAAACTGAGAAAGAGGCCGACACAAGGATCGCTAGAGAGGGCACACAAACCGATGTTGCAATACTCAAAGTATCTGATAGTTTCCCATTGCTGTTAGGATTTGACAGGAGAGGAGAAAAACAAGGCCGAGTGCTATCAAAACTCGCTTTCCATGAACAATGACATCCGTTCTGCGAAATGAATCCCTAATGACAAATGTTTATGTCACATGATTCGGTCATCTTGACACCCCTTCAGTTCGTATTTTTTTCTCCCTCGTGTATAAAAAAAGCCCATTTAAACAAATATAGTTCTTTTTCGCTTCGCTAAACAGATAAGCAAATAATATGCCAGTATTTGTGTAGACATATCCAACAGTAAGGTTCATAATGAGTACACTCCATAGATTAAAAGGAAATTGGGAAATCAACAAACCATTTTCGCTTAGTACGTCCCTCCTCCCTGGTGTGTGCAAAGATGTCTGCAACTGACATCGTAAAGACGGTATTTCGCTAATAAGAATAGTTTTTGATACAATGCCGAAAATTGGTAGAGCCTTTTTATCCAAATGCTTAAACTAAACTATATATCTATTAATATTGGTATTTTTTGTAATGTTTAAAATTTATTCAACCTGCTTCTGAAATGGCTATACAAATTTCACCGATTCGTTTTCACGCTTCTTATATGCACAGTGGCGAGTTACTACCCAGGCTGTGTTTTTGGAGATGAGAACAAACACGACACTCATAAATATTCAAATATTTTGCCTTTTTCCCGTGGATTTGGGGAAATGTTAACAACTTTTTTCGACTTTTTTTGTTTTTTGTTTGTTTGGTTAGTTGTTTTGTTTTGTTGTGTTTTTGTGTGTGTGTTGTTGTTTTTTTTTGTTTTGTTTTTTCAGTAGACGGAGGTGGAGAGAGAGAACGGGCGTGGGCGTTAAAGAAGGGCGGGTATGGGGGAGTCACATCATTCCGGCTTGACTTTGGACCTAACTCTGTCTGTCTGTCTGCCGTCTGTCTGTCTGTCTGTCTGTCTGTCTGTCTGTCTGTCTGTCTCTCTCTCTCTCTCTCTCTCTCTCTCTCTCTCTCTCTCTCTTTCTCTCTCTCTCCGCCGGGCCGTCTCCACTCCCCCCTCTCTCTCTGTCTCTCCGGCTCTCTTGATGATAATCTTAAAGTTCAACTGGCTGAAATCAACCAGTCGTTTATCTTTTCTTTTCTTCTTCTTCTTTTTGTCATTTATTTTTTAATTTGTTGTTTTCTGCTTTCGGCCGCCGGGGGGCTAAAATTCCAAACCAGTATAGTGAATTCACGTCAGTGTACCTGACGAGTGGGTTTTAGTCAAGATACGTGCAGTTTTTACACCCGAAATTTAGGCAGCTATACTCCTTTTACCGAGTTGTGCATATTCATCAGTTGATGCCGCACGTTGGGACACCAGTGAAGACAACGCCACCATTCTCCTCCACCAGTCTCTCAGTGTCCGCCGCTTTATGGGATTTCGCCAGATTTATCCCTGTCCACTCCTGGACATTGTCTTCCCACCTCTTTCCTTGTCTTGTTGTCTGCGGCTTCCACTGACTGTGTCTCGCAATAAATTATGGTCTTTGTGAAATTGATCTTCTGTGTGTGCATACACACGATCGAAAGGGACTAAAGCACCAACAGTTCCGTCTGCACATTTGCCGTCCTGAGAGATCGGAAAAGCCGACCTTCGCCCTCAACCCACCACTGAGGCACCGTTACTGGGATCAAGCCAATTAACTGGCACCCTCAAAGTCCAACGCCCCAATCACTTGGCTGTTTCACCCGTCAAATCATCAGTCAATCAATTAGGCACCGTTACTGGGATCAAGCCTTCACCTTCACCTTCACCTTCACCTCTCCCGTAGTCTGGGTTCAGACCGTTGGGGCACCGCTGCTGACCTGGCCACCACCCCTCTCCACTCTTCACGGTTTTCTGATTTCCTCAGGGCGTCACCGAGCGTCAAGCCTGTCCAACCCCGGATGTTGTCTTCCCATCTCTTCCTCTGCCGTCCTCTCCTTCTGCCTCCTTGTACGGTGCCTTGCAGGAACGTTTTGGCAAGACCAGATGATCGGGAGATGTGTCCATACCACCTAAGTTTGCGTTTTTTCACTATGGACAGAAGGTCTTCGTAGGGTCCAATACTTTGCTTGATTCTGTTCTTCACTTCCGTGTTAGTGATGTGGTCTCTGTAGGAGATGCCAAGTAGTCTACGAAAGCATCTCATCTCGACAGCTTGGATTCTTCTCTCGATGTCCGCAGTCAGGGTCCAAGTCTCGCAGGCGTAGAGCAATATTGAAATAACCAGGGAACGCATCAGTCTGATTTTTGAGCTGAGAGCGATGTTTTTGTTGTTCCAGATGGTGTTCAGCTTGTTGAGTGCCATTGTTGTTTGGGCAATTCTCGAGAGTACTTCTGGTTTAGATCCTTCATCTGACACGATTGCTCCCAGATATTTGAAGCTGTGGACTGTTTTAAGCTTTTCGTCGTTGACTTTGATGTCAATGCTGATGCCGTTGGTGTTGTTAGTCATCAGTTTGGTTTTCTCCGCACTGATTTGCATTCCATACGATGTGGAGGCTTTGTCTAGATGTTTGACCAGGCTTGCCAGTTCTTCTTCTTTTCCAGCCAGTCCATCAATGTCGTCGGCAAAACGTAGGTTTGTGATTGTTCTGCCGCCTATGCTGACTGTTCCTACATGCTCTTCCAGTGCGTCAGCCATTATTCTTTCTAAGAAGATGTTGAAGAGTGTTGGGGAGAGTAGACAGCCTTGTCTCACTCCAACTGTGGTTCTGAACCAGTCCCCGATGCTATTGTTGAGGTAGACGGCGCTGGTGGCTTTGTCATAGAGGTGCTGTATCAGTCTGATCAGGTTGGCGTTGATGTTGTACAGATTCATGGTAGCCCACAAAGCTGCATGCCAGACCCTGTCAAATGCCTTCTTAAAATCAATGAAGACGTGGTAGAGGTCTTGTTGGTGTTGATGGTACCTCTCACATAGCAACCTCAAGTTGAAGATTTGTTCAGTTGTGCTCCTTCCTGGTCTGAAACCTGCCTGTTCTTCAGCAATGATGTTTTCTGCTTGTGGTTTCAGTCTGTTAAGCAGGATCTTCAACATGACTTTGCTGGGATGACTAATCAGGCTGATGGTGCGGTAGTTTTGACACTGCTGGAGATTGCCCTTTTTGGGGAGGGTGATGATCAGTGATTGTGTCCACGGTGTGGGCCATTCCCCTGTTTGCCAGATCTTGTTGCAGATTTTCAGTAGCACATCTATCATAACTTCACCCCCTGCTTGGACCAGGGATCAAGCCAAGCACCCTCAAAGGCCAACACCCCAATCACTTGGTTGTTGCACCTGTCAAATCATCATTCAATCAATTAATCAGTTAATCTCTCTCTCTACTGCAGTTTCAATTCCAGTAAGGTGTCAGAACGCGGATGCGGACAGATCCATATACCGGCCGCGCTCCACCACATCTGCTAAAAAATGGACTGAACAGATGCCTGATCTTCGCATAACCCAATGCACTGATCATTGATACAAAAACAAGTCACTTCCTCGACTGTCTCGTGGAGATGGCATCGCCATCGTCTACAGAGACATCTTGGAGTCTTCCCTTTCCTTCTCCCATAACCACGACTTTCCACATGATTCTTTTGAAATGCTCGAAGTCATTCTCAATGTCCCCAGTCACTCAATCATCTTCTGTAGTCTCTATCGTCCTCCTTCTAGTTGTAAAAACAACCTAACGTCTTCTCTGTTTCACGATGAGTTCCGAACACTACTTGATCACTACAACCTTCGTTCTGGCAAACTTATCATCTCGGAGATTTCAACTCGGAGATTTCAACTTTCATTTCGACAACCAAACCTCCACTGATGTCAAACGTCTATGTCAATCTCTGTCCAATCATTCTCTATCTCAGCTCGTCACAGAACCAACACACAGATCTAGCCATACGTTGGAGTGGCTCATCACACGTGACTCTGATGCCATGATTGCGTCAGTGACTGTAACTGACCATTTTGCTGTTGCATTCTCGCTTAATATTTCAAAACCTACCAGAACCAAAAAATCCGTTACTCGCCGCAACCTAAAATCCATCAACATCAACACTTTTTCTTCTCAAGCTGCTTTCCAAAATTTCTTCCTGTACCGACGTCTCCACACATTATGTTCTCTCTGAACTGCTGGATGAACATGCACCCCCACTACCTGCATGCTGCCTGATAGGCCTTCCGCCCCACGGTACACACAAGACATTTGACTTGCAAAACGGAAACGTCGCCAGTTGGAAAGGCGATGGCGAGCAACAAAACTGAAAGTCCACAATCAGATCTTCCGAAAACAAATAAATAAAGTGAAACATATGATCTCATCAGAGAATACAAACTTCTTTTCTTCTCAAGTTATCGATGCCTCATCCACCAGATCTGTTTATTCTATCATGTCAAATCTTCTTGGTACTGCAAAAAAGACTCCTCTTCCTTCTGCCTACACTTTATCTGAACTCCCCAATGTCTTCTCCTCTTTCTTTTTCGACAAAGTCTAAAATATTCGAACGAGCTTGGACCAGATGCCTTTCCAACCTGTTTATCCTGATCCTCAATTCAACGGCACTCCTCTCCATTCCTTCAATCCCTTGATGGAAAAGGAGTGAATGAAATCATGAAAGAAATGACAATAAAATCCTGTGAACTTGATCCTATACCAGCCTCTGTCTTTTCCCAGTGTGTCTCACAGCTTCTCCCCACAATCACCAATATTGTCAACTCATCCCTTCTTACTGGAATGTTTCCATTCACTTTCAAAACTGCAATCGTCCGGCCTCTTCTGAAGAAACCCAAAATTGATGCAAATATTTTGAAAAATTATCAACCAGTTTCTAACCTTCCTTTTCTGTCCAAACTCCTTTGAAAAATCTGTCCTGAAGCAGCTCAACAACCACCTTTGTTTCAACAATCTCCTTCACCCTTTTCAGTCTGCATATCGTGCTGACCACAGCACCAAAACCACTCTCCTTCACATCCTAAACAATCTACTGCTAGCGTCCTACTCAGGAAAAAATCCCTTCCGAGGCTCACTCTTCTCGACTTGTCAGCCGCCTTTGACACGATAGACCATTCAATCCCTCTTTCCCGTCTTCATTTTACATTTGGCACCAACGGCACTGTTCTCAACTGGTTCAAATCTTATCTCACTGATCGATTCCAGTCTGTCATCGTCGATAATTTCCAGTCTGAACCTGATAAAATCAAACACGGAGTCCCACAGGGATCTGTTTTAGGCCCCGTTATCTTCACACTGTACACTGCTCCTCTCACTGAAATTATCAACCACCACAATGTTAGTCATCATTCCTATGCTGATGACACTCAACTTCAGAAGAGTGATACCCCTGAAAAATTGTCCTCGCTCTTGCAAGAAACATCTGAATGCTTCCTGGATATTCAAAACTGGATGACTCTAAATAAGTTACAATTGAACGCAGACAAAACCGAAGCAATGATCATAGGAACTAAACAAAAACTCTCTTCCATCACAGCTGACAAAATCAAACTTGGCAGTACATCCATCCCTTTTCCAGCTCAGTAAGGAACCTCGACGTTATCCTTGACAACACACTGTCCATGCAAACATTTATCAGTCAGACATGTCAATCCTGCTACTGTCAATAGACACGTATCAGTTCCATTCGGAAATATCTGTCCACCGACGCAGCATCTAGACTTGTCGTTTCTCTCATTCTCTCTCGCCTTCACTACTGTAACTCCCTATTGTCTGGTTTGCCTGCTTCATCCATTCAGTCCCTTCAGCGCATACAAAACTCTGCTGCCCGACTCGTCCTCAGAAAAGATCTGAGCACATAACTCCTATTTTGCAACATCTCCATTGGCTCCATGTCTCACACAGAGTAAAGTATAAGATCAGCACTCTATGTTATAAATGTATTCACAAATCTGCCCCTTCCTATCTTTGTGGCTGCCTTCACCTCTACACTCCATCTCGCTCTCTACGATCGGCTTTGCATCCACTCTGTTTACGCACACCCAAATTCAAACACTCTACTATTGGACGCCGTTCTTTCTCTGTCTCTCAGTGGACCTTGTATTTGGAATGAACTTCCTCTTTCGCTTCGTCAGGTCTCTGCACTCAGCTCTTTCAAGTCTGGCCTTAAAACCCACCTCTTCACAAGATAGCCTCCCTCCCATACCTCTTCCTTGTCTTCACTTTCATCAGTTTTAGAGTTATGCATGCGTGTGAATGACTGGTGTGGAAGTGCTTAGATTTGTCTCTGCACAAGATTCAGCGCTATATAAATACTCATTATTATTATTATTATTATCATCATCATCAGGCCATGAGAGCCAATCCTAGGTAAAGAAAATAGCAGTTAAAAACCTAATAGAATAAATAAATAGATAATTCATTAATTAGATTCGACAAAAAGAATGATAAGGTTAGGAGAATAAATGCTTAACAAACAGTAAAGAGTGGTAAATCTCTCCATACACAAGGTACACAACTTCAAGTCAATGCTGCTTGTGCTGTCCATTCAGCAAGCACACAGGTAAATAAGATGTTCATCGGAACAAATCCAAATGCTTCCTCAAAAAGGAAGCTCCGGGCTTGTCCTTATGCCAATCACTTGACATGTGAGAAGGGGGAGATAAAAGATAGAGAGAGAGAGGGAGGATATGATGGAATCTTTAAATTCGAGGTTTTTCTGCCTTATTTGCTTAACCCTTATTGTGTTGTTTTGCAGGTTTTTTTTTTTTTTTTTTAAATTTTATTTATTATTATTATTTTTTTATACCATTGACTTTATCACCATATCTGTTTAATATGTTGTGCAGGTGTAGAAGTGCAATGATGCACATGCATCTTTTAATGTTTGTATTGTGAGCACGAGCAACAAGAACATGTGTGAGTTTCTCTTTGGAGATAATAAATTTGACCGCACTTAAATTGACTTGATAATTTCAAGCTTTAGTTTTTGAGCAAGGAAACTTTCATCCGCACAGTTGCTGTACAAATGACCACTGATAGAACGCGCATTCCGGAAGTGGTATTTTGAGAAGTCCATGCGGCCGGTGCTTCGTGCGTCAAATGTACGTATTGTTATCATCAATTGTATTAGTGAAGAAATAGAGGCATTGTTTATATTGCATGTTTAGTCATGTGTGTTTTACTTCACTGTAGGTGGACTGGGTTTGTTGCGATAAACAGGCTAAATAATAATGGCTTTGAAGAAAGAGACAAAGAGGCGCCTAAGCCCTGTGCCGTATCCCGATTGGTGGCTAACCAGCAAAGTGCTGGATATAATAAAACATACATACAGAAATCATGCTTAAAACAAAGGGATAGTTTGCCTCCGTTACCTGTGCTCTGATTTGGGGCATTTGTATGCTTATGAGTAAGAATAAATAGGCAAACCTATACATTTTTGGAAAGTAGAGTGAATAAAAAATCAGATAAAAGTAAGAAAAAGGTTGTACCTTGTATGTAGTTGGAGATGTTCCACAGGATATAATCAACAAATTTTGCACACTTATTTTCCAAAAACGTCAACCACAATGTTTATAGATATTTTCACATCTTTTACAGAGTCAAAGTCGCAAAATTGGCATTAAACTGGACAAAAAAATGTCTGGCTGCAGAATCATGATATGAATATAACTGAAACAATGAAATTATAAGTATTGTATTCTTTGTTTGAGACGCCCACCGATGCCACGAGCGCACACATCTACAATACTTTAAGCAATCACAGCAAAAACAGCAATAAATGTTTTCAGTTTATTAATAATAATAATAATAATAATAATAATAATTGATACTTATATAGCACACTATCCAGAAATCTGCTCTAGGTGCTATACAAAAACGCTTTTGTTAACATAAAACATTACATCTGTGTTACATACACACACCAGAATGTGACTACACACACACACACACACACACACACACACACTGCATTATAGTGCATACATACATTTTAACATACATGTGTATCTAACAGCTAATCTAACACATACGCACACATAGGCAGGCACAAACTTACATAAACACACGCACACACAATACACATTCATATACATGCATGTAGTTATGTACACATACATATGTATACACACATAGTCAAGCACAGCTAATGCAAAGGAAGTGGACCTGCCACAACTGAACTTATTGCTGAGAGAAAAGGTGAGTTTTGAGACGAGATTTAGAACATGCGAGGGAATCAGAATGATGGAGGTTATCAGGGAGCTTCTTTTAGCTCATGTTGCTTTCAAAAGCAGCAAGAATGCTTTAAATCCAAATAATTCCCAGTTTTCTAGCTTGATTTGGTCAGGAGTTTGCAATAGATCCATGCCTAACCCACTTTTCCACTCCTCCCCACCTCCATCAGCCACCTCCCAGTTTTTGTAGCTAGAGACACAAAACCGAATGAACAACAAGCAAGCCAGCATGCCCAAGTGTCAAAATAACAAAGCTGTTTTCGCCAGAATCCCTGTCAGCAAACGAATCATCACTGGTGACAAGGTCACTCATTTCCTGAGCTTTGTCAACTTCAGTGTCATTCTTTGTTTACAAAAAAACCGGTGATCTGGACTTGTAAACTTGGTCAGAGTTTGTGCAAACACAAGCAGGGAGGTAGTAACACCAGAATGAGGCAATTTTATGAAGGCTGCTGAGTATAGCTGAACGATTTTGGACCTTATGTAAACAGAGCCACGACCGTGGCCCATCGCACTTCACAGAGAAAGCCATGATCATGGCTCATCGTGCTCTCCAGGTTAATCTTCAGATCACTTTACTAAGTCTGTTGACTAATATTTATGCATGATGATTTGGTGATTATAGTCACACTTTAGTTTCCTAAATTGAGCTCAGGAGTTTAGGATGCTAAAGTGCGATTCATTCCGTTCCACTTCAGAACCCATAATTCACGTCCAGGAATTCAGGATGCTAAAAATGCGACATTACCATCGGTATAGTCGCATTACCCATGATTTCCATTACGTGTACTAGTATCCTAAATCCAGGGACCGATTTTACCATATGTTGAAGGTCCTTGCAGGGAATGCTGGTGAGACAGATGATCTGCGACCACCTCAATAAGAACTGATGAAGCACTTGGATTGTTGGAAATGGAATGCAATTTTATATAACAATTAACATCTTTTCCAACCATGCCATCAGATGAGATGTAGTTGGTAGTCACACTCCATGATCTCTGAAAAAATTATGACCAGAAAATCCAGACCAACATGGCCATTCAGGACTTTTCTAAAGCCTTTGAAACAGTGCCTCACTCCAAGCTTCTGACCAAGAGAGATTGACTGTAGCTTTGGCATCAGTGGGAATCGGCACCATTGGCTTACCACTTGCCTCACCCACGGGCGTATGAAGGTGGTAGTTGAAGGCCAACAGTCTAATGAAGTCCCGGTGAATTCAGGTGTACCCCAAGGTGCCATGCTGGGACCCCTCCTTTGTCTATGCCTTATAAATGACCTTCCACAGTAGCAGAAGCTGTGAAGACACAAGTCCACCTTTTTGCTGATGGCTGCCTACTTCACTGACAAATCAATTCAGAGGTAAACCATCAGATCATGCAGGATGATTAGGGAGACTGGAATCTCGGGAAAGAGAGTTGGGCATGAGGTTAACGCCAAAAAGTGCTGTATTTTGAGTACGCACAGCACCTCATCACACTTTCAAAAACTAAATGGATACATTCTCCAGCAGGTAGAGTCACACACAAACCTTGGTGTCATGAATTTTCCTGTAGTTAACGCAGAGGATTACATCACTCCAATAAAAGACAAGATTCAGATTAGCAGCTGCATGCAGTCCCAGAACATCATCTCACAGTTCACAAGGAACAACTCGTGCTGTTTTAACAGTGGGTTCAGTAAGTTGGAAATGTAGAAAAAAACAACTTAGTTCCGAGAACTGTATGGGACTGGAACAGCCTCTTTAAGGAAACTGTAAAGGTTGAGGCAGTAGAGGCCTTTAGCTTAAACACTGCCTCCTGTCTCACACAGAACAGTTGTGAGGGTCTGATCCAAAGTAGGAGTAAATGAATTGAAAGCTGGGGCTGTGCTGTTGGGATTTCATCCTTGGGAGCGCTTCACTTACTGTATTGCTCTGGCCTATGATACCCTGAAACAGTTCAGTTCAGGTGTTGTCTTTTTTGGTGCTCACCTCCAAGTCTTGCCATTGGTGATATTATGCCAGAACTGGTTCATGCGGATGTACATGATACAGACACAGATGTCTGGCACTGAAAAGGTCACTTCTTGGCATGGACTGGATTCCCGACGGATGTATTTAGTCCAGCGGTGAAGTCTGAGCTACCTGGGTTTGAAACCTCAAAAGCTCATTGCTTTTGAAGTCTTGAATAGATCTTTTTTAGGAATGTAATGAAGTGTGGATAAAAGCTCATTGCTTTTGAAGGCTTGAATAGATCTTTGTTAGGAATGTAATGAAGTGTGGATTTTGCTGGTACTCCTTTCAGTTTGTTAGAAAGCAAACCAATCAAACAACAAATAAGAAAACCCTAACAAAAAAACCCCTGAGGAATGCAGATATATACTTGTGGGGAGATCAGTATTTCATTCCATTCACTGTTAATAATTACACTATATGATACCAGTTGAATTCCTTGCCAGATTTTTTGTTTTGTTTGTTTTTCTTTCCTGTGTTTGTGTTTCAATTCTCCATCTGTTGAGGATTATATGCAACTGAAACAATTTTTCTTAATCAGTTAATGTCTGTTTTTATGTTTCAGACTAATACCATATTGTTAATCAACGCAAAACGCTCAAGATGTCTATGCAGCCAAACCACACTATCTACATCAACAACTTGAATGAAAAAATCAAGAAGGATGGTAAGTGGAATATTGTATGTGGAGAAAGGACCTCGAAATACATCCACATTTTTTGTAGATTAATTATTTAAAGATAATGCATTTCGTTACAAATTTTTTAAGAAAAGATCTCAGTGGATGTTCAACATGTGTTTGAGATGTGTAACTCACGTGATATGTCTAACAAGGGCATGGCAGAGTATGTGACGTATATGTTTAACAGGTTAGCATATCTGTATCAGTATTAAAAAAACCCAAACTATATCAGTATTATCACTGAATTTGAGTCATAAGTATTTGATTCAACATTCAGAACATGTGATGAACAACAACTGAACTAGTCATTATATCAATACCACAGAGTTGAGTAAATCATAAAGAGATTTTGGCATACGTGTGTTGAAAACAGTAGACATTAAAGAGATTTTGGCATACATGTGTTGAAAACAGTAGACATTATGTTTGGCGTTGTCTTCATACAGTTTTGTTTTCTGGGTACCTTTCATTCAAGACTGCTTAAAACAAAACTAAGCAAATTAGCTTGATCATAGTTTAGCGACATACAGCTTGTTTTTCATCTGTATGTAAGTGTGTGTCTGTGTGCCTGTGACAAGTGATAATGATTTTCTAAGAAATTATCATTGATTTGAATTATGATTTTTCTGTTCTCTTCCAGAACTGAAAAAGTCTCTGTACGCCATCTTCTCGCAGTTTGGGCAGATTTTGGATATTGTTGCTCTGAAGACGCTGAAAATGCGAGGGCAAGCATTTGTGATCTTCAAGGAAATCAACTCTGCAGCCAATGCTTTGCGTTCTATGCAAGGGTTTCCCTTCTATGACAAACCAATGGTAGGCTGCCAGACTTGTTTTTTTTATATATTTTTATTTTATTTTATTGTACTAAATGTAGTGTTGTGATCAAGACAGACAGACCAGTGGTAGGCTGTCAGACCTTTTTTGTTATGGTGTTGTGATCAAGACAGACAGACCAGTGGTAGGCTGTCAGACCTTTTTTGTTATGGTGCTGTGATCAAGACAGACAGACCAGAAGTAGGCTGTCAGACCTTTTTTGTTATGGTGTTGTGATCAAGACAGACAGACCAGAGGTAGGCTGTCAGACCTTTTTTGTTATAGTGTTGTGATCAAGACAGACAAACCAGAGGTAGGCTGTCAGACCTTTTTTGTTATAGTGTTGTGATCAAGACAGACAGACCAGAGGTAGGCTGTCAGACCTTTTTTGTTATAGTGTTGTGATCAAGACAGACCAGAGGTAGGCTGTCAGACCTTTTTTGTTATAGTGTTGTGATCAAGACAGACAAACCAGAGGTAGGCTGTCAGACCTTTTTTGTTATAGTGTTGTGATCAAGACAGACCAGAGGTAGGCTGTCAGACCTTTTTTGTTATAGTGTTGTGATCAAGACAGACCAGAGGTAGGCTGTCAGACCTTTTTTGTTATAGTGTTGTGATCAAGACAGACAAACCAGAGGTAGGCTGTCAGACCTTTTTTGTTATAGTGTTGTGATCAAGACAGACAAACCAGAGGTAGGCTGTCAGACCTTTTTTGTTATGGTGTTGTGATCAAGACAGACAGACCAGAGGTAGGCTGTCAGACCTTTTTTGTTATAGTGTTGTGATCAAGACAGACAGACCAGAGGTAGGCTGTCAGACCTTTTTTGTTATAGTGTTGTGATCAAGACAGACCAGAGGTAGGCTGTCAGACCTTTTTTATTTACTATTTTTAGTGCTGTGATCAAGACAGACAGACCAGAGGTAGGCTGCCAGACCTTTTTTATTTACTATTTTTAGTGCTGTGATCAAGACAGACAGACCAGAGGTAGGCTGCCAGACCTTTTTTATTTACTATTTTTAGTGCTGTGATCAAGACAGACAGACCAGAGGTAGGCTGCCAGACCTTTTTTATTTTACTATTTTTAGTGCTGTGATCAAGACAGACAAACCAGAGGTAGGCTGCCAGACCTTTTTTATTTTACTATTTTTAGTGCTGTGATCAAGACAGACAGACCAGAGGTAGGCTGCCAGACCTTTTTTATTTACTATTTTTAGTGCTGTGATCAAGACAGACAGACCAGAGGTAGGCTGCCAGACCTTTTTTATTTTACTATTTTTAGTGCTGTGATCAAGACAGACAGACCAGTGGTAGGCTGCCAGACCTTTTTTATTTTACTATTTTTAGTGCTGTGATCAAGACAGACAGACCAGTGGTAGGCAGGGAGACCTTTCTTTTTTATTTTAGTGCTGTGATCAAGAAAGCAAAAATAAGACCTGTACTGTATCAAAGTGATTTTGTATGTTAATAAAACCATGTGTTGAAAATTGTCATTTTTATAGTATTTGATATGGTTTAGCCACACATTTGTCATTTTTATAATATTTGATATCGTTTAGCCACAAAATTGTTATTTTTATAGTATTTGATATGTTTTAGCCACACAGTTGTCATTTTTATCATATTTGATATGGTTTAGCCACTCAGTTGTCATTTTTATCATATTTGATATGGTTTAGCCACACAGTTGTCATTTTTATCATATTTGATATGGTTTAGCCACTCAGTTGTCATTTTTATCATATTTGATATGGTTTAGCCACTCAGTTGTCATTTTTATCATATTTGATATGGTTTAGCCACACATTTGTCATTTTTATCATATTTGATATGGTTTAGCCACTCAGTTGTCATTTTTATCATATTTGATATGGTTTAGCCACACAGTTGTCATTTTTATCATATTTGATATGGTTTAGCCACTCAGTTGTCATTTTTATCATATTTGATATGGTTTAGCCACACAGTTGTCATTTTTATCATATTTGATATGGTTTAGCCACTCAGTTGTCATTTTTATCATATTTGATATGGTTTAGCCACTCAGTTGTCATTTTTATCATATTTGATATGGTTTAGCCACTCAGTTGTCATTTTTATAGTATTTGATATGGTTTAGCCACACATTGAACAATTGTCATTTTTAACCCTTTCGCTGCCAGGAAAATAAGATTTAAGTGAAATCTATTTGCCAGGGTTTTTTCACAAAAAACGGGTATAAATTTTCAAAAAATTCTGTGCTCTTTGTTACTGGAGAAAGACCCATAAAAGTATATATTTTCTGAAAGGGAAATGAATAAAGAATACAAAACACACGCTGTTTTCCCATTTTATATATTTTTAGTGACATGCTGTTGTTTTGAAATCAGTGTTTTGTTTTTTGTCACATTTTCAACTTGTTCATTACAAACATTAGTCAGGTAATTTGCACAAAAACATCATATTTTCTGGACAAATGGATATCTGCAAACACAAAATCATACTAGAACAACCACAATATATATATATATTTTAAGAGATAGATACACAATACATTGTGACTTCTCCAAGTTGTAAGATGGATGTGAGGCCACGCCCCCTCAGTCTCCACCCCCCCCCCCCCCTCCCCTCCTCCTCACCCCTCTCACATGGTCACTTGATTCAGTTCTCATCAGACCGCGTTGGCTGCGTGCCAAGAATATCGCTCTGCTGCTAATTCGGTCATCTGTCGTCTGCTAACATCTGTACAGCTGGCATCACTCACTGACAGTCGAATCTTGGCCACTCTCTTGATTACTCCCTTTATTTTCTATCAGATCGTCCTATAAATGTTCATCTCTATCTTCTTCGAATTTACGCTTCAATTCTTTCTGAGCATCAGCTAAAGAAGGAAATCATGGTTGATTTAGTTCGTCACGATCGCATGTCTTCAGCACGGCGTCAGTCCGACATTTTGTTGAGCGAGCGAGGAGAGAAGTCAGGCAAACACTTGGACAGTGACCCAACCAAAACATTCAAATAAAGGACTGCTTCATGACGTAGATGGGGTTTCTAGCTATGAATAGAATCTAGAGAGATTCCCCACGCTAAAGCTACCACTATTTTTGCCAAGGAAGTGAATGCAAACCAGGGAAAAGTCAGAATATTTCGATGACGAGTTATCTCGTCATGCAGGCAGCGAAGCATACATGCTTGCCATGACGAGTTATCTCGTCATGCAGGCAGCCTAGGGGTTAAAGTATTTGAAAAAGTTTAGCCACACATTTTTTCCTCATGTTAACTGACCAGTATATGCTTACATAGTAAACAGTATCATTCTGGGTATTGTTTCTAACATTTTGATAATGAACATCTATTCTCTTTAGACTTCAGGAATAAACTGACCTGTACTGTTGTACCAGAAGAACACTGCAAAGATTTGTTGATGTACAGAGGATCCAGTTTTCCAAGAAAGACTCAGACATCATTGCCAAGATGAAGGGCACATATGTTGAAGGGGAGCGTCGCAGGAGAGACCAAGATGACGACCATGGTCGCAAGAAGAAAAAGAAGTAAGTGATCATATCACAGTTTTCACAGGTGTAGAGAGACGGCAGTGTCACTTAGCATCCAGTGACACACACTGGTCACTCAGCCACCACTGAGTTGCTCACTGAAGGCTGTCTCCCACATATGCACATACACAGTGCAAACTACATGTGCCTGTGTACATGCAGGCAAACATTTTGAAATACGCATGCACTTGTTGGAAGAGAGAAATGATTGTCAGAGCCAAATGCTTTATAAAGAATGAAGACGTTAATATTAGGGGAACTTAAAATTTTGTTTTTTTGAGGTTTCTGAACTGATCCTCCTTGAAAAGGGAGGGAGATAGAAGAGCAAAGCTTCCAGCACACACAGTGAAGCAAAGAAGCTTGGTCATTGTGCAGTGCCAGTTTCTGGGTGTTTGTTTATTTTATTTTATTTCTTTTTCTTTTTTTCTTAAAAAAAGATGTTGCTCCTTTGCATTGTGGCTACCAATACCACGACTGGCTTTAGAAAAAAAAAGAAAGGAAAAAAAGATCCAGGACTTCCAGTTGCAGCGTATAGATATCAATGATAATGAAACAAGACTAATTATCGGTGCCCTGTGTTGAGTATAGATATCAATGATAATGAAACAAGACTAATTATCGGTGCCTTGTGTTGAGTATAGATATCAATGATAATGAAACAAGACTAATTATCCGTGCCTTGTGTTGAGTATAGATATCAATGATAATGAAACAACTAATTATCTGTGCCCTGTGTTGAGTATAGATATCAATGATAATGAAACAAGACTAATTATCCGTGCCTTGTGTTGAGTATAGATATCAATGATAATGAAACAAGACTAATTATCCGTGCCTTGTGTTGAGTATAGATATCAATGATAATGAAACAAGACTAATTATCGGTGCCTTGTGTTGAGTATAGATATCAATGATAATGAAACAAGACTAATTATCCGTGCCTTGTGTTGAGTATAGATATCAGTGATAATGAAACAAGACTAATTATCTGTGCCTTGTGTTGAGTATAGATATCAATGATAATGAAACAAGACTAATTATCTGTGCCTTGTGTTGAGTATAGATATCAGTGATAATGAAACAACTAATTATCTGTGCCCTGTGTTGAGTATAGATATCAGTGATAATGAAACAAGACTAATTATCGGTGCCCTGTGTTGAGTATAGATATCAATGATAATGAAACAAGACTAATTATCTGTGCCTTTTGTTGAGTATAGATATCAATGATAATGAAACAAGACTAATTATCCGTGCCTTGTGTTGAGTATAGATATCAATGATAATGAAACCAGACTAATTATCGGTGCCTTGTGTTGAGTATAGATATCAATGATAATGAAACAAGACTAATTATCTGTGCCTTGTGTTGAGTATAGATATCAGTGATAATGAAACAAGACTAATTGTCTGTACCCTGTGTTGAGTATAGATATCAATGATAATGAAACAAGACTATCCGTGCCCTGTGTTGAGTATAGATATCA
Source organism: Babylonia areolata (assembly GCF_041734735.1). Lineage (NCBI taxonomy): Eukaryota > Metazoa > Mollusca > Gastropoda > Neogastropoda > Buccinidae > Babylonia > Babylonia areolata. The sequence goes on from NC_134885.1 coordinate 806,372, forward strand.
GTGATAATGAAACAAGACTAATTAACTGTACCTCATGTTGAGCGTAGATATCAGTGATAATGAAACAAGACTATCCGTGCCCTGTGTTGAGTATAGATATCAGTGATAATGAAGGAAGACTAATTGTGTGTGCCCTGTGTTGAGGACTGCCCCTGCTGCTGGTCCCACCAAGACCACTGTGCCTCCTGCTGTCCAGCCCATGATGTCTCAGCCCCCTGTGGCCAGAGGTGAGTGTGTGCTGCTTCGTTGCTCTTCTGGTCACTGTCTCCTCTTGGCTCTCTCTGGGGTGGGGGTGGTGGGGGGTATTGGCTTCTTCCTGTCAGGTGAGGTGGAGTACAGAAATGGTGCATTGTCAGTTTTGTTGGAAGGCTCTCATTTTTTGTTTTTTTGCAAAATCCACTTTGACAGGAAAAACATATAAAACTGCATGCAGGAAAAAAAAAAGGGTGGCGCCATAGTGTAGTGATGTGCTTTCCCCAGGGAGAGCAGCCCGGATTTCACACAGAGGAATCTGTTGTGATAAAAAGAGAAATACAAATACAAATGTCCCATGTTTACAGTTATATTGCCTAAGATTCCAAGTTGACTTGACCATTATCTGTCTCTCCCTCTAGCACTCTCTTTCTTTCTCTCTCTCTCTCTGTGTACTATTATATATATATAGATAGATATGTGTGTGTGTGTGTTGTTAGCCTCTGTGTGCCTGTATACATACATTCATATACACATGTAATCCTGGGGTTAGTGTTGTACAGTTGCCACTGTGACAGAACGCTGTGTATCATGACCTGTTGCAGGCCCCCCGCCCACAGTGCCGGCCCCCGCTCCCCCCATGGCGGCCGCTGCAGCCCCCCCTGCTGCTGCTGCTGCCCCCGCCCTGCCGGAACAGCCCCCCAACCAGATCCTCTTCATCACCAACCTGCCCGAGGAGACCAACGAGATGATGCTGTCCATGCTTTTCAACCAGTCAGTGGTGCTGGGGGAGTGTGTGGGGGGGTCGGTGTGAATGAGTGGAGGGGTGTTTGTGTATCTGTTTGTGTGCGTGTGTGTGCATGTATGCGTGTGTATGTGCAGGGTGTGCGTGTGCATGTGTGTATGTATTTTTGAGTGAGTGTGTGTGTGTGTATGTTTGTGTGTGTGTGCTTGCATGTGTATGTACAGTGTGCGTGTGTGTGTGTGTGTGTGTTCATGTATGTATTTTTGTGTGTGTTAGTGTGAGTGTGTGTATGTTTGTGTGTGTGTGCATGCAGGCGTATGCACAGGATGTGCGTGTGCATGTGTGCGTGTGTGTTCATGTATTTGTTTTTGTTTGTGTTTGTAAGTTTGTATGTTTGTGTGTGCGTGCATGCGGGGTTATGTACAGGATTGCGTGTGTGTGTGTGTGTGTGTGTGTGATCACATCTGGTTGTTAGACTGTGTGCTTCCCATGTCACTCAGACTCCTGACAGTTTGAAGACTGCTTATAAACTGATATTAATGGGGAATATTCACTACCTTAACAGATTGCTGAGATTTCCTTTTTAAAAAAAGAATTATTGTTTTTTCAAGGTTTTTGCATTTGGTTTTAAGGATAATTGTGAATGTCCAGAAGAAGGTTCTAAAGTTCATGGAGAGAACCTGTTATAAAAATAGCAAATGTTTGGACAAGGTTTGTTCTGTCTTGAGTGTGAATTAATCTGTTTTTTGTTAGTTTAGTTGCTTTTTTTTTTTTTTTTTTTTTAAAGGAGTATTTGTTATATTCCTATTTCGCCATGATGTCACACAGGGTAGTACACAAATTGTCACATGGTAGTACACCAATTGTCACACATGGTAGTACACTACACATGATGTCACACAGGGTAGTACACAAATTGTCACATGGTAGTACACCAATTGTCACACATGGTAGTACACTACACATGATGTCACACAGGGTAGTACACAAATTGTCACATGGTAGTACACCAATTGTCACACATGGTAGTACACTACACATGATGTCACACAGGGTAGTACACTACACATGATGTCACATAGGGTAGTACACATGTCACATAGGGTAGTACACAAATTGTCACACATGGTAGTACACTACACATGATGTCACAAAGGGTAGTACACATGTCACAAAGGGTAGTACACATGATGCCACATAGGGTAGTACACAAATTGTCACACATGGTAGTACACTACACATGATGTCACACAGGGTAGTACACATGTCACATAGGGTAGTACACTACACATGATGTCACACAGGGTAGTACACAAATTGTCACACAGGGTAGTACACTACACATGTCACACAGGGTAGTACACTACACATGATGTCACACAGGGTAGTACACGTCACACAGGGTAGTACACTACACATGATGTCACACAGGGTAGAACACATGTCACACAGGGTAGTACACATGTCACACAGGGTAGTACACAAATTGTAACACAGGGTAGTACACTACACATGATGTCACACAGGGTAGTACACTACACATGGTGTCACACAGGGTAGTACACTACACATGGTGTCACAGGGTAGTACACATGTCACACAGGGTAGTACACTACACATGATGTCACACAGGGTAGTACACAAATTGTCACACAGGGTAGTACACTACACATGATGTCACACAGGGTAGAACACATGTCACACAGGGTAGTACACAAATTGTAACACAGGGTAGTACACTACACATGATGTCACACAGGGTAGTACACTACACATGGTGTCACACAGGGTAGTACACTACACATGGTGTCACACAGGGTAGTACACTACACATGGTGTCACACAGGGTAGTACACTACACATGTCACACAGGGTAGTACACATGTCAAACTGTGTAGTACACTACACATGATGTCACACTGGGTAGTACACTACACATGATGTCACACTGGGTAGTACACTACACATGATGTCACACTGGGTAGTACACTACACATGATGTCACACAGGGTAGTACACTACACATGATGTCACACAGGGTAGTGACGCTTCATTGTGTGTCTGTCAGGTTCCCAGGGTTCAAGGAGGTGCGACTGGTGCCAGGTCGTCACGACATCGCCTTTGTGGAGTTTGAGACAGATGTGCAGGCAGGTGCTGCCAAGGAAGCTCTGCAGGGCTTCAAGATCACGCCCTCCAACGCCATGAAGATCACCTTCGCCAAGAAGTAGACACACTGCAGGTTCCAACGCTGTGTGTGTGTTTGTGTGTGTGTGTGTGAGTGAGTGGGAGACAGTCTGACACAAAGCTTTGGAGTTGATGGCTGAAAAGGGTGGGAAGCATGGATACGTTTCAGTTCACTTTGGTTGTGTCGGGCTTTGTTCCACATTCTTGACATACTGGTGTTAGTGTTCATCGTTAGGAAGATTTTGGGAGAGTAGATTGAAGAAAGGGGAAAAGAAAAATCGGTGTTTAACCGATTTTCTTGTCTGAAACATATTTGCTGTAACAGTAAAACAACGTGATTGACAATTGTTCAGTGTGACAGTTGTGTGTTGAATGCAGGACGGAGGTGATGATGATGGTGGGGAGGTGTGACTGTGTTGAATGCAGGACGATGGGGAGGTGTGACTGTGTTGAATGCAGGACGGCGGTGATGATGGTGGGGAGGTGTGACTGTGTTGAATGCAGGACGGAGGTGATGGTGGTGGGGAAGTGTGACTGTGTTGAATGCAGGACGGCGGTGATGATGGTGGGGAGGTGTGACTGTGTTGAATGCAGGACGGAGGTGATGGTGGGGAGGTGTGACTGTGTTGAATGCAGGATGGAGGTGATGATGGTGGGGAGGTGTGACTGTGTTGAATGCAGGACGGAGGTGATGATGGTGGGGAGGTGTGACTGTGTTGAATGCAGGACGGAGGTGATGATGGTGGGGAGGTGTGACTGTGTTGAATGCAGGACGGAGGTGATGATGGTGGGGAGGTGTGACTGTGTTGAATGCAGGACGGCGGTGATGATGGTGGGGAGGTGTGACTGTGTTGAATGCAGGACGGAGGTGATGGTGGTGGGGAGGTGTGACTGTGTTGAATGCAGGACGATGGGGAGGTGTGACTGTGTTAAGCAGGACGGAGGTGATGATGGTGGGGAGGTGTGACTGTGTTGAATGCAGGACGGAGGTGATGATGGTGGGGAGGTGTGACTGTGTTGAATGCAGGACGGAGGTGATGATGGTGGGGAGGTGTGACTGTGTTGAATGCAGGATGATGGGGAGGTGTGACTGTTGAATGCAGGACGGAGGTGATGATGATGGTGGGGAGGTGTGACTGTGTTGAATGCAGGACGATGGGGAGGTGTGACTGTGTTGAATGCAGGACGATGGGGAGGTGTGACTGTTGAATGCAGGACGGAGGTGATGATGGTGGGGAAGTGTGACTGTGTTGAATGCAGGACGGAGGTGATGATGGTGGGGAGGTGTGACTGTGTTGAATGCAGGACGGAGGTGATGATGGTGGGGAGGTGTGACTGTGTTGAATGCAGGACGATGGGGAGGTGTGACTGTGTTGAATGCAGGACGGAGGTGATGGTGGTGGGGAGGTGTGACTGTGTTGAATGCAGGACGATGGGGAAGTGTGACTGTTGAATGCAGGACGATGGGGAAGTGTGACTGTGTTGAATGCAGGACGATGGGGAAGTGTGACCGTGTTGAATGCAGGACGATGGGGAAGTGTGTGTTGAATGCAGGACGGAGGTGATGGTGGGGAAGTGTGACTGTGTTGAATGCAGGACGATGGGGAAGTGTGACCGTGTTGAATGCAGGACGATGGGGAAGTGTGTGTTGAATGCAGGACGGAGGTGATGGTGGGGAAGTGTGACTGTGTTGAATGCAGGACGATGGGGAAGTGTGACCGTGTTGAATGCAGGGCGGAGGTGATGGTGGGGAAGTGTGACTGTGCGAGTACAGGGGGGAAGGAAGGCAGGGAGGGGGGCACCATGTCTGGCATTGCACAGTCGCAGAGTGGCTGGGCATTGCACGCCAGCGCCAGAGGCGGGAGACAGGTGGGTAAGGGTTGTCTCTCCCTGGCATTGCACGACACGCCCAGCACTCAGCATTGCATGACTGCCACTGCTTTGTTTCTATAGTCGTGTCTCATCGTTTTGTTTCTATAGTCGTGTCTCATCGTTTTGTTTCTATAGTCGTGTCTCCTTATTTTGTGTTTTGTTTCTATAGTCGTGTCTCATCGTTTTGTTTCTATAGTCGTGTCTCATCGTTTTGTTTCTATAGTCGTGTCTCCTTATTTTGTGTTTTGTTTCTATAGTCGTGTCTCATCGTTTTGTTTCTATAGTCGTGTCTCCTTATTTTGTGTTTTGTTTCTATAGTCATGTCTCATTTTGTGTTTCGTTTCTATAGTCATGTCTCCGTATTTTGTTTCTATAGTCATGTCTCATTTTGTGTTTCGTTTCTATAGTCATGTCTCCGTATTTTGTTTCTATAGTCATGTCTCATTTTGTATTCCAAATTGTGTTGTAGTGCACGTAAACAGTTGAATTCTAAATGAAATAAAAAGTTTTATTCAGTCTCTTGTTCTGATGGATTGTGTGAGCTGTGAAAGTGTAACTGAGCATGTGTTGAGTATGGTGTTCCAGTGATGCATGTATCATGTTCCAGCGATTCAAGTTTCAGTGATGATTGTAATAACAAGAGAGCAAGAACTGCCAGTATGGAATGAACATTCAGTTTTGTAAAAACTTATGTCTTTAGTGGCAACTGATACAATTGTGCTTTCTTGAAAAAGGCTTTGTTTTTCGTTTTGTTCCAATACACTGGTATCTTCCTTATTTAATTTATTGGCTTTCCACTTTAAGTGAAATTAGACAAATATCACGGTGTAGCATGTGATGGTGGACATTTGGAGAGGATCTGGGCAGTCAGTGTGGAGGATCTTGAGTCCACTCACATTGACTTGGAGACATGAAATGTCATCTGAACCCAGCAGGTGCTGCCATAAACATGAAATGTCATCTGAACCCAGCAGGTGCTGCCATAAACATGAAATGTCATCTGAACCCAGCAGGTGCTGCCATAAACATGAAATGTCATCTGAACCCAGCAGGTGCTGCCATAAACATGAAATGTCATCTGAACCCAGCAGGTGCTGCCATAAACATGAAATGTCATCTGAACCCAGCACGTGCTACCATAAACATGAAATGTCATCTGAACCCAGCACGTGCTGCCATAAACATGAAATGTTATCTGAACCCAGCACGTGCTGCCATAAACATGAAATGATGTCATCTGAACCCAGCACGTGCTGCCATAAACATGAAATATCTGAACCCAGCACGTGCTGCCATAAACATGAAATGATATCTGAACCCAGCAGGTGCTGCCATAAACATGAAATGTCATCTGAACCCAGCACGTGCTGCCATAAACATGAAATGTCATCTGAACCCAGCACGTGCTGCCATAAACATGAAATGATGTTATCTGAACCCAGCACGTGCTGCCATAAACATGAAATGTCATCTGAACCCAGCACGTGCTGCCATAAACATGAAATAATGTCATCTGAACCCAGCATGTGCTGCCATAAACATGAAATGTCATCTGAACCCAGCACGTGCTGCCATAAACATGAAATGATGTCATCTGAACCCAGCACGTGCTGCCATAAACATGAAATAATGTCATCTGAACCCAGCATGTGCTGCCATAAACATGAAATGTCATCTGAACCCAGCAGGTGCTGCCATAAACATGAGATGTCATCTGAACCCAGCACGTGCTGCCATAAACCTCAGCACTGATTCCCTTCCTGTGTGTACACATGCAGCAGGTGGACACAGGTATCACATTGAAGATCTGTAATCTGTGACAGTGACTGGTGGGTTAAGGAAATGATAGGTTTAGCACCATCTGAAAACTTGACACACGCCTGAATGTAGGACTAAAACTAACCATTGTATTCAGATATTGTTTGCTGGAAAGGAGTAGCAGTCCCTGAACAAGAAAGCCCATCTCAAGGGACCAGGTTCTTCATTCTGGAAAAGATTTGGTCATGGATGTCTGAAGCTCTCAGTGCAGAATACAGAAAACTATTATCTCAGTGAGAGAAATTCACGTGTGGTTTATACTATGCAACCAATACACGAGAATCAGTCACTCAGTGTGAATACATAAACTACATAAAATGCTGAAATGCCAGGTTGATGTGAACTACTTGTACAATGATCACAATCATACCCATGTAACGATCACACCACTTCCAGTCATTCAGTATGTGTACATATAGATCATGAACTGCTTAAATATTAAGTTAATGTTAATTAACCTTACATACAATAATCGCAAATAAACACAGTAAGAGAAAATTAATATACATGAATTAAAACTAAAGACATACATATGATTAAAACCAGGCTATTGAACAGTTTTTAAAATACGAAGTATATTATTCACATTTATTTCATGCATGTACACACATGGACAGACAAGTCTTTTAAATAGACAGACAAGCCTTTTAAATCTGGCACATAAACATTTGTAAATGGGAGTTCCGAGTATGGTTAAATTTGTACAGGCGCCCAGGCATCGGGTCACTTTGCATTGACGTTAGTGACAATATTAAGAGAGCAACAATCCCTTGCACCCTGGGAGTTGGCATGATTGATAGAATCAAACTTGACTGTCTCCTGTGTCTTATGGACTCTTATGAAAGTCTCAGAATTTTTCATTTTTGGTTTCAAGGTGGTGTGAAGGCATGCAGATTTATCCAATTGCGCAACACTTCTGCTTTAAAACACAACAGAACAAACAAAAAGAACAACCCAGCAACACCACACAACAAAGGGAAGCAGACTGCTGACCAACACTTTGACAGTACTTTGGTCGGCCTTGAGACCTTGCAAAATGCTGCAGAAAAAGGTGGACATTAAACAAAGAGCAGCTCTCTGTGCAGCAGAAGACAATGGTGGTGGTATAAAGAAAAGGATGTCTCCAGGAGTACTGTAACATCATCATTGTTATTGTTGTACAATCATTTGGAATCAGTGGCGAACAGCGAGGTCCGTGCTGGACAAGTCTCAGTGAAACCACGGAGCTAGGAAACTACATGTGGACTGTTGTCACAACCCGTAAGGGGTTGCCCATGAACCCCCACCCCTTCCCTGACTAGCTGACGTCCTGACAACACAAACATGGAGACACAAGAGTTCAGCTCGTTTTACTGTGGTCATGCAAAATTACATATATAAATAAACGCCACAAAACAAGGCATTACAAACCCCCCCCAAAAAATAACCTTTAACCACAGCACAATTATACAATTTACAGTCAACTGCAGCGTCAGTTCTGCTCAGCTCCGCTGCCAGAGTTCAACTCATACTGACAGCCGAAAACGAACACTTGTAGATCGATGGCTGAGGCTGGTCGGCAAGAGGGACAGGGGGAAGGTGGGAAAGGGTAGATGGAAGTGTGGAGTGGGAACGGGAGTGAGGAAGTTTCCAGACTTTTCTGGGGACCCGTCGAAGGCAGCGGCATGGAAGGGAAGGAAACACCGGAAAACCTGTAACACCCCACTTGCTCTGTAGACTTTTAAAAATATTTTTTTAACCAGTTGTAAAAGAGTACACCGCCCCCCCCCCTTATCTCTTCCTTAAACAATATACACTGCACTAAACAAAGCAAGTGGATAACCTTTTACATGAGCTATTGGCGTACAAAACTATCGCCGTGAAAAGTATTTGATCCGTTTATTTTCGTTTTTTCCAAATAATAAAAGGGTTAAACCAACACACCGTCCAAAGCGTCCACTGTGACTCCACAAATGGCAATAACAATATTCCAGTTTCAGTCATGCTAGTTCTGAATAATTGAAACAGCACCAGTCAGGCTATATCACATTTCCATCCCTACAACAACATTTGGGAAAATCGACAGACTGTAATTAGACAATTCCCATTATAAAGAAAACAAATTTGAAACAATCTGAGCTGATTATTATGGCAAAAATGTTACACCTAAACACAAATTTACTAATTCCCCCCCAAATATTTGGAAGTAAAAGAATACTGGATTTAAAAGATATCCACTAAAAAACATCACCCCAACCTTACCAGCAACCTAAACCTCACTCCGATGTCAACAAATATCACAAGTCATCACTAAATTAATGTCACGACAAACACAGACTCCCTCACCTGTCACCAGGTAAACAGGCACGTCACTGGCCCAGAGTGAACAAGACTAATACAGAAGAAGGGGGTGACAAGGGAAACGCCCCCACTACTTCACCGACGGCGCCCAACAGCACGCACGCTGGAACGGCGACCCGTCTCTCTGCAAAGCTTGGCCTCAACAGCCCAGAGAAATCTTTCTTTCCAACCAGATAGATTCCTGAACTCGCTCAGAGTTCAAAAAACGTTCAGGAGAAAGGACATGCCACACGTGCAAAAGCATGAAGGAGAGAGGGAGATGAAGGAGAGGGATGGAAAGAGGGGGGGAAGGGAGAGAGAGGAGAAGAAGGGAGAGAGAAAGGGGGAAAAGGGAAGGAAAAAGAGAGGTGCAGACAGGCATGCACGCAGATCGCCAACGACCCGTGACAACTGTTGACTGAGAACCTCCCTCCCTCCCTGTCCCCCATTCTGGTGTGGGGTGCGGTGTGTGTGTGTGTGTGTGTGTGTGTGTTTGTGTGTGTTTCTTTCATTTTGGTCTTTTTTTCCTATGGGGCTTGGGGGAGATATGATGATCCTAGTGTTGCCGGTGTCGCAACCAGTACGAGTACTACAAGTACAACTCTTTCTTCTACTTCTGCTGTGGTTGATGCTGCTGTCCTTCCTTCATGTCCTTATCGTGTTGTCTGGAAGGAGGTCAATGGTTTTAAGAATGTTACTTTCGCCTGTGTATTCACGCTCAGTTGTGGTCATGCTTATCTATTATTTATTCCCCCGGTTTTTTTTTGTTTTTTTTTCCAAGGCCTGACAAAGCGCGTTGGGTTACGCTGCTGGTCAGGCATCTGCTTGGCAGATGTGGTGTAGCGTATATGGTTTTGTCCGAACGCAGTGACGCCTCCTTGAGCTACTGAAACTGAAACTGAAACTGTTGTCATGGCAGATGTACATGTGCAGACAGTAGCCACCATCTCCCTTGCAAGCACACGCACATGCACGCACAGACACACCACGCACAAGCACAAGCACACACGGACACACCACACACAACATGCACACGCACGCACGGACACACCACACACAAGCATACGCACGCACGGACACACCACACACAAGCATACGTACGCACGGACACACCACACACAACAAGCACACGCACGCACGGACACACCACACACAAGCATACGCACGCACGGACACATCACACACAACAAGCACACGCACGCACAGATACACCACACACAACAAGCACTCGCACGCACGGACACACCACACACAAGCACTCCCACGACACATCCTGCGCCGTATAAAAAAAATTGTCTAAGGGAAACAATCCAATCTATCTTTAGTGGAAGTACATGCCTGTATTGCCCCCCGTAGACTGCTAACAAAAACAAAACCAAAAAAAAACCCCTAAAGCTTTACTGTTGAATGGTCTCCCATTCCTCCCAGGAGTCGTAAATACCGTCACATGTTATCTATCTATCTATCTATCTGTGTGCGTTTATGTTTCAGACATAGAGAGAGAGAGAGAGAGAGAGAGAGAGAGAGAGAGACGGAGACAGAGACAGAGTATTTGTATTTATCTTACACGGCTTGCATATTTCAAGCCGATCAGTTTCGTGAATGTAGACGTACCTGTACTGTTTGTCCATGCAATCAAGTGCACTGCGTTTTGAAGTATTGCGTCTGGAGATGTTGTGGCTTTTGCCAGTTGCAACACATACATACACATACACACACGCGCGCGCGCGCACAAGTGTATGATTTGAAGTATATACGCACATTATAAACCACAGTGCAACATATACATGTGCACACGTGCTCACCCCGCTATCCCACCCCCTGACCCACCCCCTGACCCGCCCCCCTCCCCCCCGACCCACCCCCTGACCCACCCCCCTGACCACCTCTACCACGCAGCTAGGCGTGTGAAAACAAAACTCATATATATCAAATTATCGCTTAATGACAGAAAAAAAAAGAGAAACAAGACCTTCAAGGCTCACGTGTGGTACACATTTATTTCAGCAAAGGAATCATCAACACAGACACAGACAGACAGACAGACACACACACACACACAGAGATACCCCAATACAGCAAAGCACACCATCTATCAAAAAGATACACACTGATGTGACCTTGACCTTTGACCTGTAAATTAACAAAGCATTTATGTTCTGGCCAAAGCAAATCATTAAACCATGCTTCATGAAAATTTGATGAAAATTGTGCATCTAGATTTTTTCAAATCGCCAAGTTGCCACACCACGACCAGGTGTCCAGCCCACCATTACCCACTAAAGGTCATGAGAAAGCAATTATCCAACACACCCGTACCCCTAAAATGTCATCAGAAACCAGGTGTCCACCCACCACTACCCCCCATCGGCACCCCCCCCCATCAGTCATCAGAAACCAGGTGTCAACCCCACCACTACCCCCCCCCCCTTCCATCAGTCATCAGAAACCAGGTGTCCACCCCACCACTACCCCCCCTCCATCAGTCATCAGAAACCAGGTGTCCACCCCACCACTACATCAGTCATCAGAAACCAGGTGTCCACCCCACCACTACACCCCCTCGCCCCCCCCCCCCCATCAGTCATCAGAAACCAGGTGTCCACCCCCCCCCCCCTCCATCAGTCATCAGAAACCAGGTGTCCACCCCACCACTACATCAGTCATCAGAAACCAGGTGTCCACCCCCCCCCTCCATCAGTCATCAGAAACCAGGTGTCCACCCCACCACTACCGCCCCCCCCTCCATCAGTCATCAGAAACCAGGTGTCCACCCCACCACTACCCCCCCCCCCTCCATCAGTCATCAGAAACCAGGTGTCCACCCCACCACTACCCCCCCCCCCCCCTCCATCAGTCACCAGAAACCAGGTGTCCACCCCACCACTACCCCCCCCCCTCCATCAGTCATCAGAAACCAGGTGTCCACCCCACCACTACCCCCCCCCCATCAGTCATCAGAAACCAGGTGTCCACCCCACCACTACCCCCCCCCTCCATCAGTCATCAGAAACCAGGTGTCCACCCCACCACTACCCCCCCCCCCTCCATCAGTCATCAGAAACCAGGTGTCCACCCCACCACTACCCCCCCCCCTCCATCAGTCAACAAAATCCAGGTGTCCACCCCACCACTACCTCTCCCCCCCATCAGTCAACAAAACCCAGGTGTCCACCCCACCACTACCCCCCCCCCCTCCATCAGTCAACAAAACCCAGGTGTCCACCCCACCACTACCCCCCCCCCCCCTCCATCAGTCAACAAAATCCAGGTGTCCACCCCACCACTACCTCTCCCCCCCATCAGTCAACAAAACCCAGGTATCCACCCCACCACTACCCCCCCCCCGCCCCTCTCCATCAGTCAACAAAACCCAGGTGTCCACCCCACCACTACCCCCCACCGCCCCTCTCCATCAGTCAACAAAACCCAGGTGTCCACCCCACCACTACCCCCCCCCCCCGCCCCTCTCCATCAGTCAACAAAACCCAGGTATCCACCCCACCACTACCCCCCCCCCCCCCGCCCCTCTCCATCAGTCAACAAAACCCAGGTATCCACCCCACCACTACCCCCCCCCCTCCATCAGTCAACAAAACCCAGGTATCCACCCCACCACTACCCCCCCCCCCCCGCCCCTCTCCATCAGTCAACAAAACCCAGGTATCCACCCCACCACTACCCCCCCCCCCCCCCCCCGCCCCTCTCCATCAGTCAACAAAACCCAGGTGTCCACCCCACCACTACCCCCCCCGCCCCTCTCCATCAGTCAACAAAACCCAGGTGTCCACACCCCGTCATACAGCTCGGGGTCAGCCTTGGGGTGGGGGGCGGCGTTCTGAGGGGCCACCATCAGCTGCCGCCACTGCTGCAGCTTGTCCACCATGGACTGAGCGATGACCGGCTCCAGGTTGAACTGGTCGAACCGCTCCTCGGGGTCCGCTGAGGACAGCCAGGTTCATAGCATCACAGGGAACACGGGCAGCAGCAGGAGGAGAAGAGTCATCATCACTCATCATCAACAGCAGCAGTAACAGCAGCAGCAGTGGCAGCAGTAGAAGCAGCAGTAGCAGCAGCAGCAGCAGCAGCAGAAGCAGCAGTAGCAGCAGAAACAGCAGCAGCAGAAGCAGCAGCAGCAGTAGAAGCAACAGAAGCAGCAGCAGAAGCAACAGAAGCAGTAGAAGCAGCAGCAGCAGAAGCAACAGAAGCAGCAGCAGTAGAAGCAGCAGCAGAAGTAAAAACAGCAGTAGAAGTAGAAGAAGCAGCAGCAGCAGCAACAGTAGAAGCAGAAGCAACAGAAGCAGTAGAAGCAGCAGCAGTAGCAATAGAAACAGCAGAAGCAGTGGAAGAAGCAGCAGTAGAAGTAGAAGAAGCAGCAGTAGAAGAAGCAGCAGTAGCAGCAACAGCAGCAGTAGAAGTAGAAGAAGCAGCAGTAGAAGAAGCAGCAGTAGCAGCAGCAGCAACAGTAGAAGCAGAAGCAGCAGTAGAAGCAACAGCAGCACCACCAACAACAGCAGCAGTCGGATTATGACAAGAAGACCAGTTGCATGTAGATATCTGTCAACTGTCAAAACTTTGGCCGATATTGTTTGAATAATGCAGTCCCTTAGGAAACACAATAAATCATTCTTTTTTTGTGTCATGTATGATCCAATAAACAATCATTATATTACGCTAATAAACAGCATTCTATGAGACTTAGGCCTATCGGTGAATAAGGCATAATATATTTAAATTAACATTAGCATAAGTTTTTGTTTTGAAATTATCGTAAGTTATTAATGTTCGGAAATGAATTGATCTTGCTGGAGTTATTGTGTGCTACACAAAACAAAATCAAACAGAAAAGAAGACTGACTGCCACATTTTTGACGGATTGAGAAATGGGCAAAATGGAAGTTTTTTGAAAGGAGGAGGAGGAGGAGTGAAACCTTTAGGATTCAGTCCCTTCCTTAATAACCCTTCCTTCCTGGGGCTCCAGTGGCCTACTTTTGATGTTGAAGAGTTGTGTGTGTGAATGAATGAACCTTTAGGATTCAGTCCCTTCCTTAATAACCCTTCCTTCCTGGGGTTCCAGTGGCCTACTTTTGATGTTGAAGAGTTTGTGTGAATGAATGAACCTTTAGGATTCAGTCCCCTTCCTTAATAACCCTTCCTTCCTGGGGCTCCAGCGGCCTACCTTTGATGTTGAAGAGGAGGTAGGTGGAGTTGTTGGTGATGGTGTCCTTCTCAAAGTCCGTGTGGTGCACGTGCTCCCCCATGATGGGGTACCACTTGTTGAACACACCCACCTTGCCCGCTATCAGCTTCCACTCCCCGGACCTGGACACACACACACACACACACATTGAACACACCCACCTTGCCCGCTATCAGCTTCCACTCCCCGGACCTGGACACACACACACACACACACATTGAACACACCCACCTTGCCCGCTATCAGCTTCCACTCCCCGGACCTGGACACACACACACACACACACACACACACACACACACACACATTGAACACACCTACCTTGCCCGCTATCAGCTTCCACTCCCCGGACCTGGACACACACAAACAAACACACACACACATATACATACATACATACATACATATAAACACGCACACAAGCAGAGAGAAAGAAAGAGCGGAGAACAGAGAGAGAGAGAGAGAGAGAGAGAGACAGAGAGAGAGAGAGAGAGAGAGAGAGAGAGAGAGAGAGACAGAGAGAGACAGAGAGAGAGAGAGAGAGAGAGAGAGAGACTTTAAACGTTTAGAATTAGGACAGATTAGAATGAAAATAGAAGACAGAAAGTAGTAGAAGAAGAAAGACATGCATGGCTTGTCAGGTCTTGGCATTTCAGTCTGACCCATTTTGAGTCTTCTTTCAGCGTCACTCTTTGGCCTGCGCCGCTTTTTTTTCCAACTGTTAACAACCTTCACTCCCATATGTTATGAGGTGTCTTTTAAAAAAATTCCTAATTCATTATGAGCGCTGTTTTAATCATTCATACCGTATAGCGCCGTTTTTGTCTTTGTCATCAATGTTGTAGACAAATCCGCTTCTCTTGGACGGACCTCCTTTGCTCAGCATCTGCCACTGGTTGATTCCGTCCACACCGGGAACTGGGCAACACACATCACAACACATCACAACAGGTCCACATCGGGAACTGGGCAACACACATCACAACACATCACAACAGGTCCACATCGGGAACTGGGCAACACACATCACATCACATCACAACAGGTCCACATCGGGAACTGGGCAACACACATCACAACACATCACAACAGGTCCACATCGGGAACTGGGCAACACACATCACATCACATCACAACAGGTCCACATCGGGAACTGGGCAACACACATCACAACACATCACAACAGGTCAAAATCGGGAACTGGGCAACACACATCACATCACATCACAACAGGTCCACATCGGGAACTGGACAACGCACATCACAACACATAACAACAGGTCCACATCGGGAACTGGGGAACACACATCACAACACATCACAACAGGTCCACATTGGGAACTGGGGAACACACATCACAACAGGTCCACACCGGGAACTGGGCAACACACATCACAACACATCACAACAGGTCCACATCGGGAACTGGGGAACACACATCACAACACATCACAACAGGTCCACATTGGGAACTGGGGAACACACATCACAACAGGTCCACACCGGGAACTGGGGAACACACATCACAACACATCACAACAGGTCCACATCGGGAACTGGACAACACACATCACAACACATCACAACAGGTCCACATCGGGAACTGGGGAACACACATCACAACACATCACAACAGGTCCACATCGGGAACTGGGGAACACACATCACAACAGGACCACACCGGGAACTGGGCAACACACATCACAACACATCACAACAGGTTCACATCGGGAACTGGGGAACACACATCACAACACATCACAACAGGTCCACATTGGGAACTGGGGAACACACATCACAACAGGTCCACACCGGGAACTGGGGAACACACATCACAACACATCACAACAGGTCCACATCGGGAACTGGGGAACACACATCACAACAGGTCCACATCGGGAACTGGGGAACACACATCACAACAGGTCCACATCGGGAACTGGGGAACACACATCACAACACATCACAACAGGTCCACATCAGGAACTGGGCAACACACATCACAACAGGTCCACATCGGGAACTGGGGAACACACATCACAACAGGTCCACATCGGGAACTGGGGAACACACATCACAACAGGTCCACACCGGGAACTGGGGAACACACATCACAACACATCACAACAGGTCCACATCGGGAACTGGGCAACACACATCACATCACATCACAACAGGTCCACATCGGGAACTGGGCAACACACATCACATCACATCACAACAGGTCCACATCGGGAACTGGGGAACACACATCACAACAGGACCACACCGGGAACTGGGCAACACACATC
>NC_134885.1:832992-835492 GCF_041734735.1 Babylonia areolata
GGGCAGTGTAGGAAAGTGTTATTTCTTTTTCAAGCCCTGTGGACAGCTGAGGCCACTTTGACAGGGTGGACAACGGGCAGTGTAGGAAAGTGTTATTTCTTTTTCAAGCCCTGAGGACAGCAGAGGCCACTTTGACAGGGTGGACAACGGGCAGTGTAGGAAAGTGTTATTTCTTTTTCAAGCCCTGAGGACAGCAGAGGCCACTTTGACAGGGTGGACAACGGGCAGTGTAGGAAAGTGTTATTTCTTTTTCAAGCCCTGAGGACAGCAGAGGCCACTTTGACAGGGTGGACAACGGGCAGTGTAGGAAAGTGTTATTTCTTTTTCAAGCCCTGTGGACAGCTGAGGCCACTTTGACAGGGTGGACAACGGGCAGTGTAGGAAAGTGTTATTTCTTTTTCAAGCCCTGTGGACAGCTGAGGCCACTTTGACAGGGTGGACAACGGGCAGTGCAGGAAAGTGTTATTTCTTTTTCAAGCCCTGTGGACAGCTGAGGCCACTTTGACAGGGTGGACAACGGGCAGTGCAGGAAAGTGTTATTTCTTTTTCAAGCCCTGTGGACAGCTGAGGCCACTTTGACAGGGTGGACAATGGGCAGTGCAGGAAAGTGTTATTTCTTTTTCAAGCCCTGTGGACAGCTGAGGCCACTTTGACAGGGTGGACAACGGGCAGTGTAGGAAAGTGTTATTTCTTTTTCAAGCCCTGTGGACAGCTGAGGCCACTTTGACAGGGTGGACAATGGGCAGTGTAGGAAAGTGTTATTTCTTTTTCAAGCCCTGTGGACAGCTGAGGCCACTTTGACAGGGTGGACAACGGGCAGTGTAGGAAAGTGTTATTTCTTTTTCAAGCCCTGAGGACAGCAGAGGCCACTTTGACAGGGTGGACAACGGGCAGTGTAGGAAAGTGTTATTTCTTTTTCAAGCCCTGTGGACAGCTGAGGCCACTTTGACAGGGTGGACAACGGGCAGTGTAGGAAAGTGTTATTTCTTTTTCAAGCCCTGAGGACAGCAGAGGCCACTTTGACAACTTTGACAGGGTGGACAACGGGCAGTGTAGGAAAGTGTTATTTCTTTTTCAAGCCCTGAGGACAGCAGAGGCCACTTTGACAACTTTGACAGGGTGGACAACGGGCAGTGTAGGAAAGTGTTATTTCTTTTTCAAGCCCTGAGGACAGCAGAGGCCACTTTGACAGGGTGGACAACGGGCAGTGTAGGAAAGTGTTATTTCTTTTTCAAGCCCTGAGGACAGCAGAGGCCACTTTGACAGGGTGGACAACGGGCAGTGTAGGAAAGTGTTATTTCTTTTTCAAGCCCTGAGGACAGCAGAGGCCACTTTGACAGGGTGGACAACGGGCAGTGCAGGAAAGTGTTATTTCTTTTTCAAGCCCTGAGGACAGCTGAGGCCACTTTGACAGGGTGGACAACGGGCAGTGTAGGAAAGTGTTATTTCTTTTTCAAGCCCTGAGGACAGCAGAGGCCACTTTGACAGGGTGGACAACGGGCAGTGTAGGAAAGTGTTATTTCTTTTTCAAGCCCTGTGGACAGCTGAGGCCACTTTGACAGGGTGGACAACGGGCAGTGTAGGAAAGTGTTATTTCTTTTTCAAGCCCTGTGGACAGCTGAGGCCACTTTGACAGGGTGGACAACGGGCAGTGTAGGAAAGTGTTATTTCTTTTTCAAGCCCTGTGGACAGCTGAGGCCACTTTGACAGGGTGGACAACGGGCAGTGTAGGAAAGTGTTATTTCTTTTTCAAGCCCTGAGGACAGCAGAGGCCACTTTGACAGGGTGGACAACGGGCAGTGTAGGAAAGTGTTATTTCTTTTTCAAGCCCTGAGGACAGCAGAGGCCACTTTGACAGGGTGGACAACGGGCAGTGTAGGAAAGTGTTATTTCTTTTTCAAGCCCTGAGGACAGCAGAGGCCACTTTGACAGGGTGGACAACGGGCAGTGTAGGAAAGTGTTATTTCTTTTTCAAGCCCTGTGGACAGCTGAGGCCACTTTGACAGGGTGGACAACGGGCAGTGTAGGAAAGTGTTATTTCTTTTTCAAGCCCTGTGGACAGCTGAGGCCACTTTGACAGGGTGGACAACGGGCAGTGCAGGAAAGTGTTATTTCTTTTTCAAGCCCTGTGGACAGCTGAGGCCACTTTGACAGGGTGGACAACGGGCAGTGCAGGAAAGTGTTATTTCTTTTTCAAGCCCTGTGGACAGCTGAGGCCACTTTGACAGGGTGGACAATGGGCAGTGCAGGAAAGTGTTATTTCTTTTTCAAGCCCTGTGGACAGCTGAGGCCACTTTGACAGGGTGGACAACGGGCAGTGCAGGAAAGTGTTATTTCTTTTTCAAGCCCTGTGGACAGCTGAGGCCACTTTGACAGGGTGGACAACGGGCAGTGTAGGAAAGTGTTATTTCTTTTTCAAGCCCTGTGGACAGCTGAGGCCACTTTGACAGGGTGGACAACGGGCAGTGTAGGAAAGTGTTATTTCTTTTTCAAGCCCTGT
>NC_134885.1:840492-862992 GCF_041734735.1 Babylonia areolata
AGTCCTCACTTTCTGACAGTCCACACTTTCTGACAGTCCTCACTTTCTGACAGTCCTCACTTTCTGACAGTCCACACTTTCTGACGGTCCACACTTTCTGACAGTCCTCACTTTCTGACGGTCCACACTTTCTGACAATCCACACTTTCTGACAGTCCTCACGTTCTGACAGTCCACAAACACAAATAAAGCTTTCTGACAATCCACACTTTCTGACAGTCCTCACTTTCTGACAGTCCACACTTTCTGACAATCCACACTTTCTGACAGTCCACAAACATAAATACAACTTTCTGACAGTGAAATTAACTCTGAGACAATAACAACCAACTGACCAACCAACTGACCAACCAATCAATCAACCAACCAACCAAACAACTGACCAATCAACCTTTTGACCAACCAACCAACTAACCTATTATCCAGCTAACCAACCAACCAACCAACCAACCTATCAACCAACCAACCTATTAACCAACTAACCAACCAACCAACCTATTAACCAGCCAACCAGCCAACCAACCAACCTATTAACCAGCCAACCAGCCAACCAACCAACCTATTAACCAGCCAACCAGCCAACCAACCAACCAACCAGCCTATTAACCAGCCAACCAACCAACCAATTATTAACTAGCCAAGCAACCAACCAGCCATCCAACTAACCAACCAACCAACCTATTAACCAGCCAACCAACCAACCAACCAGCCTATTAACCAGCCAACCAGCCAACCAACCATCCAACCAGCCTATTAACCAGCCAACCAACCAACCAATTATTAACTAGCCAAGCAAGCAACCAGCCATCCAACTAACCAACCAACCAACCTATTAACCAACCAACCAACCAATTATTAACCAACCAACTAACCAACCAACCAATACACGTCAAGAGACTCACGGCGTACAGATGGGCTGGACGTAAGCCGATTCCAGGATGACTCCCTGCCTGGCCAGCCGGTTCAGATTGGGGCTGACCATTTGGGGATTGTGCCAGCCGATGTCATTCCAGCCTGGCCAACAGAAGGGGAAAAAAAGGAAGAAGATTATAAAGCTGAAGTTGAGTACACGCGCTCGCCAACACGTGGTTCATGCATGTTAAAACCCCAGCGAACTTCCTGTCTCTCTCTGTCTCTCTCGCTGTCTTGCTATTTGTCTACCTTTCGCTCGCACACAAATCCACCTACGTATGCACGTACGCGCACACACACGCACACACAACACACATACACACACACATACTCACACATGCACGCACGCACGCACGCACACACACACACACACACACACTCACTCACTCACACACACATACACACTCACACACACGCACGCACGCACACGCACACACACACACACGCACGCACGCACGCACACACACCACACACACACACCACACACACACACACACTCTCTCTCTCTCACACACACTCTCTCTCTCTCACACACACACTCTCTCTCTCACACACACACACACACGCACGCACGCACGCACACACACCACACACACACACCACACACACACACCACACACACACACACACACACTCTCTCTCTCTCTCTCTCTCTCACACACACACACACACACACACACACACACACACACACACACACACACATCAGTTCAGTGGCTCACCCAAGTCATCGGCGACGATGAAGATGATGTGGGGCGGCTTGGCCCACACTGCAGGGAAGACACTGAAGATGACGATGACGATGATGAAAACGTCGAGGACAAAGAAACGCGGCTTTCTCCATGTGGAAGCAGTTCGTACCATCCTGACTATTTCCGTACTAGCCAGTCAAAGAACGGAAGTTACTGCACGGGGTTTTACTGTTCTCCTCTTCACTCTTTCAAATCCACGCGCACGTGAATAGTCCTCGAAGCTTACAACGGGAGAGTGTTTGTAGACAATGTCTTGACTATGTGAAAACTAGAACATATGCACGCCCAAAACCACTTGTGAACATTGATTTCATTCTTCAACAGAACACTGTTGGTCACAAAACTTTCACTTCAAAAACAACTCTCTCAAACACCTGGTCTTTCAATTAAGAAACACGATGAAATTCCAACCTCACAGATTCAAGCACTTTGACATTTGACCTCTTTCAATGGCGAAGGTCTTCTGCTGTGCGTTGAGAAAGTGTCATATATTTCATCCGTATGCGAGAAATGATTGGAAACTGTCGGTAGTACGTGTGTTGATAACCACGCTATCTCATTGCTCAGAAGATAAAAGCTACACAATATAAATGCGGATATGAAAACGATACTATACAAATGTCAAAATCCAAGTAAATATATTTTATGAAAAATTCCTTTGACAGTCACGGAAAGAGCCAGAACTGTAGGTGTTTCAGAGCGCACAATACAAGTTGTGTTTTAAAAAACATACCTCCCAGCAAATCTCTCTGTCTCTGACTCTGTCTCTATCTCCCTCTCTCTCAACACGCACGGGCACAACACAGTATCACACAACACAACATAGAGCACAACACATCACAACTCAGCAAAGAATGGCACACCACACCATACCACACCACACTACACCACATATGCCAAAGCACAGCACAGCACAGCACAGCACAGCACAGATCAACACTCCACACCACACCACACCACACCACACCACACCACTCTACAGCACACAACACCCTACATCACCACACACTATGGCGTAGCACAGCACAGTGAAGAGTGTCTTGCCCAGGTTACATCCCCACTCTATCGGCCAAGAGGGTTTGTGGACAAACGGTGTCGGGATGGTTCCCAAAGTCCAACCAGTCCTCAAGGCTGCAGCTCGAAGAGTCAGTGCAATCTTGCCTCGTACTTTGAGAGTCACAGTCCTTCACAAAAGACTAAGATGTCAATGAGAGTCACAGTCCTTCACAAAAGACTAAGATGTCAATGAGAGTCACAGTCCTTCACAAAAGACTAAGATGTCAATGAGAGTCACAGTCCTTTACAAAAGACTAAGATGTCAAGACTTCCCATGGCAGTGGGGAAACCATTGATCACACAGCTCTCACTTTGCTGCTGGTCCAGCTGTAAGTTTATGTCAATATGCGACATCAGCTGAGCGTTGGGCCGCTAACTAACTAACTAACTCACTGACTGACTGACGGACGGACCTGACTGACTGGATGACTGACTGACTGACTGACTAACTAACCAAGGGATGATCGCTGTCTAAATAAACAAACCATCAAGGATCACCAGCGGAACTCACCATGTTCCAACAAACTCCACATTTGGACACGAACAATACACCATACAATCCAGTTTCGAGCCATGTTGAAAGCTGTTCGGTCAACAAGTTCACTTTCGATAACCTACGAGCTGTTTATCTCGGTTATCACACACACACACAGACACACAGACACACACACACAGGCCTGGTATCGTGCAACAGTCCTGTTTGTGATCTGGGGTGACATAGTGGTGTAAACTGACTTGACACAACTGGATGATCGCGCATCGTTGGACTGCTGCTGTCACTCCACCATCTGTCCACAGGTGTGGAAGAAAAGCATGTGGTTATGTCAGTGGGAACAAGGCTTTCCTCGTTTGGCGGAATAGAAGGCACATACTGCTCCATTCCGGGGCTGATGTGTTGAGCCAGACTACTCAATCATTCATTCATTCATTCATCTTCTTCTTGTCGTTGTCGTCGTCGTCGTCGTTGTTGTGGTAATTTATACTGAATTGACTTGGTCTCTAACAGGAGCAGTATTTGTTAAAGAATAATGTTATTTTGACATGCAACCCAGTTGACAGGAGACAACATAACAAATAAATATTTCTGTGTGACACCAAAAAGCTTGGTTTAAACCCAAACACAATAACATTTCAATGAGGCTAATTATCAAAAGAAAGAAAGAAAGAAAGAAAGAAAGAAAGAAAAAACAAAAACAAAAACGAAAGACAAGAAAGAAAGAAAGAAAGAAAGAAAAAACGAAAGCTACAGCGAATCCAGTAGTGGCTATGTGCTGTCTATCTCCTCAAACACAACACAAACACAGCTTGAATCCAGTGGTGGCTATGTGCTGTCTATCTCCTCAAACACAACACAGGGACAGCTTGAATCCAGTGGTGGCTATGTGCTGTCTATCTCCTCAAACACAACACAGGGACAGCTTGAATCCAGTGGTGGCTATGTGCTGTCTATCTCCTCAAACACAACACAGGGACAGCTTGAATCCAGTGGTGGCTATGTGCTGTCTATCTCCTCAAACACAACACAGACACAGCCTGAATCCAGTGGTGGCTATGTGCTGTCTATCTCCTCAAACACAACACAGACACAGCCTGAATCCAGTGGTGGCTATGTGCTGTCTATCTCCTCAAACACAACACAAACACAGCTTGAATCCAGTGGTGGCTATGTGCTGTCTATCTCCTCAAACACAACACAGGGACAGCTTGAATCCAGTGGTGGCTATGTGCTGTCTATCTCCTCAAACACAACACAGACACAGCCTGAATCCAGTGGTGGCTATGTGCTGTCTATCTCCTCAAACACAACACAGACACAGCCTGAATCCAGTGGTGGCTATGTGCTGTCTATCTCCTCAAACACAACACAGACACAGCCTGAATCCAGTGGTGGCTATGTGCTGTCTATCTCCTCAAACACAACACAGGGACAGCTTGAATCCAGTGGTGGCTATGTGCTGTCTATCTCCTCAAACACAACACAGGGACAGCTTGAATCCAGTGGTGGCTATGTGCTGTCTATCTCCTCAAACACAGGAAGTTAAAAATAATTTCTAGGCCTACCTTTAATACAGCTGAAACGTCACAGAACTAAGAACTCCTCACGTATTTAGCTGACCGATCAGCACCCCCCCCCCTTTCTCCTCTCTCTCAAATTTTGTACAGTAAATGATGAGAAAAAATGTCAGTCTCTCCCTCAC
This sequence comes from Babylonia areolata, assembly GCF_041734735.1. Taxonomy (NCBI): domain Eukaryota; kingdom Metazoa; phylum Mollusca; class Gastropoda; order Neogastropoda; family Buccinidae; genus Babylonia; species Babylonia areolata. The sequence continues at coordinate 845,411 of NC_134885.1, forward strand.
TCTCACCCCCTCTCTCTCCCTACCCCCCTCTCTCTCCCTCTCCTTCTCTCTCTCCCCTTCTCTATCTTCCTCTCTCTCCCCCCATCCCCCTTCTCTCTCCCTCTCCCTCCCTCTCCTTCTCTCTCTCTCACCCCCCTCTCTCTCTCCCTCTCCTTCTCTCTCTCTTTTCCCCTCTCCCTCTCTCCTTCCCTCCCTCTCTCCCTCCCCCCCCCCGTCTCTCTTCCTCTCTAATTATAGGTGGCATGACTGGAATCAGCACATCCTTGTAAGTGGAAGGTTTGCTATGTATTAAACGTTTTGTGAGTTGCATTGTACAAAAACGTACCTGTGTTTAAATCTGGATGGGCATGTGCAAATTGATAAGAAACACCAAAGATTATACATCATATTTATGGGGGAAAAGCTGACCAGTAGACCCACTCGCTCACTCACTCACTCACTCACTAACCTATCCATGTATGTATGACAGACAATCGTGTCCGACTATGACCATCAGAACTGCAGTAGAGGCAACTGTTGTCCCAACCATGTCAGAAACTGATTCCAGTGGGCAGCATCTCCAAGTGACATCCCCCCTCTCTCTTGGTCAAGAGGGCTTTACGTCAGTCGCCTTTACCCATCTAGGAAGTTGTAAAATAAGGGATCTACTGGCCAACAAACACTAACTGGCTGGCTGTTTGAGTGGCTAACTGATCGGCTGGATGACAGACTCACCACTCACGTCGACCAGTGAGACAGTCTTCCATTGAACTGCGTCAGTGAAGGAAGGGAAGCTACCAATGTCAGGACATTTCTTACGGCGAGTTGTGTACCTTGAACTGCTGACAAAGCTCAACCCCGAAAAGGGGAAACCGGGCAACTTTCATGTGTGTTAGACACACGGTGTGTGTGTGTGTGTGTGTGTGTGTGTGTGCGTAGGAGAGAGAGAGAGAGAGAGAGAGAGAGAGAGAGAGAGAGAGAGAGAGAGAGAGAGAGAGAGAGAGAGAACGAACGAACGAACTGACGAATGTTTTATTCAGATAAGGCCAGAACCCGTACTGAAGGGGGATTCATTTATAACTGATAATGAGAAATCGACATGACACCATAAATGGACAATTCAAATCAACCCAAAATAGTTAACACAAATATTGAACAACAGTCACGAACGGTAACTGTTCGTAATCTCTTCAATGCTTTGAATATATATCGCTAAGTTGTGAAGACTGCATTCGTGTCTTGAAGACATGAGTAAATCAAACCTAAAATTAGACGAATCTCTATAATATCTAGGTGGAATCAGTCTTTGTCTAAGGTCACTCAAAGCAGGGCACCATAACAAAAGATGCAGTTCATCTTCCTTACCCACATTGCATAAACGGCATGTATACATAGATTCATTTAAAATACTGTATCTGAAAGTATGAGAAGCAATATTAGAAATACCAAATCTAAATTTTGTCAATGCACATTTTATATATCTGTTTAATCCTAACTCAGTCTCTGGTTCAATCACATGCGATGTTTTAAAAAGTCTAAGCTGTGCAAATCTATCATTAGTTTGTATATGATCATGCCAGTCTTGCCACCTGCAATCAATAATACGTTGTGTGAAACACTTTAAGAAACCTGCAATCAATAATACGTTGTGTGAAACACTTTAAGAAAGCTGCAATCAATAATACGTTGTGTGAAACACTTTAAGAAACCTGCAATCAATAATACGTTGTGTGAAACACTTTAAGAAAGCTGCAATCAATAATACGTTGTCTGAAACACTTTAAGAAACCTGCAATCAATAATACGTTGTGTAAAACACTTTAAGAAACCTGCAATCAATAATACGTTGTGTGAAACACTTTAAGAAAGCTGCAATCAATAATACGTTGTCTGAAACACTTAAAGAAACCTGCAATCAATAATACGTTGTGTGAAACACTTAAAGAAACCTGCAATCAATAATACGTTGTCTGAAACACTTAAAGAAACCTGCAATCAATAATACGTTGTCCGAAACACTTTAAGAAACCTGCAATCAATAATACGTTGTCTGAAACACTTAAAGAAACCTGCAATCAATAATACGTTGTCTGAAACACTTTAAGAAACCTGCAATCAATAATACGTTGTCTGAAACACTTAAAGAAACCTGCAATCAATAATACATTGTGTGAAACACTTTAAGAAACCTGCAATCAATAATACGTTGTCTGAAACACTTAAAGAAACCTGCAATCAATAATACGTTGTCTGAAACACTTTAAGAAACCTGCAATCAATAATACGTTGTGTGAAACACTTTAAGAAAGCTGCAATCAATAATACGTTGTGTGAAACACTTTAAGAAAGCTGCAATCAATAATACGTTGTCTGAAACACTTAAAGAAACCTGCAATCAATAATACGTTGTCTGAAACAATTAAAGAAACCTGCAATCAATAATACGTTGTGTGAAACACTTTAAGAAACCTGCAATCAATAATACGTTGTCCGAAACACTTTAAGAAACCTGCAATCAATAATACGTTGTCTGAAACACTTAAAGAAACCTGCAATCAATAATACGTTGTCTGAAACACTTTAAGAAACCTGCAATCAATAATACGTTGTCTGAAACACTTAAAGAAACCTGCAATCAATAATACATTGTGTGAAACACTTTAAGAAACCTGCAATCAATAATACGTTGTCTGAAACACTTAAAGAAACCTGCAATCAATAATACGTTGTGTGAAACACTTTAAGAAACCTGCAATCAATAATACGTTGTCTGAAACACTTTAAGAAACCTGCAATCAATAATACGTTGTGTGAAACACTTTAAGAAACCTGCAATCAATAATACGTTGTCTGAAACACTTAAAGAAACCTGCAATCAATAATACATTGTGTGAAACACTTTAAGAAACCTGCAATATCTTCCACCCCCTCATTATCCCATACAAATGCAAAACCATGTGAATTTAAACACTGACGAAAGTGCGTTTCCTATGTCTTCTTACCATTGTTATCTACACGATATAACATCTTATAAGCTTTAAATGGAAATCTGTTTTCATTCATTCGTGCCAGTTTTATCCAATATTTAATGTATTTAATATATGAATTTAAATAAATCGGATATCTCCCTAGCTCACCATATACAAAATTATTTGGAGTTCGATTGTCTACACTAAGGAAACGTTTCATTGCAAGCATGTGCTCTTTTTCTGTTACTATTCTATTTTCCAGTCCCCAAATTTCTGCTCCATAATGTAATATCGGCTGACCTTATTGAATCAAATAACCTAAGAAACACACCAAACGAAGTACAGTCTACTTTATACAAAATACGAGGTACCCTGTAAGTCTTTTTGGCTTTATTAGCAATGTCTTGACATGCAAAAGTGAAACTGAGAGAGAATGCGAACGCAAATATTTCATTCATAATAGGCCATAGCCACTCATGAAGGGGGTGGTGTGAAAACACTGAATCAATCGTACATCACATTTAACACTGAATTCCACAAACAAAATTACAATATGCGTTACACACGACAGACAGAACGAATCCGAAACGCTTTATACAAATATATGGCAAATTGTTTGACAACATTCATAGATGCCAATAGCAATGTAAGTTTGAATACAGAAGGTTGTCTGTAAAACTTCTTAGGAATTAATTGTTCTTTAAGATCATCCAAGGCAGTACAGCAAAATACAAAATGAACTTCACTTTCCCGTGCGTCATTACATTATGGACAAATAAGTTCACTTTCATTATGTGGTCAATAGCGAAAACGATGAACAGTTATATCAGATACCCCGAATCTACATCTTTTCACAATGGTGACAGAGATACTGGCCGACAGAGCAAGAGGGAGTGACGAGAGAAAGACAAACAGAGATACTGGCAGACAGAGCAAGAGGGAGTGAGCGAGAGAAAGACAAACAGAGATACTGGCAGACAGAGCAAGAGGGAGTGAGTGAGAGAAAGACAAACAGAGATACTTGTAGAGAGAGCAAGAGGGAGTGAGCGAGAGAAAGAGAGGCACACACAGACAGACAGAACTGATGCTCCTGCACGCACACAGGTTCTTTCTTTCTTTCTTTTTTTTTTTAAGCCACAAAGTTTTTTTCCTTCCAAATCTGGCGACCATCTTGGGCTCGAAATGCAAATAACAAATCAATATGCACAGACTCTGTCCCGCCAACACAGACCGTGTGTGATCAGAATTTGATAGACACGTTCATCTCATGGTCACGTGACAGTTACGGGGTGTGGGAGAGAGGGGTGAGGGATGGAGAGAGGGGAGGGGAAGGGAGGTGAGGGTGGTGATGATGGTGGTGATAGTGATGATGGGCAGACCTTTACTTCAGTCAGTCGGCGTGGACCGAAACTGAGTGCACGAATGAACTTGAGCGCGTGCTTGTACACACACACACACACACACACACACACACACACACACAATATAGCCTTGGAGAATGTGGCAGATTTCTAATATACATTGATACATATGTTCGTGTTATGAAATACTGGTGCAGACTTCTTTCTATGCCTGATAACGGACACCCTAAACAATGTTACAAACTGTTGAAATGCGTGACCAATCTGGTAGACACAACTGGGCAACACGAGTAAGAACACTGCTGTGCACTTACGGCTTTGGGGATGTGTGGGAAATGCAAGATCCTGGGAACGTTTCATGCTTTTTATCTCTGTTTAGACAGCGACTGAGGACTCATTCTATCAAGAATGGCGTGGCTCACTCTCATCTCACCCTGATTATTGTGCATATCATCCAGAAATAGTGAGAGCTGGCTATGTAGGTCAGCTGGGTGCACGTGAACATCGTCGTGCGTTGTGTTTACTGAGGTGCAAGGCTACCCCTGAACGGTATGTCCCATGCCACAAAACAGTTCTATGATCCTTTCTGCAAAACAATGTGATGGTCAATGTATTGAAGATTTGTGTCATTTCATGTTGATCTGTCCTCGATATGCTGCTCTTCGTAAACGGTTCTTAACCCCTTTATTACTATCGATTTCCGGCACGACCCGGTGAGGGAAGTTCCCTGTATCCAGTGGGTCTTTATCCGGCACGACCCGGTGAGGGAAGTTCCCTGTATCCAGAGGGTCTTTATCCGGCACGACCCGGTGAGGGAAGTTCCCTGTATCCAGTGGGTCTTTATCCGGCACGACCCGGTGAGGGAAGTTCCCTGTATCCAGAGGGTCTTTATCCGGCACGACCCGGTGAGGGAAGTTCCCTGTATCCAGAGGGTCTTTATCCGGCACGACCCGGTGAGAGAAGTTCCCTGTATCCAGAGGGTCTTTATCCGGCACGACCCGGTGAGGGAAGTTCCCTGTATCCAGTGGGTCTTTATCCGGCACGACCCGGTGAGGGAAGTTCCCTGTATCCAGTGGGTCTTTATCCGGCACGACCCGGTGAGGGAAGTTCCCTGTATCCAGAGGGTCTTTATCCGGCACGACCCGGTGAGGGAAGTTCCCTGTATCCAGAGGGTCTTTATTCCCTGTATCCAGAGGGTCTTTATCCGGCACAACCCGGTGAGGGAAGTTCCCTGTATCCAGAGGGTCTTTATCCGGCACAACCCGGTGAGGGAAGTTCCCTGTATCCAGAGGGTCTTTATCCGGCACGACCCGGTGAGGGAAGTTCCCTGTATCCAGAGGGTCTTTATCCGGCACGACCCGGTGAGGGAAGTTCCCTGTATCCAGTGGGTCTTTATCCGGCACGACCCGGTGAGGGAAGTTCCCTGTATCCAGTGGGTCTTTATCCGGCACGAGCCGGTGAGGGAAGTTCCCTGTATCCAGTGAGTCTTTATCCGGCACGAGCCGGTGAGGGAAGTTCCCTGTATCCAGAGGGTCTTTATCCGGCACAACCCGGTGAGGGAAGTTCCCTGTATCCAGAGGGTCTTTATCCGGCACGACCCGGTGAGGGAAGTTCCCTGTATCCAGAGGGTCTTTATCCGGCACGACCCGGTGAGGGAAGTTCCCTGTATCCAGTGGGTCTTTATCCGGCACAACCCGGTGAGGGAAGTTCCCTGTATCCAGAGGGTCTTTATCCGGCACGACCCGGTGAGGGAAGTTCCCTGTATCCAGAGGGTCTTTATCCGGCACGACCCGGTGAGGGAAGTTCCCTGTATCCAGTGGGTCTTTATCCGGCACGACCCGGTGAGGGAAGTTCCCTGTATCCAGTGGGTCTTTATCCGGCACGACCCGGTGAGGGAAGTTCCCTGTATCCAGTGGGTCTTTATCCGGCACGAGCCGGTGAGGGAAGTTCCCTGTATCCAGTGAGTCTTTATCCGGCACGAGCCGGTGAGGGAAGTTCCCTGTATCCAGTGGGTCTTTATCCGGCACGACCCGGTGAGGGAAGTTCCCTGTATCCAGTGGGTCTTTATCCGGCACGACCCGGTGAGGGAAGTTCCCTGTATCCAGTGGGTCTTTATCCGGCACGACCCGGTGAGGGAAGTTCCCTGTATCCAGAGGGTCTTTATCCGGCACGACCTTCACCATGTACAGATCACAGCTGCGTGCTGTCAGCAGTCCAACGTCAGCAGAAGTGTGAAGAGGGAACACTGGGGTCCTGTGGCTGAGGACCTGCAAAGGGAACCCTCTGTGTCTCGTTGTCATGGCAATAGTCTGTGAGGGAGTCAGCCTGCAAGGCCCACTCTTCTCCTTGCTCAATACAGGGTGGGGGTGGAAGAAGGGGGAGTAGGGTTGGGGGTGGGGGTGGAAGAAGGAAGAAGAAAAAGGGGGAGTAGGGGTGGGGGTGGAAGAAGGGGGAGTAGGGTTGGGGGTGGGGGTGGAAGAAGGAAGAAGAAAAAGGGGGAGTAGGGGTGGGGGTGGAAGAAGGGGGAGTAGGGTTGGGGGTGGGGGTGGAAGAAGGAAGAAGAAAAAGGGGGAGTAGGGGTGGGGGTGGAAGAAGGGGGAGTAGGGCTGGGGGGGGAAGAAGGGGGAGTAGGGCTGGGGGTGGAAGGAGGAAAAAAGAAAAAAAAAGGGGGGGGGGGGGTGTGTGGAAGAGGGAAAAAAGAAAAAGGGGTGGGTGGGTTGGGGGGGGGGGGGGAGAAGGAAAAAAGAAAAACGGGGAGTAGGGGTGGGGGTGGAAGAAGGAAAACAGGGGGAGTTGGGGTGGGGGTGGAAGAAGGAAAAAGGGGGAGTTGGGGTGGGGGTGGGGGTGGGGGTGGAGGGTGGTATCAAGAGTGAGAGGAGAGGGATGTCAGGAACATTCTGCTTTGATCTGGGTGTGTGGTTTTTACAGGACTTTCTCTCTCAATGACGTCAGTTCCAGAATTTCATGCATTTCCATTTTGGGTTGTTTCCTTTTCTGTCCTATCTATCTATCTATCTATCTATCTACCTATCTATCTATCTTTTCTCTTCTCCACCACCTCCACAGCCCCCTACTGACGTCATATCTGTCTATCTATCTATCTATCTTTTCTCTTCTCCACCACCTCCACAACCCCCTACTGACGTCCTATCTGTCTACCTATCTATTCTCTTCTCCACCACCTCCACAGCCCCCTACTGACGTCCTATCTGTCTATCTATCTATCTATCTTTTCTCTTCTCCACCACCTCCACAACCCCCTACTGACGTCCTATCTGTCTATCTATCTATCTATCTTTTCTCTTCTCCACCACGTCCACAACCCCCTACTGACGTCCTATCTGTCTATCTATCTATCTTTTCTCTTCTCCACCACCTCCACAACCCCCTACTGACGTCCTATCTGTCTACCTATCTATCTATCTTTTCTCTTCTCCACCACCTCCACAGTCCCCTACTGACGTCCTATCTGTCCACCTATCTATCTATCTTTTCTCTTCTCCACCACCTCCACAGTCCCCTACTGACGTCCTATCTGTCTACCTATCTATCTATCTTTTCTCTTCTCCACCACCTCCACAGCCCCCTACTGACGTCCTATCTGTCTACCTATCTATCTATCTTTTCTCTTCTCCACCACCTCCACAGCCCCCTACTGACGTCCTATCTATCTATCTATCTTTTCTCTTCTCCACCACCTCCTCAGCCCCCTACTGACGTCCTATCTATCTATCTATCTTTTCTCTTCTCCACCACCTCCACAGCCCCCTACTGACGTCCTATCTATCTATCTATCTTTTCTCTTCTCCACCACCTCCTCAGCCCCCTACTGACGACAATAATCGCTTCGTTACGGAGCCAGACTGGGCGACCGTCCCATCCAGAGTGCAGACCTTTCCCACGTCCTCCAATAACAGTCCCCCGTGAATCTGCCAACACACACAATCTTGACAGGAACTCACCAAAAACATTATGGTGGAGGGGGAATCGAAGCTGAGGTCGTCATAAGTGCAGGACATGAAAAGTCACAGAATCTGGGACAATGATATTCTATATTCACCTGAATGAGAATGAAGATGGTGACGATATTGCTTTGGAGTTTCATTTAGGATTGGGACTGCTTGACAAGGAAGTAGTCTGCGCTTCCTTTCACAACATATTACACAGATTTAGGATTGGGACTGCTTGACAACGAAGTAGTCTGCGCTTCCTTTCACAACATAGTACACAGATCTACATGCACTCCGAAAAAACGCATCCGCGAAGTGAATTTTCAAACACGCATACCTACTTGCAAAAGCACACACACACACACACACACAGAGCCGGAGACCAGCCAGCAATTTCCTCAATGACGCATGTTCAGAATAGGCAGCACGTCATCAGACGGAGTCATTTCCGTTTGTCGTGGGGTCTCACAGGGGAGACCACCCCAATGGTTTTCCTGCTTCACAGAGGTTGTCGCCCCTGGTGTGTTTGAGGCTTTACTCTCTGTCTCTGTGTCTATGTCTATGTCTGTCTCTGTATCTATGTCTCTTTCTGTGTCTCTGTCTCTCTGTCTCTGTGTTTGTTTGTTTGTTTGTTTGTTTGTGTGTGTGTGTGTGTGTGTGTGTGTGTGTGTGTGTGTGTGTGTGTGTGCATTGAGTTATTGTGTGGGATTTACGAATATCGGTTTACAGAAACTGTCCAGAGAGAATCATGCTGAGGGAACTGCAGTGCCTTGTCACCAAGGAACATCAGAGGAAACCATGGCTGTCTCATCAGGACAGTGGTCTGTCACCAAGGAACATCAGAGGAAACCATGGCTGTCTCATCATCAGGACAGTGGTCTGTCACCAAGGAACATCAGAGGAAACCATGGCTGTCTCATCAGGACAGTGGTCTGTCACCAAGAAACATCAGAGGAAACCATGGCTGTCTCATCATCAGGACAGTGGTCTGTCACCAAGAAACATCAGAGGAAACCATGACTGTCTCATCAGGACAGTGGTCTGTCATCAATGAACATCAGAGGAAACCATGGCTGTCTCATCAGGACAGTGGTCTGTCACCAAGGAACATCAGTGGAAACCATGACTGTCTCATCAGGACAGTGGTCTGTCACCAAGAAACATCAGAGGAAACCATGACTGTCTCATCAGGACAGTGGTCTGTCATCAATGAACATCAGAGGAAACCATGGCTGTCTCATCAGGACAGTGGTCTGTCACCAAGGAACATCAGAGGAAACCATGGCTGTCTCATCAGGACAGTGGTCTGTCACCAAGGAACATCAGTGGAAACCATGGCTGTCTCATCAGGACAGTGGTCTGTCACCAAGGAACATCAGAGGAAACCATGGCTGTCTCATCATCAGGACAGTGGTCTGTCACCAAGGAACATCAGAGGAAACCATGGCTGTCTCATCAGGACAGTGATCGGGGGGTTGGGGGGGGGGGGAGTTACCTGGCAACTTCACTCCAAGAAATGGGTGAGGAGGAGGAGAGAGGGAGAGTGTGGGCAAAGGGCGGGGAGGGGGTGGGGGTGACGGGCATTCCGGCAGTGTCTGCCTGTGCTGGCTCCTGTGCAGCCTTCACGTCATTGTCTCTTGGAGATGTCATTTCCGGTGTTTTATACATTTCCGTTTTCGGTTGTTTCGTTTTCTGTCTCTATTTTGTCTGTTTGTCTGTCTGTCTGTCTCCCACTTTCGCCTGTTCGACTGTGTCGGTCCTGTCTGTATTTTGTTGTGTCTCTGTCTCTCTGTCAGTGTGCCTGTCTGTGTCGATCCTGTCTGTATTTTGTTGTGTCTCTGTCTCTCTGTCAGTGTGCCTGTTTGTCTGTGTTGGTCCTGTCTGTATCTAGTTCTGTCTGTGTCTCTCGTCTTTCCCCACATCTTTCTGTCTCTGTCTCTCGTCTTTCCCCACATCTTTCTGTCTCTGTCTCTCGTCTTTCCCCACATCTTTCTGTCTCTGTCTCTCGTCTTTCCCCACATCTTTCTGTCTCTGTCTCTCGTCTTTCCCCACATCTTTCTGTCTCTGTCTTTTTCTCAAATGATCATACACACACCTCGAGTGTCTCAATCTCTTAACTGATTTGTCCACCCGCTTCCCCCCTCACTGCCAGTCACTCAAAGTGCGGGAGGAAAGGTTATGGGTGCATCACTGGATGTTAGGGCAGTGAAAATGATGATGTCTTCTTTTGCTCTTTTCAGATCCCTCCCTCCCTCTCTCCCTCCCCCCCCCCCCTCTCACTCCGACAGTCCAGACACTCTGGCATTCACTCTCGCCTCTCTTCCTACTACTGCTTCATTCTCTCTCTCTCTCTCTCTCTCTCGACCTGAAGGGAATGCCATGTCTGTGTGCAGGACCAGCTTATCAATATGGAGGATCTTCCACCTGCCTTTGTTTTGTTGTAACTACTGAACGAATATGCTCTCAGCTCTCTGCGAACGTATTCTCCGGTATTTTGTGTAGTTTATTTTATTTTATTTATTTTTTTATTTTTTTTATTGCCGATTAATGGAAGGCACCGCACTACACCACAGAACAGCCAACAGCACCACATTACACCACAGAACAGCCGACAGCACCACACTACATCACAGAACAGCCAACAGCACCACACTACATCACAGAACAGCCAACAGCACCACACTATATCACAGAAAAGCCGACAGCACCACACTACATCACAGAACAGCCAACAGCACCACACTATATCACAGAACAGCCGACAGCACCACACTACACCACAGAACAGCCGACAGCACCACACTACACCACAGAACAGCCGACAGCACCACACCACACTACACCACAGAACAGCCAACAGCACCACACTACACCACAGAACAGCCAACAGCACCACACTACATCACAGAACAGCCAACAGCACCACACTACCTCACAGAACAGCCAACAGCACCACACTACATCACAGAACAGCCGACAGCACCACACCACACTACCTCACAGAACAGCCAACAGCACCACACTATATCACAGAACAGCCGACAGCACCACACTACATCACAGAACAGCCGACAGCACCACACTATATCACAGAACAGCCGACAGCACCACACCACACTACCTCACAGAACAGCCAACAGCACCACACTATATCACAGAACAGCCAACAGCACCACACTACATCACAGAACAGCCAACAGCACCACACTACACCACAGAACAGCCAACAGCACCACACTACATCACAGAACAGCCAACAGCACCACACTACATCACAGAACAGCCAACAGCACCACACTACACCACAGAACAGCCGACAGCACCACACTATATCACAGAACAGCCGACAGCACCACACTACCTCACAGAACAGCCAACAGCACCACACTACATCACAGAACAGCCGACAGCACCACACTACACTACCTCACAGAACAGCCGACAGCACCACACTATATCACAGAACAGCCGACAGCACCACACTACATCACAGAACAGCCGACAGCACCACACTATATCACAGAACAGCCGACAGCACCACACCACACTACCTCACAGAACAGCCAACAGCACCACACTATATCACAGAACAGCCAACAGCACCACACTACATCACAGAACAGCCGACAGCACCACACTACATCACAGAACAGCCGACAGCACCACACCACACTACCTCACAGAACAGCCAACAGCACCACACTACATCACAGAACAGCCGACAGCACCACACTACATCACAGAACAGCCAACAGCACCACACTACACCACAGAACAGCCAACAGCACCACATTACATCACAGAACAGCCGACAGCACTACACTACACCACAGAACAGCCGACAGCACCACACTACATCACAGAACAGCCAACAGCACCACACCACACTACACCACAGAACAGCCGACAGCACCACACTACACCACAGAACAGCCGACAGCACCACACCACACTACACCACAGAACAGCCGACAGCACCACACTACATCACAGAACAGCCAACAGCACCACACCACACTACACCACAGAACAGCCGACAGCACCACACTACATCACAGAACAGCCAACAGCACCACATTACATCACAGAACAGCCAACAGCACCACATTACATCACAGAACAGCCGACAGCACCACACTATATCACAGAACAGCCAACAGCACCGCACTACATCACAGAACAGCCGGCATGACATGCCTAGGTCGACACGGAAGAAGGAGAGTAAGACAGATGTGGAGAGGGTTTCAGAAAACATCAAGCAACGAGCACCCCTGAGAAAAAAGGAAGAAAAGCTGGGTGGTCTCCCCTGTGAGGCGAAACGACAAACGGAAATGACTTCACCTGATCACGTGGTGCCTTCTCTGAGCATGCGTCGTGGAGGATATTGCAGAGTAAATCACGTCTGTGGAAATAAAACAAGAACAAGAATTACAACTAAAACAACAACAAAAAGGAAAAACTGGGTTCTCTCTCTCTCTCTCTCTCTCTCTCTCTCTCTCTCTCTCTCTCTCTCTCTCTCTCTCGTCAAGTAAACTATTTGAAAGTGATAGATACTCTACATATCGCTGTTTTAAGTCATTGTTGCAACCAGAAAAGTACATTTCAGACATAACCATTGTTAAGTTTCGTACTGTCTTTGCTAGATTCAGGCTAGGCATAAGTGATATAAATTTGCACAAAAGATACACAGTAAGATCAAACTCCTGCCCTTTCTGCAACGCTGAAGAAGACGAACGCCATTTTCTGTTAGTATGTCCAATGTATCAGTTAATCAGAGAAATATACCTCGTGAAAATGTCCAGAAACATAAATGAATACACAGACTTAGCGTTACTTTTACAAAATGAAAACAGGCTTATGACTCGCTCTGTGGCAATGTTTATTTATTACGCCTTAAAAAAGAGAGAAGAAGAAATGACATGATTATATAACTTTTCAAAAAACCTTAAAGTTACTCAAGGAAATGTCACGAGCCAATAATCTTTGTCTACTTTTTCAGTTATGAAGTGTTGTGTCCATGACATTGGTCCCCCCCCCCCCCCCCCCCCATTATTTTCGGTATTTTGTGTGTCGCAATTGTATGTATGTACCTCCTTTGCAAACAGGCCGGTGGCCTTGCAGTAAAATATTTCTGAGTTCTGAGTTCTCTCTCTCTCTCTCTCTCTCTCTCTCTGTGATGTATTATAATGCAGAACTAAGCCAGCATAGCTGCGTTGGCTGTATTGTTAAACAAAATCCCCCATACTATGCCTGTACCCTCTCACACACCTATACCCTACACAATCATCATTTTTCACATAAAATCCTTTTCATCATCTTCCCCACTTAAGTGCGCAAAGCTTATTCTACATAATAGTGATAAACAAAAAGATTGAACCTGAAAAGACTGACAGATAACTTTTAAAAGGAAAGGCGTTGGTAAGGCAGCATGAAATCATTGGGCCCCAAACTGGACGTACTCCGGGAATACTTCAAATGTCAAGCATCTCCACAGTTACAAACGGATCAGGAAAGTATGGCCATATTTCTTACTCTGCACTCCCTCCCTCCCTCCCTCCCTCCCTATATCTATCTATCTATCTGTCTGTCTGTCTGTCTATCTGTCTGTGTCCATGTATAAATGAACCCCTCCCCCAACACACAGTGGGACGCACGAACGGGCACGCACACACTCACACACATCCAGCCCACACCTACCCTCCCACCCCGACACACGCAAGCACACACACACACACATGAACCTATATGTATTTATGTATGTATGTATGCATGTGTGTATGTATATATGTATATGTAGGTAGATGGATATATGACCAAACAGGTAGATGGATGATGATAACATGGATACTTATGTAACGCCCCAGAGGTCTGAGGTCTGTACAAACACGGAGTCCATTACACAACAGGCTGTCGACCTGGGTAGAGCCGACTGACGGCTGCCTTTGTGCGCTCATCATTCGTTTCCTGTGTCATTTAGTCTGTTTTCAGTCACGCACGCACGCACGCACGCACACACACACACACACACACACACACACACACACACAGACGAGAGACCACCACGTGTGTCCGAATTACTGTTCATTGCAGCAGAAGATGCTATCAGAGACGCCTGCCGTTCAGTAAAGCGGGAGACTCTATATTTGTAAACAGCGCTGGCAGGGAAACCACCACTCCCAAGAACACAGGTTGGAGACAAAAATACCCACTGTCACTGATAGTGCTTCTCTCTCTCTCTCTCTCTCTCTCTCTCTGCGTATGTGTTTTAAGCATGCGTGCATGTATGTGTCTATGTGTTTGTGTGTGTATGTGAAAATGAGTATGTGTACGTGTGTGTGCGTGTGTGTGCGTGTGTGTGTGTGTGTGTGTGTGTGTGTGTGTGTGTGTGTGTGTGTGTGTGTGTGTGTGTGTGACAGACAGAAACAGAGACAGACAGACAGACAGAAACAGAGACAGACAGAGAGAGGAAGGGGGTAGGGGAGGAGAGACAGAGAGGGAGGGAGAGAGAGAGAGAGAGAGAGAGAGAGAGAGAGAGAGAGAGAGAGAGAGAGAGAGAGCAAACAATGAATGCATGATTTATTCATTACAGGCCATTGCTTCTAATTCTAGCGTCATGCAAAAATACACGTGTACAGGAAATACACGTGTACAGTATGTAATGAACACAGCACTTTTCTTGCTTTAAGAGCTCGATACACAAATATACACAGATTTTCAAGACCTTTCGATTTAATTTAAGACATTGACATTAAAACAGGAGAGACGAGGCTGCCTCTGATATTTTATGGCAGAAATCGTTGTCTTCAACACTGCATCACGGGGCATACTGTTGGGCACGCCATGTTTTGATCACTTCGAGTCTTGAGCCCATTGTGATGGACACGAATAACTGATACGCTGAATCGAAACAGCACAGGATTACAGCACAATTTAAATTCATAGATATATCATGGTCTGACGTAATTTTAAGTTCCAGTGAACAAAGAGTACGTTTGAAACCTGTCCGAATATGGTGTTACTAGTTCTGTCAATTATAACCGATCAGTCTTTGGTGATAATCACGAAAAAGAAGAAGATGATGATGAAGAAGAAGAAGAAGAAGAAGAAGAAGAAGAAGAAGAAGAAGAAAGAAAGAAAAAGAAAAAAAGAAGAAGACATGTCCTACGTCTTGAATGAACCAGGTATGCCCATATCCATAGTTCTGTAAACACGTTTTTACATTGGTAACCCAGATCTTTTTGCCAGCAGCATGGAGCGTGAACAGCATTGAGTATGCTTTACGAGGCAGCCTATTTCCTTCCATATAGATAAGCTTTAACCAATATTTCATGGATCACATGATGACATTTATTACAATTGGACAATCTGTTGGTTTTGCCACAAGAGAATCGTTTATCTACCTAAGGAAAGCGCTTGAAAGCATACAAATGTGTTTCACATAGTGTTCAACAGCTTTATCGAGTCCCTATAATTCTTTGCCATGTTGCACAGGAGATTGTATTTTGCGTCAAATTTGTTTTAGTAGGATTTCAAACGATTTATTATTCAGCAGAGATAACTTATGTAAAACATATAACCGGGAGGTCTTCCCTCGACTGCAGACAGCTGTGAAGAAACGTAATGACATTAACAGCAGGAATCATGTCTCCGTTTAAAGTTCAAATTTCCTTAGCAGCTAGATACCCCTCTTTCCGAAAAAATCACTTCCGTTAATTAAGTTAACCAATAATTCTAATGTATGATATGCATTTAGCAAGCTACGTAAATGATTGCTCAGACTTATAATACTTTTAGATATGGCATTCGGCCAGTACCAGTGTAAATAACTCAAAGGTATCAAATGAACAAGTCGCACCATGTCGTCCAACAGCTAATTCATTTGCAAATCAAGAAAATAAAACGGGACTGCAAACATCTCCCTGCTTGACACCTTATATGCTGTTTACAAAATCTATTAATTCGTTCCCAAATTGCACGCATCGTCTTTCCTTGGATTAGATGCTCTTGACACATTTAGAGGTTTCACTTCAGCACCGAAAAAAGGCCAAAATAAAACCCGCTTAATCAAATCAAATGCCTTTTCGACATCTTTAAAAGCCACGTATGATTCTCCATTGACAGCAAACTGTTTCTTGACAAGAGACATATTGAACATACCAATAGCGGAAAGCCTTCTCTTAAACCTTACCTGAATATCTCCTGTTAAATAACTTTCTGTGGCCCAATTTCCTGACAAAGACACACAAAGAAGGATAAAAATAGAAGACAGAAAGGAGAAGGAGAAGAAGAAGAAGAAGAAGGGAGACCCTTGAGTTAATTCAACAAAACATGGAAGTTAAACAAGAAAAAAAAAAGCCAACAACAAAACAACCCTGTGTGTATGTTTCAATAGTAAATATTGTGTGCGGCGCTACCACAGTGTTTGTTTTTTCTCTTATTCAAATGTACAGATGTTTCCTTTGTTGTCTCGTGTTCATATGTACAGATGTTTCCTTTGTTGTCTCGTGTTCATATGGACAGATGTTTCCTTTGTTGTCTCGTGTTCATATGGACAGATGTTTCCTTTGTTGTCTCGTGTTCATATGTACAGATGTTTCCTTTGTTGTCTCGTGTTCAAATAGACAGATGTTTCCTTTGTTGTCTCGTGTTCAAATAGACAGATGTTTCCTTTGTTGTCTCTTGTTCAAATGGACAGATGTTTCCTTTGTTGTCTCGTGTTCAAATAGACAGATGTTTCCTTTGTTGTCTCGTGTTCAAATAGACAGATGTTTCCTTTGTTGTCTCGTGTTCAAATAGACAGATGTTTCCTTTGTTGTCTCTTGTTCATATGGACAGATGTTTCCTTTGTTGTCTCTTGTTCAAATAGACAGATGTTTCCTTTGTTGTCTCGTGTTCAAATAGACAGATGTTTCCTTTGTTGTCTCTTGTTCATATGGACAGATGTTTCCTTTGTTGTCTCGTGTTCAAATAGACAGATGTTTCCTTTGTTGTCTCTTGTTCAAATGGACAGATGTTTCCTCTGTTGTCTCGTGTTCAAATAGACAGATGTTTCCTGTGTTGTCTCGTGTTCAAATAGACAGATGTTTCCTTTGTTGTCTATTGTTCAAATGGACAGATGTTTCCTTTGTTGTCTCGTGTTCAAATAGACAGATGTTTCCTTTGTTGTCTCTTGTTCAAATAGACAGATGTTTCCTTTGTTGTCTCGTGTTCAAATAGACAGATGTTTCCTTTGTTGTCTCTTGTTCAAATGGACAGATGTTTCCTTTGTTGTCTATTGATCATATGGACAAACGTTTCCTTTGTTGTCTCGTGTTCAAATAGAC
>NC_134885.1:867992-900492 GCF_041734735.1 Babylonia areolata
TGAATAACTCTAGAATCTCACCAGTAAATTGTGCACCATGTTTTCCGTTTCTGACAACTTCTGAAGTTAGTTCGTTAATAAAAAGAGAAAATAATACAGGGCTGCACACATCACCTTGTTTTACGCCAGAAGTGCATTGAATATAATCAGTCATCTTCCCCCCACATCTAACCCTTCCTTTCACACCCGCATACATACTCATAATACATTTCAACAACTTTCCACGAACACCAGTTTTTAAAAGAATAGGCCATAGAATTGTTCTGTTTATGGAATCGAAGGCTTTCTCAAAATCTATAAAAGCCACATACAATTTACGATTCAAAGAAAACTGTTTTTGAATAAAGGCCATCAAAGTAAACATATGATCAACAGTTGAGTAGTTGTGTTTAAATCCTGCCTGGTATTCACCTGTAATATTGTTTTCTTCTACCCATTCTTGCAGTCTCTGATTTATAATTGTACTATACAACTTACTACTTGCATCACAAAGAGAAATTCCTCTATAGTTATTCGGATTGTTCACATCGCCCTTTTTATACAGTGGTAGAACAATAGATTCGGTCCATTTTTCAGGATAGATTCCTCTGTCAAATAACGAGTTAAAAAAAGTTACAAAGAAATTCAAAATCAGGTCAGATTCAGTGGCATATTTTAACAATTCTCCAATTATACTATCAGGTCCTGCAGCTTTACGGTTCTTAATTTTCCTTAATGCAAACATCACTTCTTCTACCGAGATTGGACGATTTAAATAATCTTCTTCATCTTCATCTTGTTCCCACTGCAGTACGTTATCAGAATTTACCTCTTTTGTTAGAAAGGTTTTAAAGTGATCAAACCAAACATCATCAGTAATATTGTTAGCTGGCTGTTTTCTTTTAAGTGACATTTTACGCCCATTGTTCCAAAATTCTTTCTGACTTTTGATAGAAGCAATTAATTCTGTCAACAATATATCATTAAACTGCTTTCGCTTTCTCTTTTGCAAATGTTTATATTCCCGTCTGGCCTTACAAAAACAATGACGATCATCAACATCCAGAGTACGTCTAAATTTGTTTAACAACCTACGAACATTTTTTCTAGCGCTACGGCATTCTGCATCAAACCAATCTTTTGGTTTTAACTTGTTACTGATACTAATTTGTTTCTTCATATGTTTAGCAGCATCCTTGATACATTCATTAAAAACACTTAACGCTTGGTTTATATCAACACTAATTAGGCTAATTGCTAAGTTTATTTTTTCTTTAAATTCTTCTGAACGTATGTTATGAATGTATACATCAGCCAAGTCGTCACTCCACACAAATTTTTCTAAAACAAAATCATTTTCCAACTGTGTGTTTTCCAATTCATAACCCCGGCCTGCGAAACGGAGTTCCACAGGCATATGATCGGATTCAGTTCTGTCAGTCACACACAACGTACATGAATCACACAACAATGCATACATATCACAAGACATAATGAAATAATCATTCACACTGCATCCACTATCCGATATATAAGTGTAGCAACCATTTTGGTCGCCATGACACATTCCATTAATTATACACAAGTCAAGTGCAGTACACATATTCAACAGCAATTTTCCATAGTTGTTGAGAACAGAATCTTCGGAACGTCTATTGATACTAATTGGGTGACTTCTTCGCTGAAACTCTAAATCTCCTGTAACTCCCTGGCAGTGGTGGGAAATATTACATGAGAGAGAGAGAGAGAGAGAGAGAGAGGGAGTTTATGTCAGGACTAGTCATCTTAGTTACACTACAAATGTCACTTACTACACAGAAAGAAAGAGCTTCCTGAAGGTTTCCAACAGCCTGATCTGTCAAGGCCAAAAGGCAGTAGCTGATCAGCTGCTACACAGGCTGAAACAGATCGTGTTGCGTGTCGACACTCACTTTACCGTGCTTTCCTGAAATAACCACCAGCGCCCTTTGGACTTTTCCCCTGTGAAGGAGATATCCAGCATCGTGATCGTGTTGCTGTACCTGTACTGAATTCTCCTTGACGGATGTTTTACTTCCAAAAGGTCTTCTGTAACCGAGCTGTCTTCTATTTTCTCTTTGGCTCGATTTTACAGTTCCCCCACTATCACGCTAGCAGCATATGTATGTATGTATGTATGTATATGTTGAGAGAGAGAGAGAGAGAGAGAGAGAGAGAGAGAGAGAGAGAGAGAAGAAGAGGATGGTTACCCATCCAATACAAAATTGCTATATTGGCTTTTCGCCACTTCCAAGGATCTATCCCATCCTTTATACTTACACCCCTTCCCGTTCTCTCAGGTCTTTTGTTGAGAAGCTCCTTCCAGTCCCCCAAACCTCTCCAAGGAATGGCTTTTCAATATCAAGGACATTCTTTGTGGAATTCTCCAGCCCTGATCTCCGTCACCCCGTACCACGAAGCCTGTGGGTGTGATGAAGCACAGCTGTTTGTCTGCATGCTGTCTAGCCTTTCCTGCCCTCCCCACTGTCCCCACGATGTTTGTCTGCATGCTGTCTAGCCTTTCCTACCCTCCCCACTGTCCCCACGATGTTTGTCTGCATGCTGTCTACCCTTTCCTACCCTCCCCACTGTCCCCACGATGTTTGTCTGCATGCTGTCTACCCTTTCCTGCCCTCCCCACTGTCCCCACGATGTTTGTCTGCATGCTGTCTAGCCTTTCCTACCCTCCCCACTGTCCCCACGATGTTTGTCTGCATGCTGTCTAGCCTTTCCTGCCCTCCCCACTGTCCCCACGATGTTTGTCTGCATGCTGTCTAGCCTTTCCTACCCTCCCCACTGTCCCCACGATGTTTGTCTGCATGCTGTCTAGCCTTTCCTGCCCTCCCCACTGTCCCCACGATGTTTGTCTGCATGCTGTCTAGCCTTTCCTACCCTCCCCACTGTCCCCACGATGTTTGTCTGCATGCTGTCTACCCTTTCCTACCCTCCCCACTGTCCCCACGATGTTTGTCTGCATGCTGTCTAGCCTTTCCTACCCTCCCCACTGTCCCCACGATGTTTGTCTGCATGCTGTCTAGCCTTTCCTACCCTCCCCCTGTCCCCACGATGTTTGTCTGCATGCTGTCTAGCCTTTCCTGCCCTCCCCACTGTCCCCACGATGTTTGTCTGCATGCTGTCTACCCTTTCCTACCCTCCCCACTGTCCCCTCTACTGATATCGCCATGTAGTGTGTGTGCTTGTGGATGGGTGTTACTCTGTGTGTGTGCGCTCCCGCGAGTCTTGTACATTGTGTACCTTGTGTGTGTGTGTGTGTGTGTGTGTGTGTGTGTGTGTGTGTGTGTGTGTGTGTGATTTATATGTGAGGCGCTTAGAGCCCATTACATGAGTTTGCGCCATTCAAGTGCTATCTATAATCATCATCATCATCACCGTCATCATCATAATTCATAACTTCGTCTTTGGCATTTACCAACTCCCCCAAACCGTTTGTTTAATCGTCTATTACTGTGCTATATTCAGCAAAATGAAGGTCATATAACTTGTTTTGTTCGTAACAGTCAGTACCGTGGCTGGATAATGTTTTCCAACAGCTGGTCGATTGCCACATTGAAGAAAATAGGGAGGCGAACACCAAGGAACACTTGGAACTACCTGCTTAATCTATCACCTGTCTTTACACTGCGTCGAGGATTGTCATCATGGTGATAAACTCTTCTGATAGCAATAGCATTTTCTGAAACTTCGTGCGACAGGAACTCTTTGGACAAAGAGGAGATGTGGATACCGTCCAATGCTTTGCTGCAGTCAATGAAACTGATAGTGAGGGGCACCTGGAAATATTGACATTTCTCTTGGATACGTCAGAAAGTGCTGATCCGTTGTGCACATGAAGGCTTTGATTGAAACCTGACTGCTCCTTGCGCGGCTCTGTTAACTACATCGTTGTGGGTCATCTGGTAACACACTTTACCAGAGTCAGATAACAGCGCTACCCCTCTCCACTCATCACACTCGGCAAGGTTTCTCTCAAGCAGCAGCATAACTATAGACAAGAAACATACACACTGCTACTCTATCAACCTCTGGAATAAAGTATGAATTATCTCACATTAGCAGACATTGAAAAATACATATTTGATGAATAAAACACGGCACAGTTTTGACCAGCATGGTTTCTATAGATATGTATACTGGCAGGAAATATTATGATAACAATATCGCTGTTAGGCTATTTAGTGAATCGAGTTGAAGAGAGTTGAGGCACACACTGGCTCCGGTATCACTGATTTACTTTACGGGAATTCATGCTGTTAGGACGAATGAATATTGCACATATTTGACCACCAACGTAACTGTAAAGATAACGATTGCCAGTTTGAAATGCTCTGATCACAGGGGAAATACAATGGCGTCGTGGTTGTGATGGACATGGAGATTTGCCACAAGGGCCATTTTCCTGAGGCTTCTGCTGTGCAGGAAGCATTCAGCAATGGCTGATGTGTGTTGGATGCCATGTTCCGACACGTTGTATCCCATGACAGCCTCCTTTCCTTCCACAGGGAACCAGGAAAAGGCCATGAATGCAGTTTATTCATTCGCCTCTTTATTTAATCATTCATATATCTATTTGGTTATACCTTCCTTCTTTTCTTTCTTTCTTTCTTTCTTTATTATGATGTATTCACAGGGAGCCTACTTATCATATTACGAACATGAAATAGCACTGTACGGTACGTGTCTTAAAGGCTTTTTAAAATTTGTCATCAGTTCACACACACCTTCCATGTAAAGCCATAACACGATCACAGAGAGACAGAGCGACAGACAGACAGACAGACAGACAGGGAGACAGACAGACAGGTAGACAGGGAGATGCAGAGATACAGACTGAAGAAAAAGAGAACCAGACACATGGCAAACACTGATAATTTGATTTACGTTACACGCAGCATACAGAGGGACACACACACACACACACACACACACACACACACACACAGGGACACGATGGAGCGTCCAGCCTAATTCAATCAGACAACTGCTGCTCTAAATTCTGAACGGACAGACCAGTCCTGTGTCGCCCTGATCACCCACAAGTGGTTTGCCCCACGGGAAGTTTTCAGCGTGGCGCTGTGATTCTGGGTGGTGGTCACGTCTTTCCTGAGGAGGGCCCTCAGCCTGTGGACATCATGTGTGTATTGCCTTCTGACCAACACCCACCCACACCCACATCCACACTCCCTCTCTAAACTTGGGTTACTTTTGGAACAGCTCCACCTTCCTGCACATTGACACAGTCAAACTTGGCAGTACATCTATCCCTCTGTCCAGTTCAGTCAGGGACGTCGGTGTCGTCCTTGACAACACACTGTCCATGCAAAAATGTATCAGTCAGACATGTCAATCCTGCTACTGTCAATTGCGACGCATCAGTTCCATTGTAAATATCTGTCCTCCGACGCAACATCTAGACTTATCGTTTCTATCATTCTCTCTCGCCTTGACTACTGTAACTCTCTATAGTCTGGTTTGCCTGCTTCATCCATTCAGTCCCTTCACCGCACACAAAACTCTGCTACCCGACTCGTCCTCAGAAAGAAAAGATCTGAGCACATCACTCCTCTTTTGCAACATCTCCATTGGCTTCCTGTCTCACAGATAATAAAGTACAAGATAAGCACTCTATGTTATAGATCTATTCACAAATCTGCCCCTTCCTATCTCTGTGGCTGCCTTCACCTCTACACGCCATCTCGATCTCTACGATCGGCTTCTGATCCACTCTGTTTACGCTTACCCAGATCAAACACTCCACTGTTGGCCGCCGTTCTTTCTGTGTCTGTGGTTCCTCTCTGTCTTCACAACGGCTTTCCGTGCTCTTCTGTTGCCGTTCTTTCTGTGTCTGTGGTTCCTCTCTGTCTTCACAACGGCTTTCCGTGCTCCTCTGTTGCCGTTCTTTCTCTGTCTGTGGTTCCTCTCTGTCTTCACAACGGCTTTCCGTGCTCCTCTGTTGCCGTTCTTTCTCTGTCTGTGGTTCCTCTCTGTCTTCACAACGGCTTTCCGTGCTCTTCTGTTGCCGTTCTTTCTCTGTCTGTGGTTCCTCTCTGTCTTCACAACGGCTTTCCGTGCTCCTCTGTTGCCGTTCTTTCTCTGTCTTCACAACGGCTTTCCGTGCTCCTCTGTTTCCGTTCTTTCTCTGTCTGTGGTTCCTCTCTGTCTTCACAACGGCTTTCCGTGCTCTTCTGTTGCCGTTCTTTCTCTGTCTGTGGTTCCTCTCTGTCTTCACAACGGCTTTCCGTGCTCTTCTGTTGCCGTTCTTTCTCTGTCTGTGGTTCCTCTCTGTCTTCACAACGGCTTTCCGTGCTCCTCTGTTGCCGTTCTTTCTCTGTCTGTGGTTCCTCTCTGTCTTCATAACGGCTTTCCGTGCTCTTCTGTTGCCGTTCTTTCTCTGTCTGTGGTTCTGCTGTCTTCACAACGGCTTTCCGTGCTCTTCTGTTGCCGTTCTTTCTGTGTCTGTGGTTCCTCTCTGTCTTCACAACGGCTTTCCGTGCTCCTCTGTTGCCGTTCTTTCTCTGTCTGTGGTTCCTCTCTGTCTTCATAACGGCTTTCCGTGCTCTTCTGTTGCCGTTCTTTCTCTGTCTGTGGTTCCTCTCTGTCTTCACAACGGCTTTCCGTGCTCTTCTGTTGCCGTTCTTTCTGTCTGTGGTTCCTCTCTGTCTTCACAACGGCTTTCCGTGCTCTTCTGTTGCCGTTCTTTCTCTGTCTGTGGTTCTGCTGTCTTCACAACGGCTTTCCGTGCTCTTCTGTTGCCGTTCTTTCTCTGTCTGTGGTTCTGCTGTCTTCACAACGGCTTTCCGTGCTCTTCTGTTGCCGTTCTTTCTCTGTCTTCACAACGGCTTTCCGTGCTCCTCTGTTTCGTTCTTTCTTACCCTCTGTCTTTCTTTCTTCCTGCCTTTCATTTGTTCTTTCCGATTTCGTTTTGAAAACATCAGCCCGTGCCTCTTTCTCATTGTCTTCCTCTCCTTGTTTCTGATTTCTTTTCGTTATTTCCAGTCTTTTTTCTTTCTTTTTTGGGGGGAGGCGTGGGGGTGGGGGGGAGGCGTGGGGGGTGGGGGGGAGGGGGGAGGCGTGGGGGTGGGGGGTGGGGGGAGGCGTGGGGGGTGGGGGGAGGGGGGCCAGGGGGGGTAGGACCCGGTGTTCCAGGACAGGGGGTGACGTGTTGTGATGGTTACAATATCTCCCTGGCCCAGCTTTCTCTTGGTGAGGGGGAGGAAAGGGTGACGTGTTGTGATGGTTACAATATCTCCCTGCTCTAGCTTTCTCTTGGTGAGGGGGAGGAAAGGGTGACGTGTTGTGATGGTTACAATATCTCCCTGCTCCAGCTTTCTCTTGGTGAGGGGGAGGAAAGGGTGACGTGTTGTGATGGTTACAATATCTCCCTGGCCCAGCTTTCTCTTGGTGAGGGGAGGAAAGGGTGACGTGTTGTGATGGTTACAATATCTCCCTGCTCCAGCTTTCTCTTGGTGAGGGGGAGGAAAGGGTGACGTGTTGTGATGGTTACAATATCTCCCTGCTCCAGCTTTCTCTTGGTGAGGGGGAGGAAAGGGTGACGTGTTGTGATGGTTACAATATCTCCCTGCTCCAGCTTTCTCTTGGTGAGGGGGAGGAAAGGGTGACGTGTTGTGATGGTTACAATATCTCCCTGGCCCAGCTTTCTCTTGGTGAGGGGGAGGAAAGGGTGACGTGTTGTGATGGTTACAATATCTCCCTGGCCCAGCCTTTCTCTTGGTGAGGGGGAGGAAAGGGGTGACGTGTTGTGATGGTTACAATATCTCCCTGGCTCCAGCTTTCTCTTGGTGAGGGGGAGGAAAGGGTGACGTGTTGTGATGGTTACAATATCTCCCTGCTCCAGCTTTCTCTTGGTGGGGGGAGGAGACAGGGACACAGATGATCGCCATTCACCATGCTTGTGTCTTCTCTGTCTGTCTGTCCGAGACCGTCTGCGTGTTTGTCTGTCTGTCTGCCCCTTATATCTCACCAAGTCTGTGTTTGTTTGCGTCCCCCCCCCCCCTCACACATACACACACACACACACAACCCCCACACCCCCTCCCTCTGTTTTCAATTTTCAGAAGCGAGAGAACTCCCATGTGTAATGCAACAATCAATAGTGGCGCGTGCTTTCCCCCCCCCCCCCCCCATTCCCACATCACAATAAAGCATCATCAATGCAATGCTTTATTCATAAAATTATCGACGCCAAATCTGCTCACAAAATTCATGAAAAAATCTATTTCAATGGAAAAGCATGTTTTCCAGTGGCTGATATTTGTTATTGGGAAATTAGGTCAGTGACTGATATATTTATTGTTATTGGGATATTAGGTCAGTGACTGATATATTTATTGTTATTGGGATATTAGCTCAGTGACTGATATATTTATTGTTATTGGGATATTAGGTCAGTGGCTGAAATATTGTTGTTGGGAAATTAGGTGTCTGAAGAAAATGTGCTGTTGAATGCCTGTGTGAACTGGGCCGTTATTTTTCACCAGACGTCCTGCTGTATTGTCTGCAAATCAAACTTCACCATAACTGACTTTTGGATTGTTTTCACGATATTCGTCTTTTTGTACCTACACACAAATAAACACACACACAAACACACACACACACACACACACACACACACGTGCGCGTTTGTGCGCGCAAAGACATGCACACACAGAGAAACAAACACTAAACAGACATAAACACCCACCCCCCACCCCCCACAGCAGGCCTATTAGTGTAAAACGATGCTTAGAGAGACGTTCATTTTTGTCTCCCTTTATTTTGTTTACCGCCCAACGCACATTCCCGCAGGCCCAGCAAACTCCATCTGATAAGTATCAGCACTCTGCTCTTTCTCCTTCTTCCCCATCCCTCCAGTAAACACCCCTCCATTCAATCGGAATTTGAGCAGCCAAGAGGCTCCCCAAAAGCACAATTGACCCAGTCGGAGCCATTGCACTGACGTCATGTCTATTGACGTTTTGTTTATCGGCATTTCACGCACCTGGCTACGTTGTAAATGGTTTTGACACACTGTCTTGTGGGACGTGCTGTGGCGGTGTGCATGTGATGGTGGGCATGATTCCTCAGAGGAAGGTCAATGGTCAGAATTTTGGGACACAGCCTCTGTTCTAGTGTTTTCCCTGCGTTTTCCGTTGTCTGTCTGACTGTATGTTCACTAATTTGTTTGTCGGCTGTCTGTCTTTGTATCCGTTTGTCTGTCCTCCTGTTTTTCCATCTTTTTGCATAAAAGTCTGTGTTCATGTATCTATGCATCTCTCTCTGTCTGTCTGTCTGTCTCTCCCCCCCCCTCTGTATTTGTCCTTCTATCTGTCTGCCTGTCTGGCTGTTCGTTTATTTATCCTTCCGTCCATCCATTCCTTCATTCACCCACCTGTCCACTAACAATCCATCATTCACCCACCTGTCCACCTAACTGTCCATCATTCACCTACCTGTCCACCTAACAGTCCATCATTCACCCACCTGTCCACCTAACAGCCATCTCACCACCTGTCCACTACTCCAACAGATCCACTACGTCCATCACTCACCCACCTGTCCCACTAACGTCCTCATCACCCACCTGTCCACCTAACAGTCCATCATTCACCCACTTCACCTAACTGTCCATCACTCACCCACTGTCCACCTAACAGTCCATCACTCACCCACCTTGTCCACCTAACAGTCCATCACTCACCCACCTGTCCACCTAACAGTCCATTCATCACCCACCTGTCCACCTAACAGTCCATCATTTCACACCACCTGTCCACCTAACAGTCCATCATTCACCCACCTGTCCACCTAACAGTCCATCACTCACCCCCCTGTCCACCTAACAGTCCATCACTTCACCCACCTGTCCACCTAACAGTCCATCACTCACCCACCTGTCCACCTAACAGTCCATCACTCACCCACCTGTCCACCTAACAGTCCATCATCACCCACCTGTCCACCTAACAGTCCATCACTCACCCACTCACCTAACAGTATCCACTTACCTAACAGTCCATCACTCACCCACCTGTCCACCTAACAGTCCATCACTCACCCACCTGTCCACCTAACAGTCCATCACTCACCCACCTGTCCACCTAACAGTCCATCACTCACCCACCTGTCCACCTAACAGTCCATCACTCACCCACCTGTCCACCTAACAGTCCATCACTCACCCACCTGTCCACCTAACAGTCCATCACTCACCCACCTGTCCACCTAACAGTCCATCACTCACCCACCTGTCCACCTAACAGTCCATCACTCACCCACCTGTCCACCTAACAGTCCATCACTCACCCACCTGTCCACCTAACTGTCCATCACTCACCCACCTGTCCACCTAACTGTCCATCACTCACCCACCTGTCCACCTAACAGTCCATCACTCACCCACCTGTCCACCTAACTGTCCATCACTCACCCACCTGTCCACCTAACAGTCCATCATTCACCCACCTGTCCACCTAACAGTCCATCACTCACCCACCTGTCCACCTAACTGTCCATCACTCACCCACCTGTCCACCTAACAGTCCATCACTCACCCACCTGTCCACCTAACAGTCCATCACTCACCCACCTGTCCACCTAACTGTCCATCATTCACCCACCTGTCCACCTAACAGTCCATCATTCACCCACCTGTCCACCTAACAGTCCATCACTCACCCACCTGTCCACCTAACAGTCCATCACTCACCCACCTGTCCACCTAACAGTCCATCACTCACCCACCTGTCCACCTAACTGTCCATCATTCACCCACCTGTCCACCTAACAGTCCATCATTCACCCACCTGTCCACCTAACTGTCCATCACTCACCCACCTGTCCACCTAACAGTCCTTCACTCACCCACCTGTCCACCTAACAGTCCATCACTCACCCACCTGTCCACCTAACTGTCCATCATTCACCCACCTGTCCACCTAACAGTCCATCATTCACCCACCTGTCCACCTAACTGTCCTTCATTCACCCACCTGTCCACCTAACTGTCCTTCATTCACCCACCTGTCCACCTAACAGTCCATCATTCACCCACCTGTCCACCTAACTGTCCATCACTCACCCACCTGTCCACCTAACTGTCCATCACTCACCCACCTGTCCACCTAACAGTCCATCACTCACTCCACCTGTCCACCTAACTGTCCATCACTCACCCACCTGTCCACCTAACTGTCCACCTAACAGTCCATCACTCACCCACCTGTCCACCTAACAGTCCATCACTCACCCACCTGTCCACCTAACAGTCCACCTAACAGTCCATCACTCACCCACCTGTCCACCTAACAGTCCATCATTCACCCACCTGTCCACCTAACAGTCCATCATTCACCCACCTGTCCACCTAACAGTCCATCACACTGTCACCCACCTGTCCACCTAACTGTCCATCACTCACCCACCTGTCCACCTAACAGTCCATCACTCACCCACCTGTCCACCTAACAGTCCATCACTCACCCACCTGTCCACCTAACAGTCCATCACTCACCCACCTGTCCACCTAACAGTCCATCACTCACCCACCTGTCCACCTAACAGTCCATCACTCACCCACCTGTCCACCTAACAGTCCATCACTCACCCACCTGTCCACCTAACAGTCCACCTAACAGTCCATCACTCACCCACCTGTCCACCTAACAGTCCATCACTCACCCACCTGTCCACCTAACAGTCCATCATTCACCCACCTGTCCACCTAACTGTCCACCTAACAGTCCATCATTCACCCACCTGTCCACCTAACAGTCCATCACTCACCCACCTGTCCACCTAACAGTCCTTCATTCACCCACCTGTCCACCTAACTGTCCACCTAACAGTCCATCATTCACCCACCTGTCCACCTAACAGTCCATCATTCACCCACCTGTCCACCTAACAGTCCACCTAACAGTCCATCATTCACCCACCTGTCCACCTAACAGTCCATCACTCACCCACCTGTCCACCTAACAGTCCATCATTCACCCACCTGTCCACCTAACAGTCCATCACTCACCCACCTGTCCACCTAACAGTCCACCTAACAGTCCATCATTCACCCACCTGTCCACCTAACAGTCCATCATTCACCCACCTGTCCACCTAACAGTCCATCATTCACCCACCTGTCCACCTAACAGTCCATCATTCACCCACCTGTCCACCTAACAGTCCATCACTCACCCACCTGTCCACCTAACAGTCCACCTAACAGTCCTTCATTCACCCACCTGTCCACCTAACAGTCCACCTAACAGTCCATCATTCACCCACCTGTCCACCTAACAGTCCACCTAACAGTCCATCATTCACCCACCTGTCCACCTAACAGTCCATCATTCACCCACCTGTCCACCTAACAGTCCATCATTCACCCACCTGTCCACCTAACAGTCCATCACTCACCCACCTGTCCACCTAACAGTCCATCATTCACCCACCTGTCCACCTAACTGTCCATCACTCACCCACCTGTCCACCTAACAGTCCATCACTCACCCACCTGTCCACCTAACAGTCCATCACTCACCCACCTGTCCACCTAACAGTCCATCATTCACCCACCTGTCCACCTAACAGTCCATCATTCACCCACCTGTCCACCTAACTGTCCATGTTCATCCATCTGTCTATTCATGTGTGTCACCATTCTATGTGATTAGGATTTTCGCCCACCGAAACGCGAACGTGATGTTAAAAGTGCCGTCTTTCTGAAAAGTAGGTATATCATTGGTGAAGAGATACTGTAATTATCAGGACATTAACTTCATGCTGATTATCAAGTAATTATCATGACGTCTATCGCCTGACATCGGCACAGGGAGGGTGGGGGTGGGAGGTGCAGTAAAGGGCAGATATTTCTGGTCTCCCAAGTCAACATATGTGCAGACCTCTGGTGCCGTAACTCCCGTCGTGTGTATACAGACGCAGAAGATCCTGTAATCCATGTAAATAATGCTTAATAATAATTATTATGTTAATATAGCGCTGAATCTTGTGCAGAGACGAATCAAAGCGCTTTCTCACCAATCATTCAAACGCATGCACAACTCTAAAACTGGAAAAATAACCACGATCATATCCAGCATTCACGCCCCCGACTACGATTTATGGCTGCCTGAACGGCGGCCTAAAAACAATGGTGTACGTGAAAGCCCACAACAAGCAGATTTGAGTAAATGTGGTTGAAGTCCAAGAACGCATAAAAAGAAAAAAACACACACAAAAAATTATATTTGTTGTTGTTGTTGTTGTTGAATATTCATAGCATTGCCTTTCTTATATGAATAAACAGTGTGAACACATCATTTCTCTTATCTCCGAAGCCCAGCACTGGTCACCAGATTTCCTCAGCAACACGGAAAGCGCGAGGTGTGGCGATGTTTCAATATCTGTCTGTGATAATCTCAACAACATCCTGAGCACGAAACGTTGGAATTCACGGGATATCTGCTTGAATCTCCATTGGCCGTTTTGTCAGGCGTTCTGGATGGAACGATCAGACGATAACACACACACACACACACACACTTATCAAAATTTTTCGATACTGATTGGTTTAAATGCCAAAGCAGTGTTCATTAAACAGCAACTGACCAATTTCTCCAAGAAATGTCCATACTATGGTCATTAATTTTGTCTGGTAAGCCAGGTTTCACGTCCACATGTTTTTCCCACGTGCATTTCACTTGCAGACTGTCCCCTGTCATTGTTAACACTCACGTGGTCTGCTTTTTATCGGAATTCTCGACAAAGCCACTGATTTACCCATAACCAGTACCGTAGTGCACTGTAATATGTAATGGGTATCTCCCAACATCACCATATCATTACATTTTGGGGTTCTGTGACTTACAATCTTAACTGAAGGGTTTAACAACGTAGATTTTTTTTTGGTTAACATCAAAGTTTTGGGATTTAAATCTCAAGTGGTTTGAAAATGCGTATAACAACAAAGATGTTTTTTAGCATCAGAGTGTTCTGCTCATATCGCCGAGACTCCGCATTGTTCTAACAATTTCCATGTTGTCCTGCCAGCAAACTTTCAGCGTAGAAACGAAGGATAAATTGGTAGACAACATGAGAGATAGATAGATAGATAGATAGATAGATAGATAGAGAGAGAGAGAGAGAGAGAGAGAGAGAGAGAGAGAGAGAGAGAGAGAGAGAGAGTTGACACTTTCACACTTAATTGTTATTAGCCACGAGGTCCTTATGATATGGGTGAATGCGTCAATATATTTTCATTGTGTAAGAAAATGCTACAATAAAGGAATGAATGTGATGAAAACAAATATTGAAACGAAACAGAATTCTTTCCTGGAAGAAAATTGGAAGCATATTTAGGCCACCCAACACATTAACAACCCGTCCACTCATATGTCAGTGAAATGGAGCTTATCACTGGTTGAAGAAGAAGAAGAAGAAGAAGAAGAAGAAGAGAGAGAGAGAGAGGGGCGAGGAGGTGGGGGTAGGTACGGCTGTCTTGCTGGCGATAAAATTCTTCCTTTCGCCACGTTTATGGGAGAACACAGACTGTCCCAATAACAAGCCTGTCTTTCAGAGCCCCACTGATTGGCTTTCTCCTCCTCCTCCTCCCTGCCCCACCTTACTACCTGCCCCTCAACCCCCCCCCCCCCCCCAGCCTTTTCCCATTAATCGTTTCAGACCCTACTTCCCAATCCTGCACCCTTAATTTCTACGTCCTTTTTTTGTTGTCGGCGGAATGCAGTCTGGAAATTGTAGCACAAAAAAGTAACACCATAATAAACTTCCGATCATGATACGTTTGCTGGAAAAAACGTTATAACAATTTGTTTCTTTTAGTAAAAGAAAAAAAGCTACAAGAACACCACCACCAACAAAACAAACAACAGCAACAACAAAACAAACAACAGCAACAACAACAAACCAAGGAGAAACAGAGGGCTGGACAGAGTACATTTCACAATTCATGCGTGAAAAAAAAGATCTCCCCCAAACTATTGCTGTTTTTGAAAAACGGTTTGGGTATCAGCTTGTCCTAAAATTGCATTAACGAAGCATATTTTTCTTGCATGGATCCAAGATTCCAGATTTAATTAACCGTGGATCCCCTTTGATGTTTCAGAAACAAGATAAACATCACGAGGTTACCATACTGTATCAATTTATGGGAAATTGGCGTTAACATTCCATCATCTACATGAAAGTGTTTTATGCACACACACACACACACACACACACACACACACACACACGCTCTCTCTCTCTCTCTCTCTCTCTGTCCTGCCCTGCCCTGCCCTGTCCAGTCCTGACCTGCCCTGTCTTGTCTATCCTGTCCTACACTGCCCTGCCCTGCCCTGCCTTGCCCTGTCCTGTCTTTCTATGTCCTGCCCTGTCCTGTCTTTCTATGTTCTGTCCTGTCTTTCTTGTCCTGTCCTGTCTTTCTATGTCTTGTCCTGTCTTTCTATGTCCTGTCCTGTCTTTCTGTCCTGTCCTGTCTTTCTATGTCTTGTCCTGTCTTTCTGTATCCTGTCCTGTCTTTCTATGTCTTGTCCTGTCTTTCTGTATCCTGTCCTGTCTTTCTGTATCCTGTCCTGTCTTTCTATGTCCTGTCCTGTCTTTCTAGCCCTGTCCTGTCTTTCTATGTCCTGTCCTGTCTTTCTGTATCCTGTCCTGTCTTTCTATGTCATGTCCTGTCTTTCTATGTCCTGTCCTGTCTTTCTATGTTCTATCTTGTCTTTCTTGTCCTGCCCTGTACTGTCTTTCTATGTCCTGCCCTGTCCTGTCTTTCTATGTCCTGTCCTGTCTTTCTATGTCCTGTCCTCCATCCAACTACTGTCTTCCTATTCCACTTCCTCCTCTCCTCAGTGGTCATGTACGCCCCTTGCACCACCCTTACTTAAGCCTCCACCCTGTGCCTCCTGACCCCCACCCTGTGCCTCCTGACCCCACCATGTGCCTCATGACCCCACCCTGTGCCTCCCGACCCCCACCCTATCCCCTAACTACTGTCTTCCTATTCCACTTCCTCCCCTCCTCATTGGCCATCTAGGCCCCTTTCACCACCATTTCTTTACCCCCCCCTCCCCCGCTCATCATATCATATAGTCACACTCCCTCTACATCCTCTAAAACAGGAAGCCCCTCACACCGATCATTTGACATGTTAACACAGCAACAACGACAGAGCTTTCTTTTTGAGGGAGTGTCTGGGATTGTTCCACAGAGGGTCCTTTTTGAGGGAGTGTCTGGGTTTGTTCCACAGAGCGTCCTTTTTGAGGGAGTGTCTGGGTTTGTTCCACAGAGCGTCCTTTTTGAGGGAGTGTCTGGGTTTGTTCCACAGAGCTTCCTTTTTGAGGGAGTGTCTGGGTTTGTTCCACAGAGCTTCCTTTTTGAGGGAGTGTCTGGGTTTGTTCCACAGAGCGTCCTTTTTGAGGGAGTGTCTGGGTTTGTTCCACAGAGCTTCCTTTTTGAGGGAGTGTCTGGGTTTGTTCCACACAGCTTCCTTTTTGAGGGAGTGTCTGGGTTTGTTCCACACAGCTTCCTTTTTGAGGGAGTGTCTGGGTTTGTTCCACAGAGCGTCCTTTTTGAGGGAGTGTCTGGGTTTGTTCCACAGAGCGTCCTTTTTGAGGGAGTGTCTGGGTTTGTTCCACAGAGCGTCCTTTTTGAGGGAGTGTCTGGGTTTGTTCCACAGAGCTTTCTTTTTGAGGGAGTGTCTGGGTTTGTTCCACAGAGCTTTCTTTTTGAGGGAGTGTCTGGGTTTGTTCCACAGAGCGTCCTTTTTGAGGGAGTGTCTGGGTTTGTTCCACACAGCTTCCTTTTTGAGGGAGTGTCTGGGTTTGTTCCACACAGCTTCCTTTTTGAGGGAGTGTCTGGGTTTGTTCCACAGAGCGTCCTTTTTGAGGGAGTGTCTGGGTTTGTTCCACAGAGCTTCCTTTTTGAGGGAGTGTCTGGGTTTGTTCCACAGACCTTTCTTTTTGAGGGAGTGTCTGGGTTTGTTCCACACAGCTTTCTTTTTGAGGGAGTGTCTGGGTTTGTTCCACAGAGCGTCCTTTTTGAGGGAGTGTCTGGGTTTGTTCCACAGAACGTCCTTTTTGAGGGAGTGTCTGGGTTTGTTCCACAGAGCTTTCTTTTTGAGGGAGTGTCTGGGTTTGTTCCACAGAGCTTTCTTTTTGAGGGAGTGTCTGGGTTTGTTCCACAGAGCTTTCTTTTTGAGGGAGTGTCTGGGTTTGTTCCACACAGCTTCCTTTTTGAGGGAGTGTCTGGGTTTGTTCCACAGAGCGTCCTTTTTGAGGGAGTGTCTGGGTTTGTTCCACAGAGCTTTCTTTTTGAGGGAGTGTCTGGGTTTGTTCCACAGAGCGTCCTTTTTGAGGGAGTGTCTGGGTTTGTTCCAATGTACCATTTCTTCACCTGTGTGCTGGCTGAATCGGAATGAAAAGCATAATTGACTTGAAGTTGTGTACCTTGTGTGGAGACAGTGACCATTCTTTTTTGTTTGTTAATCATTTACTCTCTTTGACTCATTCTTCTTTCGTGCACAGACTTTGCTTTCTGTGTTCATGTTCTGGACAGTGTGGCCAGGCTGTATCACAGCTTTCACTGCATCACACAGAGACAGAGACAGAGACAGTGTGATGGAGAGACAGAGAGACAGGGTGGGTCCATGGAAGGCATTGTGGAGCGGTTTGAAGGGCCCTTGCAGGCAATCCTGGCTGTTGGACCCAACGATGATGAGGACCTGGTGTTCACCAGACTGTGGACAATGCACATCACACACCCTGCCACCACCTACACACCCACACGTAGCACATGCACACACACAGACACACACACACACACACGCACGCACACACACACACACACACACACACACACACACACACACACACACACACACACACACACACCCAACAAAGTGAAGGAAACGGGAAGTCTTATTTTCCACACAGTTTAACCCTTTCCATGTTGCGCCAGAATTAACCCCTCATCCCCCGCCCCCCACCCCAGATACAGACAATACCCTCATGCTCATCAGACAGTGCAGACTGCACAGCCCCCCCCCCTGCCCCCCACAGCCCCTCCCGCTCCTCCCCCCCCCCCACATCTCAAAACCTCATCAACGTCGTCATCGTCATCATCCTTAGTGTGTGTGTCTGGCTGTGGGTCTGTGTAGGTCTGCGTGCCTCAACGTTCGTCAGTGCACGTTGTGTGTTTTATTTCATTCGTTACAACGTCCATCACCTCCCTCTGGCTCCCAGTGCAGCCACAATACAATTAGGTGTGGACAGAAAACAGAAGACGGCAGACAGAGAGAGAGAGAGAGAGAGAGAGAGAGAGAGAGAGAGAGACAGACAGACAGACAGACAGACAGACAGAGATAGGGGCGGAGAGAGAGAGAGAGAGAGAGAGAGAGAGAGAGACAGACAGACAGACAGACAGACAGAGATGGGGGCAGAGAGCGAGAGAGAGAGAGAGAGAGAGAGAGAGAGAGAGAGACAGACAGACAGACAGACAGACAGACAGACAGACAGAGATGGGGGCAGAGAGCGAGAGAGAGAGAGAGAGAGAGAGAGAGAGACAGACAGACAGACAGACAGACAGACAGAGATGGGGGCAGAGAGCGAGAGCGAGAGAGAGAGAGAGAGAGAGAGAGAGAGACAGACAGACAGACAGACAGACAGACAGAGATGGGGGCAGAGAGCGAGAGAGAGAGAGAGAGAGAGAGAGAGAGAGAGAGAGACAGACAGACAGACAGACAGAGATGGGGGCAGAGAGAGAGAGAGAGAGAGAGAGACAGACAGACAGACAGACAGACAGACAGACAGAGATGGGGGCAGAGAGCGAGAGAGAGAGAGAGAGAGAGAGAGAGAGAGAGAGAGACAGACAGACAGACAGACAGACAGACAGACAGAGATGGGGGCAGAGAGCGAGAGAGAGAGAGAGAGAGAGAGAGAGAGACAGACAGACAGACAGACAGACAGACAGACAGAGATGGGGGCAGAGAGCGAGAGAGAGAGAGAGAGAGAGAGAGAGAGAGAGAGAGAGACAGACAGACAGACAGACAGACAGAGATGGGGGCAGAGAGAGAGAGAGAGAGAGAGAGAGAGAGAGAGAGAGAGAGACAGAGACAGACAGACAGACAGACAGAGATGGGGGCGGAGAGCGAGAGAGAGAGAGAGAGAGAGAGAGAGAGAGAGAGAGAGAGAGAGAGAGAGAGAGAGAGAGAGAGAGAGACAGACAGACAGACAGACAGACAGACAGACAGAGATGGGGGCAGAGAGAGAGAGAGAGAGAGAGAGAGAGAGAGACAGAGACAGACAGACAGACAGACAGACAGACAGACAGAGATGGGGGCAGAGAGCGAGAGAGAGAGAGAGAGAGAGAGAGAGAGAGAGACAGACAGACAGACAGACAGACAGACAGACAGACAGACAGACAGAGATGGGGGCAGAGAGCGAGAGAGAGAGAGAGAGAGAGAGAGAGAGAGAGAGAGAGAGACAGACAGACAGACAGACAGACAGACAGAGATGGGGGCAGAGAGAGAGAGAGAGAGAGAGAGAGAGAGAGAGAGAGAGAGAGAGACAGACAGACAGACAGACAGACAGACAGACAGAGATGGGGGCGGAGAGCGAGAGAGAGAGAGAGAGAGAGAGAGAGAGAGAGAGAGAGAGAGAGAGAGAGAGAGAGAGAGAGAGATTCCTCTATTGTTGTCCTCACCACCCCACAAACGCAGCCACAGGAACCTCCTCATGTCTATTTGTCCTGAATGTTCAGCCCGTAAGGTGCCACTGTATCCACTTTTTTCTCTGGTTTATCTGACTGTGTGTGAAGTTCCCTGAATATGTTCTGTGATGATGCATTTCATGTTCGTGATTGTGTGGTTGGATTGGTTGAAGTGGCGTGTGACTAGGGTGCCTGTGTTCTGTTTGATGTGATTGCGGTGTATGTAGAATCTTGTCTTGAGAGTGTTCTTTGTTTCTCCTATATATTGTGCTTGCTTGCATTTATCACAGAACAGTAGGTAAATGATGTTGCTGCTGTCGCACGTTACGTGATTTTGAATGTTTCGTGTGTAGTGTCACTAGTGAATGTGTCTGTTTCCTGCATGTGATCTTTGCAAATGACGCACCTTTTGTGGCACTGAAGGCATCCTGGGGCTTCTTGGTCAGGAGCGGGCAGTCTGGTAGGCATCAGATATATTCTTTTCATTTATTTAGTTTTATTAAAAAAAAAACCCCAAAACCCCAAACATTTGGGAATAATCTCGCCACTGAATTTTGAGAGAGGGAGATAGAGAGAGACAGAGACATACAGAGAGACAGACCAAAAGAGAGGAAGAGAGAGAGAGAGGGAAAGAAAGAGAGAACACACACACACACACACACTGAGGCACACACATAAGCACACAGACAGAAGCCAACACAAAGACAAAGAAAGAGAGACAGAACAAGAGAGACAGAACATGAGAGACAGAAGCAAGAGAAAAGAAAAGAAGAAAAGAAAGACGGAAATGACCTGGAGCTGAAGACAGCGACAGCAGAAGGCGGGGAGGGGCTGGATAGTGTTCCATCTCCCACCCTCCCCCACCCTCCCCCACCCTGCCCACACCTCCCTCTCCCTTCCCCAGCCTGTTTCAGTAACTGGCCAGACGACATCAACTGGACTCCATCGATCCCAGACCTTGTCGTTAGGATATGATTTACATTTCTCTTTTATTACTGGCGGTCGTGACAGCGGTGAATTGTCTTCATGCCTGTCTTCCTGAACCACCCAGTCTCTTCCTTCATCCTTTGTGTATCTTCCTGCCTGTCTTCCTGAACCACCCAGTCTCTTCCTTCATCCTTTGTGTATCTTCCTGCCTGTCTTTCTGAACCACCCAGTCTCTTCCTTCATCCCTTGTGTATCTTCCTCGCCTCCCGCCCCCCTTCCCCTTCCTTGTCTCCCCCCCCTTCCCCTTGATCTCCCCACCATCTCTACCACCCCCACCTAACACATGCCGGTGTGACGTCACCTCCCTTCCCCAACATCTCTACCACCCCCACCTAACACATGTCGGTGTGACGTCACCTCCCTTCCCCAACATCTCTACCACCCTCACCTAACACATGTCGGTGTGACGTCACCCCCCTTCCCCAACATCTCTACCACCCTCACCTAACACATGTCGGTGTGACGTCACCCCCCTTCCCCAACATCTCTACCACCCTCACCTAACACATGTCGGTGTGACGTCACCCCCCTTCCCCAACATCTCTACCACCCTCACCTAACACATGCCGGTGTGACGTCCCCCCTCCCCCCGCCCCTTCCGCAGGTCCCCGGGGGAAACAGTGTCCTAAACTGTTCCACGGTGGAAAAGGAAGGATGATGGTGGGGGAGAAAATGATTGACAAACAATAAAGAGGGGGACTCTCTTCACGCACAACTTCCAGTCTAAAAAAACTTCGACACAACCAACGTTGTGAATTGTCCGTATGTTCTGTGTAGCATATTCAGGATTAAAAAGCTATGCCGGTGTTGAAGAAATGCTAGTTTGTATTTGCACATTTCTTCTGCCATTGCTGCTGTGTGCACATATCAAATGATCGGTAAAAGGACAAACACAGAGCTTTCTTTCTTGAGGAAGTGTCTGGGTTTGTTCCAATGAACCCATTATTACCTGTGTGCTAGCTCAATCGGTAGCATCAACAGCATTGACTTGATTGTGTACCCTGTGTATGGACAGAGTTACCACTCTTTATTGCTCCACGGAGGACTTTTTTTGTCAGAACCCTAACCTGTCCCGGGCAGGTTACAGTGACCTGTGGGGAAGTGAGGTGTCAACGACAGTGTAGGGGGGCGGGTGTGTGTGTGTGTGTGTGTGGGGGGGGGGGGGGGGGGGGGCAGGAAGTCAGAGGAGTTATGGAACTGGGACACTGCTCAGTGTAAACGATACCCATGGCCAGATTCTGCTCAGTGTAAACCCATGGCCAGATGTCGGGGGTAGGGGGCTGGGGGGAGTCAGGTGTGATGGCAGGGCAGGGTGAGTCAGGTGTGATGGCAGAGCGGGGTGAGTCAGGTGGAGAACTGTCCCAACGCCTGTGTGCTGATGGACTGGGTTCCTAGGAGGTTTTCCTCCGCGGGGTTGTTCGCGTATAAGTGAAAATTGTCTGCGGGAAGAGTTCCCCTGGACGTGACACACTCTGTGTTCATACCCACCCTCCTTGTCCTGCTTTACTCCGACACCCGTGACTGACAAACACCCAGGGTGTGTGTGGTAAGACACACTGATATCGATCCTACCAAAAATAAACAAAAAACCACCAGATTCTCATGCTGACCTTCACAGACTGAAACTCAATCTGATATCGATCTTCTCAAAGGAACTGTCTGGATACTGGTCTCCACGCAAGAAAAAAGGGGGGCGTATTGTCTGGATGTATGCAAAGCCCAAAGCCCCAGAGATATCGAATTCAGACATTATTCTGGGAAAAGAACTAAAGAAATGATTGTCTTTATGATTGGGGAATCAGTAAAATTCCTAGCAAAACAGAGACTGAGTAATTCATTCTGGGGAAAGAACTAAAGAGATGGTTGTCTTTACGATTGGGGAATCAGCAAAAATAAAGACTGAGTAATTCAGTCAGAGCACTGTTCCAGACGTATTAAAATTTCCATGCAGTTTAAGGATGACTGCTGACTGACTGACTAATTCGCCGACTGATTTACTGACTGACTAACTGTTTGTCTTGCTGGCAAGCTGGCTGTTTGACTGATGGAGCACTCAACAAGCCAGCCGTCCAGCCAGCCAACCAACTGACCAACTCTATTGTCCTTGTCATTTCAAACATTGGTGGATTGGGGTGTCCTTGTCACTTCAAACACTGGTGGATTGGGGTGTCCTTGTCACTTCAAACACTGGTGGATTGGGGTGTCCTTGTCACTTCAAACACTGGTGGATTGGGGTGTCCTTGTCACTTCAAACACTGGTGGATTGGGGTGTCCTTGTCACTTCAAACACTGGTGGATTGGGGTGTCCTTGTCACTTCAAACATTGGTGGATTGGGGTGTCCTTGTCACTTCAAACATTGGTGGATTGGGGTGTCCTTGTCACTTCAAACACTGGTGGATTGGGGTGTCCTTGTCACTTCAAACACTGGTGGATTGGGGTGTCCTTGTCATTTCAAACATTGGTGGATTGGGGTGTCCTTGTCACTTCAAACATTGGTGGATTGGGGTGTCCTTGTCACTTCAAACATTGGTGGATTGGGGTGTCCTTGTCACTTCAAACACTGGTGGATTGGGGTGTCCTTGTCACTTCAAACACTGGTGGATTGGGGTGTCCTTGTCATTTCAAACATTGGTGGATTGGGGTGTCCTTGTCACTTCAAACACTGGTGGATTGGGGTGTCCTTGTTACTTCAAACACTGGTGGATTGGGGTGTCCTTGTCATTTCAAACATTGGTGGATTGGGGTGTCCTTGTCATTTCAAACATTGGTGGATTGGGGTGTCCTTGTCACTTCAAACACTGGTGGATTGAGGTGTCCTTGTCATTTCAAACACTGGTGGATTGGGGTGTCCTTGTCACTTCAAACACTGGTGGATTGGGGTGTCCTTGTTACTTCAAACACTGGTGGATTGGGGTGTCCTTGTCATTTCAAACATTGGTGGATTGGGGTGTCCTTGTCATTTTAAACATTGGTGGATTGGGGTGTCCTTGTCACTTCAAACACTGGTGGATTGGGGGTGTCCTTGTCACTTCAAACATTGGTGGATTGGGGTGTCCTTGTCACTTCAAACACTGGTGGATTGGGGTGTCCTTGTCACTTCAAACACTGGTGGATTGGGGTGTCCTTGTTACTTCAAACACTGGTGGATTGGGGTGTCCTTGTCATTTCAAACATTGGTGGATTGGGGTGTCCTTGTCATTTCAAACATTGGTGGATTGGGGTGTCCTTGTCATGTCAAACACTGATGGATTGGGGTGTCCTTGTCACTTCAAACATTGGTGGATTGGGGTGTCCTTGTCACTTCAAACACTGGTGGATTGGGGTGTCCTTGTCATGTCAAACACTGGTGGATTGGGGTGTCCTTGTCATGTCAAACACTGGTGGATTGGGGTGTCCTTGTCACTTCAAACATTGGTGGATTGGGGTGTCCTTGTCATGTCAAACACTGGTGGATTGGGGTGTCCTTGTCATGTCAAACACTGGTGGATTGGGGTGGGCGGACCAGGTGAGAGGTGAGAACAGATCTTAAAGCAGTTATATTGTGATCAAGACCCGCCACATCTATCTATCTATCTATCTATCTATCTATCTATCTATCTATCTATCAATCTATCTATCTATCTATCTATCTATCAATCTATCTATCTATCTATCTATCCAGAAACAGATCAGATATTGCTGAGAAAAGCAGGACGTGGAAAGTGTTCTCCACAAAAATGAGCAACGTTCAACCCTTTTGGCATGGTCTTTCAGTTACTTCACTGATTAGAAATCCAACTCTCCTCATCAACAACAAACGATAAGATTTCCTCTGCAGATAAACAAGACCGCCTGCGATCATTTCTTCAAAAGCCCATCTCACATTTTCTGCGCAGACACAGGATGCCAAGTTTTTGTGTTGTGTTTAGTTGTGTTCTGTTCACCTTGCTTTGTGACGGCAGGTTCAGGAGCTTGTCCATCGTGGGCAGAAGACGCCGTAGAGTGTTGTTGCACATTTCTTTCCGGGTGTTTGACGTCACAATCGATTTTCTACAGAACTTGGATTTCATCTTGTAGGCGCGCAAAATGTTTATTGTTCACGACGCATTTTTATCTTATTTTGATGTTGTCTTTTGGTTTGGATCTGAAAACATCTCAATCTTTTTTTCTTATTCCGTTTGCAATTCCGAAAAACCAGCGATTCAACTGCCAAAGAGTTGCTCCATGTCTGAGCACTGTCATATTAGTCAGTTTATTTCTGTAATGCAATCTATCGACCTTCCACTCAGCATCCTACACACAGTGAATACATACCTATTCAAATTTCTCTGGCAGAAAAAACACAGCAATAGAAAAGCATTGGAAAAAAAGAAAGATAATAGAGGCGGCTTATGAGGAGGGAGGACTTTACATGACAAACATGACCACCTTACAAATACATTTTTATTTACAATGGGCGGGAAAATTATTTGAAACCACAGACATGCAAATTTGGAGTCTAATACCAAAATGGCACCTTTGGAAACTTGCAAAGTACGAAAATATTTATCACATTATCTGTAAACCACATAAAATAAAAAGTCTAGGCAGAATCGAGAATGATTTCTGGAAAGATTTTTTGACAAATTACCTGGACAACAAGACTGACGACAAAGCAGACGACGCAGACAGAGCTAACTTCCACGACCAGCAGCTGTCCAACAATTCATTAATGTCATACAAAAACAAAACACCTTTCTTCCAAGCCTGGCAGAGGAAAGGGTTGAACAAATCAAACACATCGTGCATCACACAGAGAAAGACTTCTAGACATGGATGAAATACACAGTATGATTAGTCTTAACAGAGCTAGTACAATACTAGATTATAACGCTCTCGTCAATACAGTCCCACATCCCTGGATCCAGTGGATACACGAGAGAGAGACACTCGGATAGACAGGCTAGCGATCTGAGCAAATTCAACACCAAACAAACAAACAAAAAAAGACAAAGAAAATATTATCAGATGATAAGGAACCAGAAACTCCTTGTGCATATTACTTCTGGCGTAGCAAATTTGGGTTCGATCTAAATAAATCTGTATAGTTAAGAGCAATAGAAGTCACAAGAGAAACTAGATTAAGAATCTTACTCTGGAAAATAGTGCACAACATCTACCCAGAAAACATAGATTTAAACAAAATGAAAAGAAACGAAAACAACAAATGCTCTTATTGTCGCAACACAGTTGACTATATTGAGCATTTCTTCTATGACTGTCCAGATTTACACGATTTTTGGGAATACATTGAAAATACACTCTATCGAATAATAGATATCAGATTGAAATTATCAGCCATAGATATTCACCCCACCCCTCTATCCTTTCAACCCTCCCACCCTCCCCCCTCTCTCCCTCCACCCGTCCATCCTTGCACCCTCAGTTCTGACGAGCTGTGTGTACAGCCCACAGATTAGCCAAGCAGCGCTGACAAGGGCAATAACCCTGGGAGGCCTGCCTGCTGTGCACCAACTTCCTGATTGACCACTGAACCAGAGGACCAAGCCGGAAGTTTCCTGTGCCTTGGCCTGATTGCTGGGTCAACCTGGACCCCATTTACAGTACTCATGCGGGCACCTGTCCGCACTCTGGCCCTTGTCTGTCTGTCTGTCTGTTTGTTTGTCCGTCTGCTGGTCTGTCTGTCTGTCTCTGTGTCTGTCTGTCTCTGCCTCTCTTTCTCTCTCTCATTCATGCACACACACACCCAAGCGCACACTCTCTCTCACACACACACACACATACAGACAGACAGACACACACACAGACACACACACACACACAGACAGACACATACACACACACTCACACGCAAACACACACACACACACAGACACACACACACACACAGACACACATACACTCACACACACACACACACACACAGACACACACACACAGACACACACACACACAGACACACACACACACACACACACAGCACACAGCACACACACACACACACAGACACACACACACACACAGACACACATACACACACACACACACACACACACAGACACACACACACAGACACACACAGACACACAGACACACACACACACACACACACACACACACCTTTCCTTCCTCTTCCTGCCTGTCTGTCATTTCTTTCTTTCTGCCTTTCTTATTCCTTTCTTTTCTTCTTCCGTTCTTTCTGTCTATGCCCTCTCTCTTTCCTCTTTCTTTCATTCTTTCTTTCCTGCTCTGTGTTTTCGTTGTTATTTCTCGTAAAAGTCGGCAGACATCTACGGTTTTGGTTGTCCCAAAAGCCGC
Source organism: Babylonia areolata (assembly GCF_041734735.1). Lineage (NCBI taxonomy): Eukaryota > Metazoa > Mollusca > Gastropoda > Neogastropoda > Buccinidae > Babylonia > Babylonia areolata. Next base: position 895,009 of record NC_134885.1, read on the forward strand.
GCTAATGCACTTTAAGAGCTTTGACATTCGCCTTCCATCTTTGTCTGAAGACCCTCTCCTCTGAAGGGAGATTGCGGCTCCCACAGACCTCGAGTGTCATACCTGAAGAACACAACCCTCAGTCAGGGCAGAAAACGAAAAGAGACAATCGATGTTCGATTCACTGCCCAGAACACCCATTTGTCTTTCAGAGTTCAACATCACAAGACGAAAACGTTTGAAGTTCGTTGCGAGACTGTGAAGTGGAAAAGTGTCTTTTAAAACGCTGCAGACAATGATTAACAAGTCTTGTGTTGAAGGAAAGATGGGGGAAGCAGGGCGGCCAGTACATCTATTGTGCGCGCACACACACTCAGTTACCTGCCCTTGTTAACAGATCTTTGTCATTAAAAGGATTAAATGATGGGGTACATGCTTTTTATCTTGTTTCGCTTCCTTGCTTTGGAACCAGTGGATAGTGGCAGTGGCTTTCAGTCACTGAAGTGGAGCCCGTCCCTCTACAGATGGGGCTCGTCTTGGTGGCTTTACTCCCCACCTGTGACAGGTGGTACTGGCTTCACTCCCCACCTGTGACAGGTGGTACTGGCTTTACTCCCCACCTGTGACAGGTGGTACTGGTGGCTTTACTCCCCACCTGTGACAGGTGGTACTGGCTTTACTCCCCACCTGTGACAGGTGGTACTGGTGGCTTTACTCCCCACCTGTGACAGGTGGTACTGGCTTTATCCACAGACCTTCAGTGTCATACCTTGAACAACACAACCCTCAGTCAGGGCGAAAACGAAAAGAGACAATCGAGTTCGATTTCACTGCCCAGGAACACCAGTTTGTCTTTCAAGTTCAACACACAAGGACAACGTTTGAAGTTCTTGCGAACCTGTGACAGTGGAAGGTGTCCTTCTAAAACGCTGCAGGACAATGATTACTCTTCTTAAAGGAAATGGGAAGCAGGCGCCAGTACTTCTAGTGTGCGCGCACACCACCTCAGTTGACACTCCCTTGTTAACAGATTCTTTGTCCATTAAAGGATTAAATGATGGGGTTACATCCTTTACGGTGTATTCGCTTCTTCTTTGGAACCAGTGGATATGGCAGTGGCTTTCACTCACTGAAGTGGAGCCCGTCCCTCCTACACTGGGACAGGTCTTGGTGGCTTTACTCCCCACCTGTGACAGGTGGTACTGGCTTACTCCCCACCTGTGACAGGTGGTACTGCTTTACTCCCACCTGTGACAGGTGGTACTGGTGGCTTTACTCCTCACCTGTGACAGGTGGTACTAGTGGCTTTACTCCTCATCTGTGACAGGTGGTACTGGCTTTACTCTCTACCTGTGACAGGTGGTACTGGCTTTACTCTCTACCTGTGACAGGTGGTACTGGTGGCTTTACTCCTCACCTGTGACAGGTGGTACTGGCTTTACTCCTCACCTGTGACAGGTGGTACTGACTTTACTCCTCATCTGTGACAGGTGGTACTAGTGGCTTTACTCCTCACCTGTGACAGGTGGTACTGGCTTTACTCCTCATCTGTGACAGGTGGTACTGGCTTTACTCCTCACCTGTGACAGGTGGTACTAGTGGCTTTACTCCCTACCTGTGACAGGTGGTACTGGTGGCTTTACTCCCCACCTGTGACAGGTGGTACTGGCTTCACTCCCCACCTGTGACAGGTGGTACTGGCTTTACTCCCACCTGTGACAGGTGGTACTGACTTTACTCCTCACCTGTGACAGTGGTACTGGCTTTAACTCCTCACCTGTGACAGGTGGTACTGGCCTTTACTCTCATACCTGTGACAGGTTGGGTACTGGTGGTTTTACTCCCCACCTGTGAACAGGTGGTACTGTAGTTTTACTCCCCACCTGTGACAGGAGTAATGCTTTTACCCCTCAACCTGTGACAGGTGTACGTGGCTTTACTCCTCACCTGTGACAGTGTACTGGTGGCTTTACTCCTCAACTGGACAGGTGGGTACTGGGGCTTTACTCTTCTACCATGTGACGGTGGTTCTGGGGGCTTTCTACCTGTTGGGTTCTGGGCTCCACCTGTGACAGGTGGTACTGGCTTTACTCCCCACCTGTGACAGGTGGTACTGACTTTACTCCTCACCTGTGACAGGTGGTACTGGCTTTACTCCTCACCTGTGACAGGTGGTACTGGCTTTACTCCTCACCTGTGACAGGTGGTACTGGCTTTACTACTCACCTGTGACAGGTGGTATTGACTTTACTCCTCATCTGTGACAGGTGGTACTGGTGGCTTTACTCCTCACCTGTGACAGGTGGTACTAGTGGCTTTACTCCTCACCTGTGACAGGTGGTACTGGTTTTACTCCTCACCTGTGACAGGTGGTACTGGCTTTACTCCTCACCTGTGGCAGGTGGTACTGACTTTACTCCTCACCTGTGACAGGTGGTACTGGTGGCTTTACTCCTCACCTGTGACAGGTGGTACTAGTGGCTTTACTCCTCATCTGTGACAGGTGGTACTGGCTTTACTCTCTACCTGTGACAGGTGGTACTGGTGGCTTTACTCCTCACCTGTGACAGGTGGTACTGGCTTTACTCCTCACCTGTGACAGGTGGTACTGACTTTACTCCTCATCTGTGACAGGTGGTACTAGTGGCTTTACTCCTCACCTGTGACAGGTGGTACTGGCTTTACTCCTCATCTGTGACAGGTGGTACTGGCTTTACTCCTCACCTGTGACAGGTGGTACTGACTTTACTCCTCATCTGTGACAGGTGGTACTAGTGGCTTTACTCCTCACCTGTGACAGGTGGTACTGGCTTTACTCCTCACCTGTGACAGGTGGTACTGGCTTTACTCCTCACCTGTGACAGGTGGTACTGGCTTTACTCCTCACCTGTGACAGGTGGTACTGACTTTACTCCTCACCTGTGACAGGTGGTACTAGTGGCTTTCCTCCTCACCTGTGACAGGTGGTACTAGTGGCTTTCCTCCTCACCTGTGACAGGTGGTACTAGTGGCTTTACTCCTCACCTGTGACAGGTGGTACTGGTGGCTTTACTCCTCACCTGTGACAGGTGGTACTGGTGGCTTTCCTCCTCACCTGTTACAGGTGGTACTGGCTTTACTCCTCACCTGTGACAGGTGGTACTGGCTTTACTCCTAACCTGTGACAGGTGGTACTGGTGGCTTTACTCCTCACCTGTGACAGGTGGTACTGGTGGCTTTCCTCCTCACCTGTGACAGGTGGTACTGGTGGCTTTACTCCTCACCTGTGACAGGTGGTACTGGTGGCTTTCCTCCCCACCTGTGGCACCTTTCCTGGCATGGAGCATCACGGAAGACTGTATTTCACCTGCTGTATGGGATGTCTCAAAACATGTTGTCTGCTGTAAACGCTTAAACGTTTTTTTGTTTTGTTTTTTGTTTGTTTGTTTGTTTAAAAAAATATAACAAAAAGATGTCTGGTTCCAGACTAAAATGAGTGTTGATCTTTTTTTTCAGTCTGTAATCTTGATAAAAGAAAACCCACTTTGATAAGGAAGCAACACAACACAGGCCACAAAAAAGAAAGTGCATTTTCTCTGTGGCGAAGCTGTTAGTGAAAGCTGCCCAAATTTCACCAGTCCACAAACCACAGCACAGCACAGCACAACACAGCACAACAAAGCAATCGACACGACTCGACACAACGCGACACGACACAACGCGACACGACACGACACGACACGACACGACACGACACAACGCGACACGACACGATACGACACGACACAACGCGGCACAACGCGATACGACACAACGCGACACGACACGACACGACACGACACGGCACGGCACGACACAACGTGACACGACACGACACGACACGACACAACACGACACGACACAATGCGACACGACACGACACGACACGACACGACACGACACGACAGAACACAATGCAGTTAATATTTGTTTTTGAAAAAAAAATCCATCTTCATTTTGAACGAACGCCATGAACAATGATACCTTTCTCTTGTTTCGCTGTCAGGGTCAGACAATCCGACCCCTGTTATAAAGCAGAATTATGTGTTCCTTCCTTGCAACATACACCACCACTGAATTATGGGCAATGGACCAGTCACCAGGACAGTGCACTCAGCCAGTAAGGGCTCATTGTTATGCATGACTTCTGTCTGCGGCGGGTATTTCAGAAGTTTGTTGTTGGAAACTTACAAATCGAACCTGACATCCTCAACTCCCAGAGGAAATTTGGGTGTGTTTTTTTTCAGAGGTCCTGTATAAACTGAAAATATCCCCACGTCTTCCCCCCCCCCCCTTTTTTCTTCTTTCTGTATCTCTGTGTGTGTCTCTCTCTTTCTGTCTCAGTCTCTGTCTCTCTCTGTCTCTCTCTCTCTCAAAGGCACAAACATTGGGCGCTCATTCTAAGCCTCGAGGTAAACAGAATTCTAAATCTCTATAAAAAAAAAATGTGAAGGCATCTCAAATGATCTCAACAACTGTGGAATTCAAGCGTCTGTATTGACGACCATCAGCTGTAACGTTTGGAATTTTGAGGACTTCAACTGATGATAATATTGACAACCATCAGCTGTAACGTTTGGAATTTTGAGGACTTCAACTGATGATAATATTGACAACCATGAGAAACTGTAAAGTTTAGACTTTTGAATACTTCGACAAATGTGGTTTATTGACATGTCAGGGCTGTCTCAATGACTGACTCATTGAATGTTCTATATTAATATAAACAGATTTCACACAGAAATATATTGTAATAAAAAAGTGACACAAAACAGTTGGACATACAACATCATTCTGAATATCACCATTTTGTATACCTTTCTCCTTGTAATGCAGTCCAAAAACGGCGATGACGCAGAAACGCATTGAATTATGAATTATTGACAGTCACCTTATTTACCAGTGCCTGATACAGGTTGACTGTCATGCATGATAGGTCAGCTGTGGGTAATGTTGCAGAAGTGTGCTGTTGGAAAATTTGGAAATCAAGCCTGATATCATAATCTACAAGACGAAGACTTGAGATGCTTGCCGATGTCTTGAACAGACTGAAATGGATATTGTTCATCATCTGTCATTTTTTCTGTTCCCTTTTCTTCCCATTTCTCTTTGTCTCTCCTTTGTTGAAGGTCATAGGGTGAGGAGAGGGAAGGTCACTTTGTCTTTCCTTTGTTGAAGGTCACAGGGTGAGGAGAGGGAAGATCACTTTGTCTTTCCTTTGTTGAAGGTCACAGGGTGAGGAGAGGGAAGGTCACTCTGTCTCTCCTTTGTTGAAGGTCACAGGGTGAGGAGAGGGAAGGTCACTCTGTCTCTCCTTTGTTGAAGGTCACAGGGTGAGGAGAGGGAAGATCATTTTGTCTTTCCTTTGTTGAAGGTCACAGGGTGAGGAGAGGGAAGGTCACTTTGTCTTTCCTTTGTTGAAGGTCACAGGGTGAGGAGAGGGAAGGTCACTCTGTCTCTCCTTTGTTGAAGGTCACAGGGTGAGGA
>NC_134885.1:905492-912992 GCF_041734735.1 Babylonia areolata
AGACAACAGATAGACAGATAGATAGATAGATATGTAGGTAGATAGACAGACAGACAGACAGATAGATAGATATATAGATAGATAGGTAGATATGTAGGTAGATAGACAGATAGACAACAGATAGACAGATAGATAGGTAGATATGTAGGTAGATAGACAGACAGACAGACAGATAGATAGATATATAGATAGATAGGTAGATATGTAGGTAGGTAGACAGACAGACAGACAGACAGACAGATAGATAGATAGATAGATAGATAGATAGATAGATAGATAGATAGATTGATAGACATGTAGATATGTCGGTAGATAGACAGAGAGATAGAGAGAGAGGGGGGATGTAGGGCGTACGAATAATGTATTCCAAAAGGACCACTTTTGAAGGGCTGGAATTAACATTGGCATATAAGAAATAGCATTAACAGTAATTATGATCAAAGCAAGTCAAATCAAATATTCGAAGGATTTAAATTGATATAAATATAGATAAATATGAGGCAAACAGCTTAACACGAGAGAGAGAGAGAGAGAGAGAGAGAGAGAGAGAGAGAGAGAGAGAGAGAGAGAGAGAGAGAGAGAGAGAGAGGGGAGGGGGGGGGGAATCAGATGCTTTGACATTTTTTTGCCATTACCTGCAAAGATCTACTGACAAGGGGTGAAAAGGTTCTGTCTCCTATGACCACAATTACAATACAATATACCCCGTTTGTTCCAGCAGTACCCAAATCTCACATCTAGATACCACACCCTGACAAATTATAGTCATATTACTTTAGACAAAATTAACAAAATAAATCAAAAACAAAATTACATCAACAGAAAATAACACAAACTCGACCATCCATTCTTTTAATAACAGTATATAGTGTATTATCTACTTTCATTACACTGAAAAATTAGATATTACACATGTCTATCCTCCTCATTAACTTGATAATTATTATACTTTAAACTTTGTCTTACATTTCGTGTGTCTGCAAGAAGCTTCTTCGATAAACTGTATTATAAGTTCATCATCTGACATTAAAGTGGAAACAATAAAGTGGAAGTCATATCGTGCCTTTTAGCCACAGATTTCTCTCACTTCATCATAATTGTGGTTTATATTGAAATAGAAAATGATTTCCGTCATCAACACTAGATGTACACAAAGGGCATAGAGACCTTGTGGACTTTCTAGACGTTGAGAGAGAGAGAGAGAGAGAGAGAGAGAGAGAGAGAGAGAGAGAGAGAGAGAGAGAGAGAGAATCGAATAGCGAAACCAGTAAATGAAGCGAATATTGTTAATCTCTCGGAACACATAACCACAACATCTGTAAACAAAAGGATAAACTTCTTCTATTCTTCTTCTGCGTTCGTGGGCTGCAACTCCCACGTTCACTCGCATATACACGAGTGGGTTTTTACGTGTATGACCGTTTTTACCCCGCCATGTAGGCCGCCATACTCCGCTTTCGGGGGTGTGCATGCTGGGTATGTTCTTGTTTCCATAACCCACCGAACGCTGACATGGATTACAGGATCTTTAACGTGCGTATTTGATCTTCTGTGTGCGTTTACACACGAAGGGGGTTCAGGCACTAGCAGGTCTGCACATATGTTGACCTGGGAGATCGGAAAAATCTCCACCCTTTACCCACCAGGCGCCGTCACCGTGATTCGAACCCGGGACCCTCAGATTGAAAGTCCAACGCTTTAACCACTCGGCTATTGCGCCCGTCAAAAAAGGATAAACAATTCAAATAACCATGATGAAAATGTCACTCTTTGACTGCTATTATCAACTATTTCATGTGCAGCTTCATCAATAAATGAAGAGAAAAGAGGTGGGCGACAAGCATTCCCTTGTTTCACGCCCGCAGTGCATTTTTACAAGGGGAGACAATTTGGCTCCACGTCTCGCTCTGACTTTGACATTGTCCGACATGTTTTTTACACGGCGATATAACTCTTCTTTTGTACATTTTTTTTTCTGGAGAGACAAATGACAATGACAATGACAAATGTTTTATTTGTATTTGTATCTCTTTTTATCACAACATATTTCTCTGTGTGAAATTCGGGCTGCTCTCCCTAGGGAGAGCGCGTCACTACACTACAGCGCCACCCATTTTTTTTTGTATTTTTTCCAGCGTGCAGTTTTATTTGTTTTTCCTATCGAAGAGGATTTTTCTACAGAATTTTGCTAGGAACAAACCTTTTGTTGCCGTGGGTTCTTTTACGTGCGCTAAGTGCATGCTGCACATGGGACCTCGGTTTATCGTCTCATCCGAATGACCGAGCGTCCAGACCACCACTCAAGGTCTAGTGGAGGGGGAGAAAATGTCGGCAGCTGAGCCGTGATTCGAACCAGCGCGCTCAGGTTCTCTCGCTTCCTAGGTGGACGCGTTACCTCTAGGCCATCACTCCGCTGTAATTGGGGGCAGAATGGATAAGCTGGAAGCTTCGTTACACCATGCCCTCACACACGCTTACACACACATACGCACAATATAATAAATGAAATAAGAATGAATAAATAGATGACATTGAACAAATCAAGTAGATAATAATCGATACATAGACGGATGAATCAAACACTACAATTACGAAAACATCATGAAGAAAGAGAGAGAGAGAGAGAGAGAGAGAGAGAGAGAGAGAGAGAGAGAGAGAGACAGAGAGAGACAGAGACAGAGACAGAGAAAGAAACGCAGAGAAAAGACAACTACAAAAAGTCACACAGAAAGACGTAGAGACAGAACTACAATCAACAGCCACACAGATACACATAGAACAGACCCCCCCCCCCCACCCCACCCCCCAAAAAAAACCTAAAAAAAAAAAAAGATAACAAAACCCAGTAGACACAATCGATCAGCACCTAGCTAGTCAGCAAAGAACTTGCACGGCAGAATCGACGGAGGCCGATTCAATATGAAGAGATTTGTTGTTGGCTATTTCAGGATGAAGGGGGTTTTACCGTATTCACTGGAATTATCAGCTTGCGGGGGTGGAGGGTGTCTGACAGGGGAGATAACAGATAATGAGTTTGGGGTATCCAACAGGGGAGACAACAGAGTTGGGGGTATCCAACAGGGGAGACAACAGAGCTGGGTGTATCCAACAGGGGAGACAACAGAGTTGGGGGTATCCAACAGGGGAGACAACAGAGCTGGGTGTATCCAACAGGGGAGACAACAGAGTTGGGGGTATCCGACAGGGGAGACAACAGAGTTGGGGGTATCCAACAGGGGAGACAACAGACCTGGATGTATCCAACAGGGGAGACAACAGACCTGGGGGTATGCAACAGGGGAGACAACACAGTTGTGGGTATCCAACAGGGGAGACAACAGACCTGGGGGTATCCAACAGGGGAGACAACAGACCTGGGGGTATCCAACAGGGGAGACAACAGAGTTGTGGGTATCCAACAGGGGAGACAACAGAGCTGGGGGTATCCAACAGGGGAGACAACAGACCTGGGTGTATCCAACAGGGGAGACAACAGAGCTGGGGGTATCCAACAGGGGAGACAACAGAGCTGGGGGTATCCAACAGGGGAGACAACAGAGCTGGGGGTATGCAACAGGGGAGACAACAGAGCTGGGGGTATCCAACAGGGGAGACAACAGAGTTGGGGGTATCCAACAGGGGAGACAACAGAGCTGGGGGTATCCAACAGGGGAGACAACAGAGCTGGGGTATCCGACAGGGGAGACAACAGACCTGGGTGTATCCAACAGGGGAGACAACAGAGCTGGGGGTATCCAACAGGGGAGACAACAGAGTTGGGGGTATCCGACAGGGGAGACAACACAGTTGTGGGTATCCAACAGGGCAGACAACAGACCTGGGGGTATCCAACAGGGGAGACAACAGACCTGGGGGTATCCGACAGGGGAGACAACAGACCTGGGGGTATCCAACAGGGGAGACAACAGACCTGGGGTATCCGACAGGGGAGACAACAGAGTTGGGGGTATCCAACAGGGGAGACAACAGACCTGGGGGTATCCGACAGGGGAGACAACAGAGCTGGGGGTATCCGACAGGGGAGACAACACAGTTGTGGGTATCCAACAGGGGAGACAACAGACCTGGGGTATCCGACAGGGGAGACAACAGAGTTGGGGGTATCCAACAGGGCAGACAACAGACCTGGGGGTATCCAACAGGGGAGACAACAGACCTGGGGGTATCCGACAGGGGAGACAACAGACCTGGGGGTATCCGACAGGGGAGACAACAGACCTGGGGGTATCCGACAGGGCAGACAACAGAGTTGGGGGTATCCAACAGGGGAGACAACAGACCTGGGGGTATCCGACAGGGGAGACAACAGACCTGGGGGTATCCAACAGGGGAGACAACAGAGTTGGGGGTATCCGACAGGATAGAGAACAGAGCTGGGTGTACCCAACAGGGGAGACAACAGAGCTGGGGGTATCCAACAGGGGAGACAACAGAGCTGGGTGTATCCAACAGGGGAGACAACAGAGCTGGGGGTATCCGACAGGGGAGACAACAGAGTTGGGGGTATCCGACAGGGGAGACAACACAGTTGTGGGTATCCAACAGGGCAGACAACAGACCTGGGGGTATCCAACAGGGCAGACAACAGAGTTGTGGGTATCCGACAGGGGAGACAACAGAGTTGGGGGTATCCGACAGGGGAGACAACAGAGTTGGGGGTATCCAACAGGGGAGACAACAGAGTTGGGGGTATCCAACAGGGGAGACAACAGAGCAAGAGGCGGGTGTTGCATGGGGAAGGGAGGGAAAGGAGCCATTTTGTTCTTTGTTTCCTTCTAGTCTTTATTCTTTTCTCATTAATCTCGCTTTCTTTCCATCATCCGATCTGAAAGGCTGTTTTTGTTGCTGCTGTTGCTACTGTTGTTATTGTTATCGTTGTTGTTCTTGTTGTCGTTGATACTGTTGTAATAGTACAACAACAGCAACAACTGCAGCAACAGTAAGCAACAACACCAGTGCAACAACTACAACAACAGCAATGCAAGAACAACATCAACAACAATGTAAACCCTGAAAGCTGCCACATCTGACGACAAGGACACAATACACAGCCGACTTTCGCACCGTATGTGTTTCCAAAACACTTCGTTTCGTGGTGTTTTCTACAGTCTGTGTAATACACACGTGGTGTTTTCTACAGTCTGTGTAATACACACGTGGTGTTTTCTACAGTCTGTGTAATACACACGTGGTGTTTTCTACAGTCTGTGTAATACACACGTGGTGCTTTCCAACAGTCTGTGTAATACAAACGTGGTGTTTTCCAACAGTCTGTGTAATACACACGTGGTGTTTTCTAACAGTCTGTGTAATACACACGTGGTGTTTTCCAACAGTCTGTGTAATACACACGTGGTGTTTTCTAACAGTCTGTGTAATACACACGTGGTGTTTTCTAACAGTCTGTGTAATACACACGTGGTGTTTTCTAACAGTCTGTGTAATACACACGTGGTGTTTTCTAACAGTCTGTGTAATACACACGTGGTGTTTTCCAACAGTCTGTGTAATACACACGTGGTGTTTTCTAACAGTCTGTGTAATACACACGTGGTGTTTTCTAACAGTCTGTGTAATACACACGTGGTGCTTTCCAACAGTCTGTGTAATACACACGTGGTGTTTTCTAACAGTCTGTGTAATACACACGTGGTGTTTTCTAACAGTCTGTGTAATACACACGTGGTGTTTTCTAACAGTCTGTGTAATACACACGTGGTGTTTTCTAACAGTCTGTGTAATACACACGTGGTGTTTTCTAACAGTCTGTGTAATACACACGTGGTGTTTTCTAACAGTCTGTGTAATACACACGTGGTGTTTTCCAACAGTCTGTGTAATACACACGTGGTGTTTTCTAACAGTCTGTGTAATACACACGTGGTGTTTTCTAACAGTCTGTGTAATACACACGTGGTGTTTTCCAACAGTCTGTGTAATACACACGTGGTGTTTTCTAACAGTCTGTGTAATACACACGTGGTGTTTTCTAACAGTCTGTGTCATACACACGTGGTGTTTTCTAACAGTGTCATACACACGTGGTGTTTTCCAACAGTCTGTGTAATACACACGTGGTGTTTTCCAACAGTCTGTGTCATACACACGTGGTGTTTTCTAACAGTCTGTGTCATACACACGTGGTGTTTTCTAACAGTGTCATACACACGTGGTGTTTTCTAAAAGTCTGTGTAATACACACGTGGTGTTTTCCAACAGTCTGTGTAATACACACGTGGTGTTTTCCAACAGTCTGTGTAATACACACGTGGTGTTTTCTAACAGTCTGTGTAATACACACGTGGTGTTTTCCAACAGTCTGTGTCATACACACGTGGTGTTTTCTAACAGTCTGTGTCATACACACGTGGTGTTTTCTAACAGTCTGTGTAATACACACGTGGTGTTTTCTAACAGTCTGTGTCATACACACGTGGTGTTTTCTAACAGTGTGTGTAATACACACCGATGGAATGAAGCAGCTCTCACTGAAGGGGGGAGAGAAAGAAGAAAGGAGAGAAGAGAGGATGGAATAAAATCATGACAAACAAAACAAAGCAAACAAACAAGAAACGAACAAACAAAGAATAAATGAAACACGCAACAACAAACATAAAATGGAAATAAGAAACAAAATGATAAACAGAGCAAAGAAATGAGAGAAGGAGAAAGACAGACAGACAGAAAGAAAGAAAGGAAGAAAGGAAGAAAGAAAGAGCAAAAAAAGAAGGAAGAAGCAGAAAGGCAGACGGTGAGATGCGTACTATTCTATCCCCAAACAACCCCTTTTAACCCCCACAATACTGCAGTCCGTAATGTTGGCATACTCTTCACAAGAAGAAACAAGAAAACGAAAAAAAGAAAGAAAGAAAGGAAGAAAGAAAGAAAGAAAGAAAGAAAGGAAGAAAAACCCTTGCTATTCCAGCCCCAACAATCACTTCAAACCCTTCCATCCGTGCTACATAAGGTTCCCATCAGAAAGAAAGAAAGGAAAAGGAAACTGACGGGAGGAATGAATGAAAGCAAAGAGGTAAAAGAGCGACCTACAAAGAAACAGCGAAACGAAAAAGGAAAGAACGAATGAAAGAAGAAAAGAAAGCTAGAAAAACAACAACAACAAACGAACAGAACACGGCGAAGAGGGAAGACAGAAAGCTGCGGCAGGAAAGAACCAGCCAAAGAGAGAAAGACCGAACAGAGAAAGGAAATAACGAGAAAAATAGAAGGAAATAAACAGGAGAGAAAAAAGAAGGAAAGAAGGAAAAAAAAAACCTAAAACCAGTAAAACAACAACAACAACAAGACAAAACAAACGGACGGGAAGAAAAAGATAAAAAACAAAAAAAGAAAGAACGAAAAAACAACAACAACAAACAAAACAACAACAACAAAAAAACCCAAAACCCAACAACAACAACAACAACAACAAAAACCCAACAACAACCAGCAGGAAAAAACCCCATCAAGAACAACAACAAC
>NC_134885.1:917992-932992 GCF_041734735.1 Babylonia areolata
AGGCACTCCCCTCCCCCACCCACACACACACACTGACGAAATCCTCTGCAGAACGAAAGCAGCCCAAGTATCAGCAGTAAGACAGATGTGTTGTGAGGGAAAGTGACACAATGTGATCTGTGACTGTCGCCACGCTGCTTACCACACACACACACAGTCTGTGACGTCATCTTCCACAGATGACGTCACGTATTGCACGGACGGGTGTGCTGACCGAATGGTTCCAACACTTGATTCTCGCCCGAGTTTTCCCGAGTTCCATCCCCTGTTCTGGCGCCAGGGTAGAGACTTCCGGTCTCCCGGGTCAACGTATGTGCAGAACTGGTGCTTCCTGAACCGTGTACACTCACGCTGAAGATCAAATACGCACGTTAGAGATAATGTAAACCATGCCCGCGTTCAGAGGTTTACAGAAACAAGAACATACCCAGCATGCACACCCGTGAACACGGAATATGGCTGCCTATTTGGCGGGGTAAAAAAAAAGAAGACAAAAGAACAACAAACAAAAAAAGTGTGATACAGATAAAAGCCCACCAGCACATCAGACGGTGGTGGGAGTTGTCTTGACGAAGAACAGCACTATGTAGGGCATCCTGGCAGTGCTCAGTTTACTTAGCGTCAGTCATGTTCACAGATCTATCTACTGAGCTGGGTTGTATCAGTGATCCTGGCAGTGCTCAGTTTACTTAGCGTCAGTCATGTTCACAGATCTATCTACTGGGCAGGGCTGTATCAGTGATCCTGGCAGTGCTCAATTTACTTAGCGTCAGTCATGTTCACAGATCTACTGGGCAGGGTTGTATCAGTGATCCTGGCAGTGCTCAATTTACTTAGCGTCAGTCATGTTCACAGATCTACTGGGCAGGGCTGTATCAGTGATCCTGGCAGTGCTCAGTTTACTTAGCGTCAGTCATGTTCACAGATCTACTGGGCAGGGTTGTATCAGTGATCCTGGCAGTGCTCAATTTACTTAGCGTCAGTCATGTTCACAGATCTATCTACTGGGCAGGGTTGTATCAGTGATCCTGGCAGTGCTCAATTTACTTAGCGTCAGTCATGTTCACAGATCTACTGGGCAGGGCTGTATCAGTGATCCTGGCAGTGCTCAATTTACTTAGCGTCAGTCATGTTCACAGATCTATCTACTGAGCTGGGCTGTATCAGTGATCCTGGCAGTGCTCAATTTACTTAGCGTCAGTCATGTTCACAGATCTACTGGGCAGGGTTGTATCAGTGATCCTGGCAGTGCTCAGTTTACTTAGCGTTAGTCATGTTCACAGATCTATCTACTTGGCAGGGCTGTATCAGTGATCCTGGCAGTGCTCAATTTACTTAGCGTCAGTCATGTTCACAGATCTACTGGGCAGGGTTGTATCAGTGATCCTGGCAGTGCTCAGTTTACTTAGCGTTAATCATGTTCACAGATCTACTGGGCAGGGTTGTATCAGTGATCCTGGCAGTGCTCAATTTACTTAGCGTCAGTCATGTTCACAGATCTACTGGGCAGGGTTGTATCAGTGATCCTGGCAGTGCTCAGTTTACTTAGCGTCAGTCATGTTCACAGATCTACTGGGCAGGGTTGTATCAGTGATCCTGGCAGTGCTCAGTTTACTTAGCGTCAGTCATGTTCACAGATCTATCTACTGGGCAGGGCTGTATCAGTGATCCTGGCAGTGCTCAGTTTACTTAGCGTCAGTCATGTTCACAGATCTACTGGGCAGGGCTGTATCAGTGATCCTGGCAGTGCTCAGTTTACTTAGCGTCAGTCATGTTCACAGATCTACTGGGCAGGGCTGTATCAGTGATCCTGGCAGTGCTCAATTTACTTAGCGTCAGTCATGTTCACAGATCTATCTACTGGGCAGGGCTGTATCAGTGATCCTGGCAGTGCTCAATTTACTTAGCGTCAGTCATGTTCACAGATCTATCTACTGGGCAGGGTTGTATCAGTGATCCTGGCAGTGCTCAATTTACTTAGCGTCAGTCATGTTCACAGATCTATCTACTTGGCAGGGCTGTATCAGTGATCCTGGCAGTGCTCAGTTTACTTAGCGTCAGTCATGTTCACAGATCTACTGGGCAGGGCTGTATCAGTGATCCTGGCAGTGCTCAGTTTACTTAGCGTCAGTCATGTTCACAGATCTATCTACTGGGCAGGGCTGTATCAGTGATCCTGGCAGTGCTCAATTTACTTAGCGTCAGTCATGTTCACAGATCTATCTACTGGGCAGGGCTGTATCAGTGATCCTGGCAGTGCTCAGTTTACTTAGCGTCAGTCATGTTCACAGATCTATCTACTGGGCTGGGCTGTATCAGTGATCCTGGCAGTGCTCAATTTACTTAGCGTCAGTCATGTTCACAGATCTATCTACTGGGCAGGGCTGTATCAGTGATCCTGGCAGTGCTCAGTTTACTTAGCGTCAGTCATGTTCACAGATCTATCTACTGGGCAGGGCTGTATCAGTGATCCTGGCAGTGCTCAGTTTACTTAGCGTCAGTCATGTTCACAGATCTACTGGGCAGGGCTGTATCAGTGATCCTGGCAGTGCTCAGTTTACTTAGCGTCAGTCATGTTCACAGATCTATCTACTGGGCAGGGCTGTATCAGTGATCCTGGCAGTGCTCAATTTACTTAGCGTCAGTCATGTTCACAGATCTACTGGGCAGGGCTGTATCAGTGATCCTGGCAGTGCTCAGTTTACTTAGCGTCAGTCATGTTCACAGATCTATCTACTTGGCAGGGCTGTATCAGTGATCCTGGCAGTGCTCAATTTACTTAGCGTCAGTCATGTTCACAGATCTACTGGGCAGGGCTGTATCAGTGATCCTGGCAGTGCTCAATTTACTTAGCGTCAGTCATGTTCACAGATCTACTGGGCAGGGTTGTATCAGTGATCCTGGCAGTGCTCAGTTTACTTAGCGTTAATCATGTTCACAGATCTACTGGGCAGGGCTGTATCAGTGATCCTGGCAGTGCTCAGTTTACTTAGCGTTAATCATGTTCACAGATTACCCTGATCACACAGGCGAAACCTAGCGCTACAAAGATCGCTCATACATTCCGACCTTGGACTGCAAAACGGTTTTCGACTCATTTTGTCAAAGCAAAGTGGGTCAACAATACAATACAGTACATCTTTATCAATCCAATTGGAAATTAAATTGTGCATCCACAGGCTCGTCACTGACCCTTCACAATATCTCAGCCAACAGCCAAGTCCAACACACTCGCAACATGACAAATGTTGGACAAAAGATGAAACAGCAATGCATAAAGCTAGATACACACAAGTAACACAACACATCGGGCACATTTCCCCCCACAAACCCAAGTCCCCTTACTCTCCCCCCCCCCCGTCTCTCTCTTTCTCCCTCCCTCTTTACACACACACACACACACACACACACAGCCACCTAAGAAAGAAAGAAAAGAAAGAAGAAAAAGAAGAAGAAAAAAAAATTTGTACCTGCCACTTTTCTTGGAACTGGCAAATGTTTTGTTCCCGGCAAAGCTGGCAGACAAGCGATCGATGTCCCGGCATCAGCGGCTGACGCAAGCCGATCATGCTTTTGTCACTTCATCGCTGTACCTTGGTGTCTGGCTGCAAAGTGGATCCATCTCCTCCATTCAAACTGCGACGTCTCGCCTATTAATAAACCAACCAGTTTTCTTTTTTTAGTGAAGCAGTAAGAGGCGTAGTGTTATTTTCGGGTTGGGTAGCTCGTCGCTTGTACTTATTCCACTAGATTTCTCCCCCCTCCCCCCTCCCCCCACCCCTAAACTCTCTCCCGAGAACTGAAATGTCAAAGGTTGTTCTTGAATGTATATCATTACTGTTTATGATTTTTTTTCTCTGTGCAAGAAAACATGCACTGTGATAAAGTTGTCTGGGTCTGTTAAAAGGAAATGTCCCCAACATGTAATTCATCTGGGTTCTTTTTTATTTTAATTTTTAATTCTGTTTTATTTCCTTTCCTTTCGTGAGTCAGCGCTTTGAGTGCTTTTGTGTGTGTGTGTGTGTGTGTGTGTGTGTGTGTGTGTGTGTGTGTGTGTGTGTGTGTGTGTGTGTGTGTGTGTGTGTGTGTGTGTGTGTGTGTGTGTGTGTGTGTGTGTGTGTGTGTGTGCTTGGAAACATGTGCATGTAGTTTCGTATATAATTATTTTCAGTCACACAAAATGTGGATGACAGAGGAAGGGTTGTTTACTAAAAATAAAGATGACTCTCCAAGCTTCCTAACACACAGCGTGGATGCGTGGGAATCCCCCTCTATACTCCCTCATTGCCCCCCTACCCCCTCATTGCCACCCCCCTCTCTACCCCCTCATTGCCACCCCCCTCTCTACCCCCTCATTGCCCCCCCCTCTCTCTACCCCCTCATTGCCCCCCTCTCTCTACCCCCTCATTGCCTCCCTCTCTCTACCCCCTCATTGCCCCCCTCTCTCTGCCCCCTCATTGCCCCCCCTCTCTCTACCCCCTCATTGCCCCCCTCTCTCTGCCCCCTCATTGCCCCCCTCTCTCTGCCCCCTCATTGCCCCCCTCTCTCTGCCCCCTCATTGCCTCCCCCCTCTCTCTACCCCCTCATTGCCCCCCCTCTCTCTACCCCCTCATTGCCCCCTCTACCCCCTCATTGCCCCCCTCTCTCTGCCCCCTCATTGCCCCCCTCTCTCTGCCCCCTCATTGCCCCCCTCTCTCTGCCCCCTCATTGCCTCCCCCCTCTCTCTACCCCCTCATTGCCCCCCCTCTCTCTACCCCCCTCATTGCCCCCTCTACCCCCTCATTGCCCCCCCTCTCTCTACCCCCTCATTGCCCCCTCTACCCCCTCATTGCCCCCCTCTCTCTACCCCCTCATTGCCCCCCCCTCTCTCTACCCCCTCATTGCCCCCTCTACCCCCTCATTGCCTCCCCTCTCTCTACCCCCTCATTGCCCCCCCTCTCTCTACCCCCTCATTGCCCCCTCTTCCCCCTCATTGCCTCCCCTCTCTCTACCCCCTCATTACCCCCCTCTCTCTACCCCCTCATTGCCCCCCTCTCTCTACCCCCTCATTGCCCCCCCTCTCTCTACCCCCTCATTGCCCCCCTCTACCCCCTCATTGCCCCCCTCTCTCTACCCCCTCATTGCCCCCCTTCTCTCTACCCCCTCATTGCCCCCTCTACCCCCTCATTGCCCCCCTCTCTCTACCCCCTCATTGCCCCCCCCTCTCTACCCCCTCATTGCCCCCCCTCTCTCTCTACCCCCTCATTGCCCCCCCCTCTCTACCCCCTCATTGCCCCCCCTCTCTCTACCCCCTCATTGCCCCCTCTACCCCCTCATTGCCTCCCCTCTCTCTACCCCCTCATTGCCCCCCCTCTCTCTACCCCCTCATTGCCCCCTCTACCCCCTCATCACCCCCCTCTCTCTACCCTCTCATTGCCCCCTCTACCCCCTCATTGCCCCCCCTCTCTCTACCCCCTCATTGCCTTCCCTCTCTCTCTACCCCCTCATTGCCCCCCCCCCCTCTCTACCCCCTCATTGCCCCCCCTGTCTCTACCCCCTCATTGCCCCCCCTCTCTCTACCCCCTCATTGCCCCCCCTCTCTCTACCCCCTCATTGCCACCCCCCTCTCTCTACCCCCTCATTGCCCCCCCTCTCTCTACCCCCTCATTGCCCCCCCTCTCTCTACCCCTCATTGCCCCCCTCTCTCTACCCCCTCATTGCCACCCCCTCTCTCTGCCCCCTCATTGCCCCCCTCTCTCTACCCCCTCATTGCCCCCCGTGTCTCTACCCGTGCGCGCACACACACACACACACACACACACACACACTCACAGAGAGAGAGAGAGAGAGAGAGAGAGAGAGAGAGAGAGAGAGAGAGAGAGAGAGAGAGAGAGATGCTATTTAATTATTTCAGGAAAATAGTATTCTGAGGTCATTTTCATTGATTCTATTGACAGAAATGGAATAAATGGCATGTAAGATGGTTTGACAAAACAGTGCTCTCTCTCTCTCTCTCTCTCTCTCTCTAGTAGTAGTTGTAGTAGTAGTAGTAGTAGTAGTCGTCTTCAGTTTAACGTCTTACATTTTAAGTGATATTAGACGGGGAGGGGGGGTGGGGGGAATGGAGGGTGGGGTGGGGTGGGGGGTGGAGGGCGCGGCGTGGTGGTGGGTACAGTATTGGGCAGAGGGTGAAGAATGGTGTTTGTGTATGTGTGTGTGTGCGTGTGTGCGCATGTGTGTGTGTGTGGTGGGGAAAGATACACAGCACTGGAAAAAACACACACCATTAATAGGGAGACATAGGCATATAGAAGGAAGCGCTAACATCAAACAACTATAACAACTATAAGAAATGTCCTATTGGACTATGCAGCAAACCTTGTAGATAAAATCTTGAAATTGTCAAAAGTACATTCATAAGAATTTTCCGAGAAGTTTGGTAAAAACGACTTCAGACTCTGACATTCAAAGAGTACGTGCTTGTTAGAAATAGATTCTCCACATATGCATTTAACATCTTTGCTGAACTTTGTTATAAAAGCGTTCAGCTTTATCCTGTTTTATAATGCCTGAATTTGCCTTAATCCGATTAAATTACTGAATGTATATGATTGACTGATAGATTCCGGTTGTTGAAAATTATTTATACTTTTATTCAAAACTTTTGCCATTTTGCTGGTATACTTCCCTAACTTTGCTCCACGATGCTTTTTCTAGTGTGTGTGTGTGTGTGTGTGTGTGTGTGTGTGTGTGTGTGTGTGTGTGTGTGTGTGTGTGTGTGTGTGTGTGTTCATCATTTCCAAGTAATGGGATACCGTATTAAATTTCATTCTTGAAGTGTTTTTTGTATGTTTGTGCCTGTGTCTGATACAGCATATATTATTGTGCAGCTTGTTCCTTCCATGCTATAAAAAAAGCGTAGAATATAATCATATCCAGAAAGTTCCATTTCAGACAAACTCATAAAGATGTGAATGAAGAAGTGTGTTTTTAGGACACCTACATAAATTATACATCCCTTTCTCTTTCTCTGTCTCTGCCTGTCTGTCTGTCTGAATGTCTGTCTCTCCTTCTCTCTGTGTCTCTGCCTGTCTGTCTGTCTGAATGTCTGTCTCAGTGTCTCTCCTTCTCTCTGTGTCTCTGTCTGTGTGTCTGTCTGAATGTCTGTCTCTCCTTCTCTCTGTGTCTCTGTCTGTGTGTCTGTCTGAATGTCTGTCTCTCCTTCTCTCTGTGTCTCTGCCTGTCTGTCTGAATGTCTGTCTCTCCTTCTCTCTGTGTCTCTGTCTGTGTGTCTGTCTGAATGTCTGTCTCTCCTTCTCTCTGTGTCTCTGTCTGTCTGTCTGAATGTCTGTCTCTCCTTCTCTCTCTGTGTCTCTGCCTGTCTGTCTGTCTGAATGTCTGTCTCTCCTTCTCTCTGTGTCTCTGTCTGTCTGTCTGAATGTCTGTCTCTCCTTCTCTCTGTGTCTCTGCCTGTCTGTCTGAATGTCTGTCTCTCCTTCTCTCTCTGTCTCTGCCTGTCTGTCTGAATGTCTGTCTCTCCTTCTCTCTCTGTCTCTGCCTGTCTGTCTGTCTGAATGTCTGTCTCTCCTTCTCTCTGTGTCTCTGTCTGTGTGTCTGTCTGAATGTCTGTCTCTCCTTCTCTCTGTGTCTCTGTCTGTGTGTCTGTCTGAATGTCTGTCTCTCCTTCTCTCTGTGTCTCTGCCTGTCTGTCTGTCTGAATGTCTGTCTCTCCTTCTCTCTGTGTCTGTGTCTGTGTGTGTCTGTCTCCCCCTTCCAACCCCCTCTGCCTGTCAAGTCAGGAACTGTTTAATCCTAAAGGTATCTCAATCTCCAGTCTCCTTGTTTTCTTCTAACAATGGATTGCTAACTGTATAGAAATTTAACGTCCGCGTGGCTATGAACGCCCGCGTGGCTATGAACGCCATGAAATCAAATCATTGACGGCTGTATAGACTCATTTAGTATTCCGAACTGACTAATTCAGTGTCTGCATTGTTGAAGTTAGGAATCCAGCATCGTCACTGTGTGGCAAAAAAAAAAAAAAAAAAAAAAAAAAAAAAAAGACGGTACGAAAGAAATCGCTGCTGCCGCTGTTGCCACACACCATTCACGGCCAAGGACTTAGCATTACAAAGACCTCTTGGTTCACAGAGATTCCTTCAGACGAGCAGAGGCCAGTCAGTGAGCGAAGAGTTGTGTGTCGTGCGCTAAGTCCGACGCTGCGCAGCGTATGGCTTCGGTGACTGGGGAGGTGGTTGTGGTGGCTGCCATGGCGCGGTGTGCGGCGGGGAGGATGGTGATGATGGTGATGATAGGAGGGTGGGGGGTGGCTGGAGAGAATGGGAGATGTGTGTGTGTGTGTGTGTGTGTGTGTGTGTGTGTGTGTGTGTGTGTGTGTGTGTGGGGAGGGGGGGGGGTTGGGTGTGGGCGTGGGGAGGGAGGGAGGGGGCGGGGTCGTGGCAGGACGAGAGAAGCTGGAGTAAGACCTCAGCGCCGTGTCTCGCTATTCTCTCCCTCCCCCCCCCTGTCTCCGTCTCCCTCTCTCTCTCTCTCTCTCATTCTGCGGGCGAACAGGTTGTTGTGAAGGAGGGAAGGAAGGAGGAAAGGAAGGAAACAGAGGGGGCAGGAAGAGAAAGGCTGACCCTGTGTGTATGTGTGTGTGTTCCTGCACATCGGGTGCCGTTTCTTTTTCTTCTGCTTCCCTCTTCTTCTCTGGGCTCGTCTCCTTGTCATCAGCATTAGTACCAGTTAGTTTTTCATTCATATATTTGTGCTTATTCATGTGTTTATTCACTTGTATTCTATTTACTTTATATATCATTATTTCTTTATTATATTTTATTTTGTTCCCCAAAGTTTCACTCGCCCAAGTCTTTTGGAATTTGTGATATTGAAATTGGCGTTTTGTCACTCCGAGAATCAGATTGAGTTATCATGTTGAAGGTGTTCTCCATATTGTTTTCATTTTCATTTGTTTTAACAACAAACTTTCCAGTGTGATAAAGGAGAAGGGTTCCCTTCCCTTGGGGCAACGCGTCGTCACGGTGCTGCGTTTTCCTTTGGCGGATTAAAACCAGAAACATGATATTCTGAGGTTACATGGGGCATGAACATTATTTACCCCATCCCCCAAGACAGTGCAGGAGTACATGGTGTCTGCCAAAGACAGTGCAGGACTACAGGGTGTGTGCCCAAGACAGTGAAGGACTACAGGGTGTGTGCCCAAGACAGTGAAGGACTACAGGGTGTGTGCCCAAGACAGTGAAGGACTACAGGGTGTGTGCCCAAGACAGTGAAGGACTACATGGTGTCTGCCCAAGACAGTGAAGGACTACATGGTGTGTGCCCAAGACAGTGCAGGACTACATGGTGTGTGCCCAAGACAGTGCAGGACTACATGGTGTGTGCCCAAGACAGTGAAGGACTACAGGGTGTGTGCCCAAGACAGTGAAGGACTACAGGGTGTGTGCCCAAGACAGTGAAGGACTACAGGGTGTGTGCCCAAGACAGTGAAGGAACGCACAGGTGGTGATCAGCAGGGTGATAGGGACGGAAACAATGGCTTGTTGTGTCAAGGGACAGCGTCCTGCTGAACACGGCTTTCTCTAACCCTGCCTGTCCCCAGGCAGCAGTTCACTGCAGCACGGAGGATCTGGCGGTCTGTCTGGCGCTGTTAAACTGCTTTGTTTGATGTTCAACTGGCTCGGCCGTTAGCTTGTTGAGGCAAGGTGCTTGAAGTGCGTGTTGTGTGTGGTACGGATTGAACGGACAGTGCTGGAAACGTTATCTGTGACAGTGATCCGTCGATATGTTTGAGTGCTGCTTTGTTTTTCAGTGATGGAGCTGTGATGGTTTCTTGGTCCAGGCTGATCTGTGGAACGTGGAACAGGTGGTGGTCTGTCTTGTGTTCGGTGCCAGACTTGGGCCGGCCACATCAGAGTGATTTCAGTGCTGGCTGAAACTCCGCACCAAGGGCAGAAAACGTCAGTGTGTGAAATCGTTCGCGGGATTCATATTGAATTTATTTGTTGACTGTTTTTTGTGAAAACAAATTGATGCATGAACTTCAACAGAAAACAAGGAAGAAAAAAGCATGGAGCCCACACACTTCCCGTCTCTATCAGGATGAACAGAGATAAGTGGAAATGAAAAGCTCACATTAACCAAGCAAGTGCAACCATTCCTTTTCCAACCCACTTTCTGTGTGCTGTGTACATTATTGCATGACAGTCAATTCAATCTGTTAATGGTTGAAAGAATATTGTTCAAAACATGCTGCATGTTGTCACCTGACACCACTCGTGGTGTTTGTCTTGTGACAGCGGATAGATTCTGCTTACCGCATTGCCTGAAGGCGGTGTTTGTCTTGTGACAGCGGATAGATTCTGCTTACCGCATTGCCTGAAGGCGGTGTTTGTCTTGTGACAGCGGATAGATTCTGCTTACCGTATTGCCTGAAGGCGGTGTTTGTCTTGTGACAGCGGATAGATTCTGCTTACCGTATTGCCTGAAGGCGGTGTTTGTCTTGTGACAGCGGATAGATTCTGCTTACCGCATTGCCTGAAGGCGGTGTTTGTCTTGTGACAGCGGATAGATTCTGCTTACCGCATTGCCTGAAGGCGGTGTTTGTCTTGTGACAGCGGATAGATTCTGCTTACCGCATTGCCTGAAGGCGGTGTTTGTCTTGTGACAGCGGATAGATTCTGCTTACCGCATTGCCTGAAGGCGGTGTTTGTCTTGTGACAGCGGATAGATTCTGCTTACCGTATTGCCTGAAGGCGGTGTTTGTCTTGTGACAGCGGATAGATTCTGCTTACCGTATTGCCTGAAGGCGGTGTTTGTCTTGTGACAGCGGATAGATTCTGCTTACCGTATTGCCTGAAGGCGGTGTTTGTCTTGTGACAGCGGATAGATTCTGCTTACCGTATTGCCTGAAGGCGGCGCTGATCGCTGAATGGATGAGGGTACAGTGCCTGGTGAAGGATCGCTTGGGATGACAGGGGTATCACAATCACAACAGTCCTGGTGAAGGATCGCTTGGGATGACAGGGGTATCACAATCACAACAGTCCTGGTGAAGGATCGCTTGGGATGACAGGGGTATCACAATCACAACAGTCCTGGTGAAGGATCGCTTGGGATGACAGGGGTATCACAATCACAACAGTCCTGGTGAAGGATCGCTTGGGATGACAGGGGTATCACAATCACAACAGTCCTGGTGAAGGATCGCTTGGGATGACAGGGGTATCACAATCACAACAGTCCTGGTGAAGGATCGCTTGGGATGACAGGGGTATCACAATCACAACAGTCCTGGTGAAGGATCGCTTGGGATGACAGGGGTATCACAATCACAACAGTCCTGGTGAAGGATCGCTTGGGATGACAGGGGTATCACAATCCTAACAGTCCTGGTGAAGGATCGCTTGGGATGACAGGGGTATCACAATCCCAACAGGACGTGGTCCGTCATCTTTCTCTCCAGTGAAAGGAAATCTCCATTACATAACGTACCATCTGTGTCTCTATCATATCAGCGGCAAAGAACCACATGTAGAATTATACCAAAGGCAAAACCCACATCGCCTGCAGAAAGTCAAAAGTGTCAGCACCAGCAGGGAAACACTGACGAAGAGTGTGTTGACAACAGTGACGACGACAGTGCTATCACTAACAAACATTCCAACAGTAGCAACAGCGTGTCATCACAAGCAACAGCAGTAACAGTGTGTCATCACAAGCAACAGTAGCAACAGCGTGTCATCACAAGCAACAGCAGCAACAGTGTGTCATCATAAGCAACAGCAGTAACAGCGTGTCATCACAAGCAACAGCAGTAACAGTGTGTCATCACAAGCAACAGCAGTAACAGCGTGTCATCACAAGCAACAGCAGCAACAGTGTGTCATCATAAGCAACAGCAGTAACAGCGTGTCATCACAAGCAACAGCAGTAACAGTGTGTCATCACAAGCAACAGCAGTAAGAGCGTGTCATCACAAGCAACAGCTGCAGCAGTAACAGCAACAGCAGTGGTCCTTCCAGTATTTCCACCTCCCCAATGAAAATAAGAGAAAGTGGCCAAACACTTCACACGCTTTCCCCATCAGTGGCATGGTGAAGGGTGGAGTGTCTCACGTGCAGAGCGAATTAAGAGGGTGGGGGAATTAGCGTGTTTGTGAACTGTCGTCAGGTCGGCCACGGGGAAGGGACAGTGTCAGAGGAAACACGGAAAGACATGCTTTAAACAACACGGTAAGACATGCTTTAAACAACACGGTAAGACATGCTTTAAGACATGCTTTAAACAACACGGTAAGACATGTTGTTAACAACACGAAAGACATGCTGTTGACAACACGGTAAGACATGCTAAGACATGCTGTTAACAACGCTGTTATCAAGTGACGCTGAGCTATTTTGGGGACCACTCCTCGAGCCGAATTAACTTGTTCCAGATCTGTCTGTGACAGCGGCAGACAAACCGCCACTACTACTACGACCACAACCTTTCTTATTACCATCACCACCATCACTATCAGCGCCAGCCCCACCACCCCCGGCGCTAAGTCCATTGTAAGGACGATGACGAGGGAAACGTAGCACCTTACGTCAATGGCCAGCTGTCTGTGTCACTTCATTCACTGAGGGTTTCCGGTGCAAGGACACGCCAGGTTGTGTCAGTGCCTGTGTCACTGACTGTGTCATTGACTGTGTCAGTGACTGTGACTGTATCAGTGATCGTGTCAGTGACTGCGTCAGTGATTGTGTCACTGACTGTGTCAGTGATTGTGTCAGTGACTGTGTCAGTGACTGTGCTTATTTTGAGATCACACCAGAAAGAAGAAGCCGACCACAGCCGGAAGGTATAAACGTGACTGGTACTATTTTCGGATTTCGTTTTAACCCAGCGTTATTTTAAAGAAAATCGATAGTTTCTTGTGAATTGTTCAGGCCATTGCCATCTGGCAGTGTGTGTCTGAGACATCACCGGTGGAAAGAAGAACATCAAAGAAAGATCAATAAAGGAGAACAGCGGGGAACAAACACGAGCAGCAACAAACAAACCTAAACGACACTGAGCTATCGGCAACAACTGTGACTGAGACAGTTGCAAACTACAAACATTGCAACGGTAGACGAGAAAAACAACGAGAACAGTCACGAGCAATTATCACTGTGGTAACAAGAAAAGACACTGCAACTGACAACCATTGCTGACGTCACACTAGTTCACAAAATCCTAGGCAGAGTTTTCGGTCTGCAGCAACATGTGAAACATCAACAGCAACACCAGCAACAGCAAACAACGGCAAACGTGTCGTCTTCAGCGTCATGATCAACAGCTTCACAGCACAGGCCTGCTGACTGCCCTGTTGGCTGGCTGACTCGTTGTGACAGTTCCGGACACACAGCAACAAAACACACAGCAGCAACATCATCAGCAACATCATCAGCAACGACAACATGCCACGGAAGCCAGGCGTGACGAGTGTGACCATTTCTGTCACCCCCTCCATCACAGTTCTGAACCTTTCTCGGAGTACCCCACCTGACAACGACAACAACAACAACATCGTTGTCTGCCCGCCACCATCACTATTCCCTCTCTTCTCCTCACTCCACCAAACTATAGGAGAACGCTGAGAATCTTCTCCTCAAACTCTTCAAACCAAGTTTCAAAGCACTTTGGAGTAAAAAGTACACAGAGTGAGGCAAACCAGACCAAACCAAACAAAGCACAAGCAATCCGTCCAGACATTGTGAACAACCCCCCTGACCTCATCGCACCTCCCCCGCCTCGCTAGCAAGACCTGAGGGTCAGCTGAGGAAAAGTGCTGGCAGGTCAGCCAGCCAGATAGATTGAGACAGCAAAGAAAGAAGAAGAGAAAGAGGAAGCAGCTGCAGCAGCCCAAGGAGAACAAGGAGAGGAGGAAGGTGGGAAAGTGTGCAGAAAGCAGGAAGGGAGAGCCGAAGTTAGGGAGTCTGCTTCTTCTTCTTCTTCTCCCTCAACCCCGTGAGAAGCCATTGGTGTGCCCAACACAGGAACTGTTCACCACAATCCTTCAGGTCTGTCGGCTGTCAGTTCAAAGCCTGAGGTGTCTGCAGGTCATTTGCACAGACCCTTTTTGCATTGACCCATTTTGCATTGACCCATTTTGAAGAGACCCAGGCAGCCTAAAGGGAAAAAGGGGAAGGAGGAGGAGGACGAGGACGAGGAGGAGGAGGAGGAGTTTGCGGGGAGAGGAGGAGGGAGGGAGGGAGAGCCGCAGGGAGGGGGGAGGGGCAGGGAGGCTGCACGTTCATGGGCGATGTCGGAGCGAAGAGTGGCGGCCCCAAGACGCGGGATTCCCTGCACGCCGCCTCGCTGGCCAGGTCAGTGTCATGGGGTGTGTGTGTGTGTGTGTGTGGGGGGGGGGGGGGGGGGGGGTTGACGCTGTTTGTGGTGTTGTTGCTGGTGTTGGTGGTGGTGTTGGTGGTATTAGTGTCTTGGTGGTGGTTGTTGTTGGCGTTGTTGCTGGTGGTGGTGTTGGTGGTGTTGGTGTTATTGGTGTTGTTGTTTGTATTGATGTTTGTGGTGGTGGTGGTGTTAGTATTGGTGTTGGTGTTTTTAGTGTTGATGCTGGTGTTGGTGGTGTTGGTTGTGTTATTGGTGTTGGTGTTGGTTGTGTTATTGGTGGTGGTGTTGGTGTTGGTTATGTTATTGGTGGTGTTGGTGGTGTTGGTTGTGTTATTGGTGTTGGCTGTGTTATTGGTGGTGTTGGTTGTGTTATTGGTGGTGTTGGTTGTGTTATTGGTGGTGGTGTTGGTGTTTGTTGTCTTATTGGTGTTGGTGTTGGTGTTGGTTGTGTTATTGGTGTTGGTGTTGATGTTGGTGTTATTGTTCTTGGTTCTGGTTGTGGTGTTGGTGTTGTTGTTGTTGTTGTTTGTGTTAATGCTGGCGTTGGTGGTGTTGGTTGTGTTATTGGTGGTGGTGGTGGTGTTGGTTGTGTTATTGGTGGTGGTGTTGGTTGTGTTA
>NC_134885.1:937992-950492 GCF_041734735.1 Babylonia areolata
GAGACAGACAGACAGAGAGAGAGAGAGAGAGAGAGAGAGAGAGAGAGAGAGAGAGAGAGAGAGAGAGAGAGAGAGAGAGAGAGAGAGATGCCAGTTTTCAGGCGCTGTTTGAAAAGAGCTGCTGCCAACATGTAAGTGATCTGCACTGGATGGTGTTGGGGGCAGCAGTGTTGGTGTGAACACTGTATGGTGTTGGGGGCAGCAGTGTTGGTGTGAACACTGTATGGTGTGGGGGGCAGCAGTGTTGGTGTGAACACTGTATGGTGTTGGGGGCAGCAGTGTTGTGATCACTGTATGGTGTTGGGGACAGCAGTGGTGTGAACACTGTATGGTGTTGGGGGCAGCAGTGTTGTGATCACTGTATGGTGTTGGGGGCAGCAGTGGTGTGAACACTGTATGGTGTTGGGGGCAGCAGTGTTGTGATCACTGTATGGTGTTGGGGGCAGCAGTGTTGGTGTGAACACTGTATGGTGTTGAGGACAGCAGTGTTGTGAACACTGTATGGTGTTGGGGGCAGCAGTGTTGGTGTGAACACTGTATGGTGTTGAGGACAGCAGTGTTGGTGTGAACACTGTATGGTGTTGGGGGCAGCAGTGTTGTGATCACTGTATGGTGTTGGGGACAGCAGTGGTGTGAACACTGTATGGTGTTGGGGACAGCAGTGTTGTGAACACTGTATGGTGTTGGGGGCAGCAGTGTTGTGAACACTGTATGGTGTTGGGGACAGCAGTGTTGTGATCACTGTATGGTGTTGGGGGCAGCAGTGTTGTGAACACTGTATGGTGTTGGGGGCAGCAGTGTTGGTGTGAACACTGTATGGTGTTGAGGACAGCAGTGGTGTGAACACTGTATGGTGTTGGGGGCAGCAGTGTTGTGATCACTGTATGGTGTTGAGGACAGCAGTGTTGTGAACACTGTATGGTGTTGGGGGCAGCAGTGGTGTGATCACTGTATGGTGTTGGGGGCAGCAGTGTTGGTGTGAACACTGTATGGTGTTGGGGGCAGCAGTGTTGTGATCACTGTATGGTGTTGGGGGCAGCAGTGTTGGTGTGAACACTGTATGGTGTTGGGGGCAGCAGTGTTGTGAACACTGTATGGTGTTGGGGGCAGCAGTGTTGTGATCACTGTATGGTGTTGGGGGCAGCAGTGTTGGTGTGAACACTGTATGGTGTTGGGGGCAGCAGTGTTGTGATCACTGTATGGTGTTGGGGGCAGCAGTGTTGGTGTGAACACTGTATGGTGTTGGGGGCAGCAGTGTTGGTGTGATCACTGTATGGTGTTGGGGGCAGCAGTGTTGGTGTGAACACTGTATGGTGTTGGGGGCAGCAGTGTTGTGATCACTGTATGGTGTTGAGGACAGCAGTGTTGTGATCACTGTATGGTGTTGGGGGCAGCAGTGTTGTGAACACTGTATGGTGTTGGGGACAGCAGTGTTGGTGTGAACACTGTATGGTGTTGAGGACAGCAGTGTTGTGATCACTGTATGGTGTTGAGGACAGCAGTGTTGTGATCACTGTATGGTGTTGAGGACAGCAGTGTTGTGATCACTGTATGGTGTTGAGGACAGCAGTGTTGGTGTGAACACTGTATGGTGTTGGGGGCAGCAGTGTTGGTGTGAACACTGTATGGTGTTGAGGGCAGCAGTGTTGGTGTGAACACTGTATGGTGTTGGGGGCAGCAGTGTTGTGATCACTGTATGGTGTTGGGGGCAGCAGTGTTGTGATCACTGTATGGTGTTGAGGGCAGCAGTGTTGGTGTGATCACTGTATGGTGTTGGGGGCAGCAGTGTTGGTGTGATCACTGTA
This sequence comes from Babylonia areolata, assembly GCF_041734735.1. NCBI lineage: Eukaryota > Metazoa > Mollusca > Gastropoda > Neogastropoda > Buccinidae > Babylonia > Babylonia areolata. The sequence continues at coordinate 939,798 of NC_134885.1, forward strand.
TGGTGTTGGGGGCAGCAGTGTTGTGATCACTGTATGGTGTTGGGGGCAGCAGTGTTGGTGTGATCACTGTATGGTGTTGGGGGCAGCAGTGTTGTGATCACTGTATGGTGTTGAGGACAGCAGTGTTGTGAACACTGTATGGTGTTGAGGACAGCAGTGTTGTGATCACTGTATGGTGTTGGGGGCAGCAGTGTTGGTGTGAACACTGTATGGTGTTGAGGACAGCAGTGTTGTGAACACTGTATGGTGTTGAGGACAGCAGTGTTGTGATCACTGTATGGTGTTGAGGACAGCAGTGTTGTGAACACTGTATGGTGTTGGGGGCAGCAGTGTTGTGAACACTGTATGGTGTTGGGGGCAGCAGTGTTGTGAACACTGTATGGTGTTGGGGGCAGCAGTGTTGGTGTGAACACTGTATGGTGTTGGGGGCAGCAGTGTTGTGATCACTGTATGGTGTTGAGGACAGCAGTGTTGTGAACACTGTATGGTGTTGGGGGCAGCAGTGTTGTGATCACTGTATGGTGTTGGGGGCAGCAGTGTTGTGATCACTGTATGGTGTTGGGGGCAGCAGTGTTGTGAACACTGTATGGTGTTGGGGACAGCAGTGTTGGTGTGAACACTGTATGGTGTTGAGGACAGCAGTGTTGTGATCACTGTATGGTGTTGAGGACAGCAGTGTTGTGATCACTGTATGGTGTTGAGGACAGCAGTGTTGTGATCACTGTATGGTGTTGGGGGCAGCAGTGTTGGTGTGAACACTGTATGGTGTTGAGGACAGCAGTGTTGTGATCACTGTATGGTGTTGAGGACAGCAGTGTTGTGAACACTGTATGGTGTTGAGGACAGCAGTGTTGTGATCACTGTATGGTGTTGGGGGCAGCAGTGTTGTGATCACTGTATGGTGTTGGGGGCAGCAGTGTTGTGAACACTGTATGGTGTTGGGGGCAGCAGTGTTGTGAACACTGTATGGTGTTGGGGGCAGCAGTGTTGGTGTGAACACTGTATGGTGTTGAGGACAGCAGTGTTGGTGTGATCACTGTATGGTGTTGGGGGCAGCAGTGTTGTGATCACTGTATGGTGTTGGGGGCAGCAGTGTTGTGAACACTGTATGGTGTTGAGGACAGCAGTGTTGGTGTGAACACTGTATGGTGTTGAGGGCAGCAGTGTTGGTGTGAACACTGTATGGTGTTGGGGGCAGCAGTGTTGGTGTGATCATTGTATGGTGTTGGGGACAGCAGTGTTGTGAACACTGTATGGTGTTGAGGACAGCAGTGTTGTGATCACTGTATGGTGTTGGGGGCAGCAGTGTTGGTGTGAACACTGTATGGTGTTGGGGGCAGCAGTGTTGGTGTGAACACTGCATGGTGTTGGGGACAGCAGTGTTGGTGTGAACACTGTATGGTGTGGGGGACAGCAGTGTTGTGATCACTGTATGGTGTTGGGGGCAGCAGTGTTGGTGTGAACACTGTATGGTGTTGGGGGCAGCAGTGTTGGTGTGATCACTGTATGGTGTTGGGGGCAGCAGTGTTGTGATCACTGTATGGTGTTGGGGACATCAGTGTTGTGAACACTGTATGGTGTTGAGGACAGCAGTGTTGTGATCACTGTATGGTGTTGAGGACAGCAGTGTTGGTGTGAACACTGTATGGTGTTGGGGGCAGCAGTGTTGGTGTGAACACTGTATGGTGTTGAGGACAGCAGTGTTGTGAACACTGTATGGTGTTGGGGGCAGCAGTGTTGGTGTGAACACTGTATGGTGTGGGGGCAGCAGTGTTGTGAACACTGTATGGTGTTGGGGGCAGCAGTGTTGTGAACACTGTATGGTGTTGGGGGCAGCAGTGTTGTGAACACTGTATGGTGTTGGGGACAGCAGTGTTGGTGTGATCACTGTATGGTGTTGAGGACAGCAGTGTTGGTGTGATCACTGTATGGTGTTGAGGACAGCAGTGTTGGTGTGAACACTGTATGGTGTTGAGGACAGCAGTGTTGGTGTGAACACTGTAAGGTGTTGGGGGCAGCAGTGTTGGTGTGAACACTGTATGGTGTTGAGGACAGCAGTGTTGTGATCACTGTATGGTGTTGAGGACAGCAGTGTTGGTGTGAACACTGTATGGTGTTGGGGACAGCAGTGTTGTGATCACTGTATGGTGTTGAGAACAGCAGTGTTGGTGTGAACACTGTATGGTGTTGGGGGCAGCAGTGTTGGTGTGAACACTGTATGGTGTTGGGGGCAGCAGTGTTGGTGTGAACACTGTATGGTGTTGAGGACAGCAGTGTTGTGATCACTGTATGGTGTTGGGGACATCAGTGTTGTGAACACTGTATGGTGTTGGGGGCAGCAGTGTTGTGATCACTGTATGGTGTTGAGGGCAGCAGTGTTGGTGTGAACAGTGTATGGTGTTGGGGGCAGCAGTGTTGTTGTGAACACTGTATGGTGTTGGGGGCAGCAGTGTTGGTGTGAACACTGTATGGTGTTGGGGACAGCAGTGTTGTGAACACTGTATGGTGTTGAGGACAGCAGTGTTGTGATCACTGTATGGTGTTGGGGGCAGCAGTGTTGGTGTGATCACTGTATGGTGTTGGGGGCAGCAGTGTTGTTGTGAACACTGTATGGTGTTGGGGGCAGCAGTGTTGGTGTGATCACTGTATGGTGTTGGGGGCAGCAGTGTTGTGATCACTGTATGGTGTTGAGAACAGCAGTGTTGGTGTGAACACTGTATGGTGTTGGGGGCAGCAGTGTTGGTGTGAACACTGTATGGTGTTGGGGGCAGCAGTGTTGGTGTGATCACTGTATGGTGTTGGGGGCAGCAGTGTTGTGAACACTGTATGGTGTTGGGGGCAGCAGTGTTGGTGTGAACACTGTATGGTGTTGGGGGCAGCAGTGTTGTGAACACTGTATGGTGTTGGGGGCAGCAGTGTTGGTGTGATCACTGTATGGTGTTGGGGGCAGCAGTGTTGGTGTGAACACTGTATGGTGTTGGGGGCAGCAGTGTTGGTGTGAACACTGTATGGTGTTGGGGGCAGCAGTGTTGGTGTGATCACTGTATGGTGTTGGGGGCAGCAGTGTTGGTGTGAACACTGTATGGTGTTGGGGGCAGCAGTGTTGGTGTGATCACTGTATGGTGTTGGGGGCAGCAGTGTTGGTGTGATCACTGTATGGTGTTGGGGGCAGCAGTGTTGGTGTGAACACTGTATGGTGTTGGGGGCAGCAGTGTTGGTGTGAACACTGTATGGTGTTGGGGGCAGCAGTGTTGGTGTGAACACTGTATGGTGTTGGGGACAGCAGTGTTGGTGTGAACACTGTATGGTGTTGGGGGCAGCAGTGTTGGTGTGATCACTGTATGGTGTTGAGGACAGCAGTGTTGTGAACACTGTATGGTGTTGGGGGCAGCAGTGTTGTGAACACTGTATGGTGTTGGGGGCAGCAGTGTTGGTGTGATCACTGTATGGTGTTGAGGGCAGCAGTGTTGGTGTGAACACTGTATGGTGTTGAGGGCAGCAGTGTTGGTGTGAACACTGTATGGTGTTGAGGACAGCAGTGTTTGTGTGAACACTGTATGGTGTTGAGGGCAGCAGTGTTGGTGTGAACACTGTATGGTGTTGAGGACAGCAGTGTTGGTGTGAACACTGTATGGTGTGGGGGACAGCAGTGTTGTGAACACTGTATGGTGTGGGGGACAGCAGTGTTGTGATCACTGTATGGTGTTGGGGGCAGCAGTGTTGGTGTGATCACTGTATGGTGTTGGGGACAGCAGTGTTGGTGTGAACACTGTATGGTGTTGGGGGCAGCAGTGTTGTGATCACTGTATGGTGTTGGGGGCAGCAGTGTTGTGATCACTGTATGGTGTTGAGGAGAGCAGTGTTGTGATCACTGTATGGTGTTGAGGACAGCAGTGTTGGTGTGAACACTGTATGGTGTTGGGGGCAGCAGTGTTGTGATCACTGTATGGTGTTTAGGACAGCAGTGTTGTGAACACTGTATGGTGTTGGGGGCAGCAGTGTTGGTGTGAACACTGTATGGTGTTGGGGACAGCAGTGTTGTGAACACTGTATGGTGTTGGGGGCAGCAGTGTTGGTGTGAACACTGTATGGTGTTGAGGACAGCAGTGTTGGTGTGATCACTGTATGGTGTTGGGGGCAGCAGTGTTGGTGTGATCACTGTATGGTGTTGGGGGCAGCAGTGTTGGTGTGAACACTGTATGGTGTTGGGGGCAGCAGTGTTGTGAACACTGTATGGTGTTGAGGACAGCAGTGTTGTGATCACTGTATGGTGTTGGGGGCAGCAGTGTGGTGATCACTGTATGGTGTTGGGGGCAGCAGTGTTGGTGTGAACACTGTATGGTGTTGGGGGCAGCAGTGTTGTGAACACTGTATGGTGTTGGGGGCAGCAGTGTTGGTGTGAACACTGTATGGTGTTGGGGGCAGCAGTGTTGGTGTGAACACTGTATGGTGTTGGGGGCAGCAGTGTTGTGAACACTGTATGGTGTTGGGGGCAGCAGTGTTGGTGTGAACACTGTATGGTGTTGAGGACAGCAGTGTTGGTGTGAACACTGTATGGTGTTGGGGACAGCAGTGTTGTGATCACTGTATGGTGTTGGGGGCAGCAGTGTTGGTGTGAACACTGTATGGTGTTGAGAACAGCAGTGTTGGTGTGAACACTGTATGGTGTTGGGACAGCAGTGTTGTGATCACTGTATGGTGTTGAGGACAGCAGTGTTGGTGTGAACACTGTATGGTGTTGGGGACAGCAGTGTTGTGATCACTGTATGGTGTTGAGAACAGCAGTGTTGGTGTGAACACTGTATGGTGTTGGGGGCAGCAGTGTTGTGAACACTGTATGGTGTTGGGGGCAGCAGTGTTGGTGTGAACACTGTATGGTGTTGGGGGCAGCAGTGTTGTGAACACTGTATGGTGTTGGGGGCAGCAGTGTTGGTGTGAACACTGTATGGTGTTGAGGGCAGCAGTGTTGGTGTGAACACTGTATGGTGTTGGGGGCAGCAGTGTTGTTGTGAACACTGTATGGTGTTGGGGGCAGCAGTGTTGGTGTGAACACTGTATGGTGTTGGGGGCAGCAGTGTTGTGATCACTGTATGGTGTTGGGGGCAGCAGTGTTGGTGTGAACACTGTATGGTGTTGGGGGCAGCAGTGTTGGTGTGAACACTGTATGGTGTTGAGGACAGCAGTGTTGGTGTGAACACTGTATGGTGTTGGGGGCAGCAGTGTTGGTGTGAACACTGTATGGTGTTGAGGACAGCAGTGTTGGTGTGAACACTGTATGGTGTGGGGGACAGCAGTGTTGTGAACACTGTATGGTGTGGGGGACAGCAGTGTTGTGATCACTGTATGGTGTTGGGGGCAGCAGTGTTGGTGTGAACACTGTATGGTGTGGGGGACAGCAGTGTTGTGAACACTGTATGGTGTGGGGGACAGCAGTGTTGTGATCACTGTATGGTGTTGGGGGCAGCAGTGTTGGTGTGATCACTGTATGGTGTTGGGACAGCAGTGTTGGTGTGAACACTGTATGGTGTTGGGGACAGCAGTGTTGTGATCACTGTATGGTGTTGAGGACAGCAGTGTTGGTGTGAACACTGTATGGTGTTGGGGACAGCAGTGTTGTGATCACTGTATGGTGTTGAGAACAGCAGTGTTGGTGTGAACACTGTATGGTGTTGGGGGCAGCAGTGTTGGTGTGAACACTGTATGGTGTTGGGGGGCAGCAGTGTTGGTGTGAACACTGTATGGTGTTGGGGACAGCAGTGTTGTGATCACTGTATGGTGTTGAGGGCAGCAGTGTTGGTGTGAACACTGTATGGTGTTGGGGGCAGCAGTGTTGTTGTGAACACTGTATGGTGTTGGGGGCAGCAGTGTTGGTGTGAACACTGTATGGTGTTGGGGACAGCAGTGTTGTGAACACTGTATGGTGTTGAGGACAGCAGTGTTGTGATCACTGTATGGTGTTGGGGACATCAGTGTTGTGATCACTGTATGGTGTTGAGGACAGCAGTGTTGTGATCACTGTATGGTGTTGAGGGCAGCAGTGTTGGTGTGAACACTGTATGGTGTTGAGAACAGCAGTGTTGGTGTGATCACTGTATGGTGTTGGGGGCAGCAGTGTTGTGATCACTGTATGGTGTTGGGGGCAGCAGTGTTGGTGTGATCACTGTATGGTGTTGGGGGCAGCAGTGTTGGTGTGATCACTGTATGGTGTTGGGGGCAGCAGTGTTGGTGTGATCACTGTATGGTGTTGGGGGCAGCAGTGTTGGTGTGAACACTGTATGGTGTTGGGGGCAGCAGTGTTGGTGTGATCACTGTATGGTGTTGGGGGCAGCAGTGTTGGTGTGAACACTGTATGGTGTTGAGGGCAGCAGTGTTGGTGTGATCATTGTATGGTGTTGGGGGCAGCAGTGTTGGTGTGAACACTGCATGGTGTTGAGAACAGCAGTGTTGGTGTGAACACTGTATGGTGTTGGGGGCAGCAGTGTTGGTGTGATCACTGTATGGTGTTGGGGGCAGCAGTGTTGTGATCACTGTATGGTGTTGGGGGCAGCAGTGTTGTGAACACTGTATGGTGTTGGGGGCAGCAGTGTTGTGAACACTGTATGGTGTTGGGGGCAGCAGTGGTGTGAACACTGTATGGTGTTGAGGGCAGCAGTGTTGGTGTGAACACTGTATGGTGTTGGGGGCAGCAGTGTTGGTGTGATCACTGTATGGTGTTGAGGGCAGCAGTGTTGGTGTGAACACTGTATGGTGTTGAGGGCAGCAGTGTTGGTGTGAACACTGTATGGTGTTGGGGGCAGCAGTGTTGGTGTGATCACTGTATGGTGTTGAGGGCAGCAGTGTTGGTGTGAACACTGTATGGTGTTGAGGGCAGCAGTGTTGGTGTGAACACTGTATGGTGTTGAGGACAGCAGTGTTTGTGTGAACACTGTATGGTGTTGAGGGCAGCAGTGTTGGTGTGAACACTGTATGGTGTTGAGGACAGCAGTGTTGGTGTGAACACTGTATGGTGTGGGGGGACAGCAGTGTTGTGAACACTGTATGGTGTGGGGGACAGCAGTGTTGTGATCACTGTATGGTGTTGAGGGCAGCAGTGTTGTGATCACTGTATGGTGTTGGGGGCAGCAGTGTTGGTGTGAACACTGTATGGTGTGGGGGACAGCAGTGTTGTGATCACTGTATGGTGTGGGGGACAGCAGTGTTGTGATCACTGTATGGTGTTGGGGGCAGCAGTGTTGTGAACACTGTATGGTGTGGGGGACAGCAGTGTTGTGATCACTGTATGGTGTTGGGGGCAGCAGTGTTGTGAACACTGTATGGTGTTGGGGGCAGCAGTGTTGTGATCACTGTATGGTGTTGGGGGCAGCAGTGTTGTGATCACTGTATGGTGTTGGGGGCAGCAGTGTTGGTGTGAACACTGTATGGTGTTGAGGACAGCAGTGTTGTGATCACTGTATGGTGTTGGGGACAGCAGTGTTGTGATCACTGTATGGTGTTGGGGGCAGCAGTGTTGTGATCACTGTATGGTGTTGGGGACAGCAGTGTTGTGAACACTGTAAGGTGTTGAGGACAGCAGTGTTGGTGTGAACACTGTATGGTGTTGGGGGCAGCAGTGTTGGTGTGAACACTGTATGGTGTTGGGGGCAGCAGTGTTGTGAACACTGTATGGTGTTGAGGACAGCAGTGTTGGTGTGAACACTGTATGGTGTTGAGGACAGCAGTGTTGGTGTGACGTGACCCTTTGTTCCTGACCTGCCTGGTCTTCATGTTCTCCTTCACGTCATCCTCTCCTGCTTCTCCTTCTTTATTCCTTTTCCATGTCTCCACATCCTGCTCCTCCTTCTTTATTCCTTTTCCATGTCTCCACATCTTGCTCCTCCTTCTTTATTCCTTTTCCATGTCTCCACATCTTGCTCCTCCTTCTTTATTCCTTTTCCATGTCTCCACATCCTGCTCCTCCTTCTTTATTCCTTTTCCATGTCTCCACATCTTGCTCCTCCTTCTTTATTCCTTTTCCATGTCTCCACATCTTGCTCCTCCTTCTTTATTCCTTTTCCATGTCTCCACATCCTGCTCCTCCTTCTTTATTCCTTTTCCATGTCTCCACCTCTTGCTCCTCCTTCTTTATTCCTTTTCCATGTCTCCACATCTTGCTCCTCCTTCTTTATTCCTTTTCCATGTCTCCACCTCTTGCTCCTCATCTTGCTCCTCCTTCTTTATTCCTTTTCCATGTCTCCACATCTTGCTCCTCCTTCTCCTGCTCTTCCTGCTTTTCTTTTTATCCCCCCCTCCGCCTCTTCCACCTCGCACACACACACACACACACACACACACACACACACACACACACACACACACACACACACACACACACACACACACACACACACACACACACACTCTCTCTCTCTCTCTCTCTTTCTCTCTCTCTCTCTCTCATCAACATCATCATCATCTTCTTCTTCTTCTTCAGGAACACAACTCTGAAGTAAAAGCGGTGAATATTTTCGTTCATTTCGACTTCCTCTTTTTCGTTCCCTCCTTCTGTCTTTCCCTCTGACTTCTTTCTTCCTCATCTGCAGACAGACTTTGTCACGTGCTTTGGCAGACAGTCCACAGTGTGGTGTGAAGGGATTTTGACAGACAGTGCACAGTGTGATGTGAAGGGATTTTGACAGACAGTCCACAGTGTGATGTGAAGGGATTTTGACAGACAGTGCAAAGTGTGATGTGAAGGGATTTTGACAGACAGTGCACAGTGTAATGTGAAGGGGTTTTGACAGACAGTGCACAGTGTGATGTGAAGGGATTTTGACAGACAGTGCACAGTGTGATGTGAAGGGGTTTTGACAGACAGTGCACAGTGTGATGTGAAGGGATTTTGACAGACAGTCCACAGTGTGATGTGAAGGGGTTTTGACAGACAGTGATGTGAAGGGATTTTGACAGACAGTGATGTGAAGGGATTTTGACAGACAGTGCACAGTGTGATGTGAAGGGATTTTGACAGACAGTCCACAGTGTGATGTGAAGGGGTTTTGACAGACAGTGATGTGAAGGGATTTTGACAGACAGTGCACAGTGTGATGTGAAGGGATTTTGACAGACAGTGCACAGTGTGATGTGAAGGGATTTTGACAGACAGTGCACAGTGTGATGTGAAGGGGTTTTGACAGACAGTGCACAGTGTGATGTGAAGGGATTTTGACAGACAGTGATGTGAAGGGATTTTGACAGACAGTGCACAGTGTGATGTGAAGGGATTTTGACAGACAGTCCACAGTGTGATGTGAAGGGATTTTGACAGTCCACAGTGTGATGTGAAGGGATTTTGACAGACAGTGCACAGTGTGATGTGAAGGGATTTTGACAGACAGTCCACAGTGTGATGTGAAGGGATTTTGACAGACAGTGCACAGTGTGATGTGAAGGGATTTTGACAGACAGTGCACAGTGTGATGTGAAGGGATTTTGACAGACAGTCCACAGTGTGATGTGAAGGGATTTTGACAGACAGTGCACAGTGTGATGTGAAGGGATTTTGACAGACAGTGATGTGAAGGGGTTTTGACAGACAGTGCACAGTGTGATGTGAAGGGATTTTGACAGACAGTCCACAGTGTGATGTGAAGGGGTTTTGACAGACAGTGCACAGTGTGATGTGAAGGGATTTTGACAGACAGTGATGTGAAGGGGTTTTGACAGACAGTGCACAGTGTGATGTGAAGGGATTTTGACAGACAGTGATGTGAAGGGGTTTTGACAGACAGTGCACAGTGTGATGTGAAGGGATTTTGACAGACAGTGCACAGTGTGATGCGAAGGAAAATAAACACTTCTTTTCCAGTTATTATTTATTTGTTCCTCTGGTATCTAGTGTATTCATAGTTCACAGAAAACTGAAAGTATCTGGCTCTGTTGCTAAAACTTTTGAATTGATCATTTTGTAGTCATATTTTGATTAATTAATAATTAATACATTTATTTATTTATTTGTTTATGTATTTATCTATTCATTTATTTATTTATTCATTTACTTATTTATTTATCTATTTATCTATCTATTCATCATTCATACATTCATTCAGTTATCCCCCTATTTTTTCCATTCACCCATTTCATGTTTATTCTCTGAGTTGTTTGTTGCGTGCTGTGCCACTCTTTTATTTATTTATTTATTTATCTATTTATTTATTTATCTATTTATTTATTTATTTATCTATTTACGAGTTTAATGCGTTTTTGATCGTCTACGTGCGAGTACACAGGCAGAAGATGGGGTTTATCTGTGTTGATCTGGGGAGAGGGGGGTGTGTGTTGGGGGTTGGGGGGGAGGGGGTGGGGGGGAGGGGGAGGGGGAGTACAAGGCACCGGTGACGAACGCAGACTTCTAACGGGCCAGGATGGAACACTGAGGACTGGAATCGCTGCAGTGCCACCCACCTGTGGGCTGTTGCACCCGTCGACTGTCTGCCTCAGTTGTGAAGATCGTTCTTCTCCATTTGGGCGGAGATAGCAGGACAGGGCTTTCAACACACAGTCCAAAGCGAACACCACTTCCACAGAAACAGTCCGTGTTGGTGTGAGAGTTCATCGTGTAAACACAGACACACACACGGTGCGTGTGCCCTTGCTACCACTCAACATACTTCTCTCACTCATTCACTGACACACTCACTCACATGAGCACATACACAA
>NC_134885.1:952992-980492 GCF_041734735.1 Babylonia areolata
TCAGATGAAGATGAAAAAAAAAGTCAAACAACAATAACAACAACAAAGCACCGTCCTTTGCAATTTTCTGCAGAAAATCCTCTGAAAAGTCGTCGAGATGTACACAGGCTCTAATCTTCTCGAAACGTACAGACACCTGGGATCATCCTGACATCAAAGACTTTGTCACAGCGTTCCAGGATCTCTCTCTCTCTGTGCAGGGAAAGTGTTGAAAAATGTAAGGTAATGAACACGCATATGCCTTCGTAGAATCAGATCACAAACAAATGAATATAAACATAGATTATAATTAATGATCATCAGAGGCAAGGTTGTCATTTTGTCATAGCCAAAATGGAGAAGAAAAAAGATAAAGAAGAAAAATGCGCGCGCGCGCGAGAAAGAGAGAGAGATAGATAGATACATAGACAGAGAGAGAGAGAGGGGCAGACAGACAGACAGACAGACAGACAGGCAGACAGACAGAGAGAGGGAGACATAGGCAGAGGAGACAGAGAGACAGAGACAGAGAGAGAGACAGAGAGAGAGACAGACAGACAGACAGAGAAGGAGAGAGAGAGAGAGAGACATAGAGAGAGAGAGAGAGAGAGAGAGAGAGAGAGAGACAGAGAGAGAGAGGGAGACATAGGCAGAGAATGTCACACACACACACACACACACACACACACACACACACACACACACACACACACACACACACTTATGCACATTCAGAAACATGATCGAAGTGAGAAACAGATAGCGGACATAAAGAGAACAGAAAAACAAAACTTTATCATTGTGCATATACAGAAGTGATTAATTTGCTGATGCAGATGTTACAGGTAATAACACCCAATCAACTTGCGAACAAGTAAAACATTACAGCACAAAAGGTAGAAAATTTGCGTAAATATGGTCGAGTAGTGTGGATGACGTTTTCATGATTCTGGCTGCATTGTGAATGAGTTGATGCAAACAAAGAGAGAAGTTGTTGATTCCCATGCGGGTTGTGGTTTGAATAGATTAATGTTGAAATCTCCTAGCAGAATGACATTTTGTTTATGTTTATAAACATTGTCCATCATTTGTACAAAGTCATCACACCAAGGAAACTTAGCTGAAGGATTTCTATATAGAAATCCTACGAGTAGAGGGGTGGACTTGGAAGGTTTGACCTGTAACCACATGCATTCCACATTGTTGGTTTCCAAGTCATGTCGTCTCTTTGTAAAGCGTGAAATACTTTGATGGATATATATTCCTAGTCCTGTTTCACCAGAGTGATTTGCATCACGTCGTATGAAGTTATAGTTAGGTATGGATAAGGCCTCGTCGGTGACACGGGAATCAAGGCGTGTTTCGCTGAGCCCGAGTATATCAATAGGAGGAGAATCATTAAGTAGCATGCATATATCATGAAGCTTATTGTAAAAGTGATAAACATTCAAATGACCAAGCCGTAACACTTTACCATTCGTAATCCTATCAGATTGTTTCACAGTAGTCACCATGATAATGGACTGTGAAATAATAATATATAATGAGGAGTATTAAGAGACCAGGGGGACAGAGAGAGACAGAGACAGAGAGAGAGAGACAGCCAGAGAGAGAGACAGCCAGAGAGACAGAGACAGAGAGAGAGAGACAGCCAGAGAGAGACAGAGACAGAGAGAGAGAGACAGCCAGAGAGAGAGGGTGCTTCAAAATGTCATCTCCTTAGATGTCGGATGATTCTTTGATGTTTCAGGATGTAAGAAGAAGAAAGAGAAAGCGAGGGAAATGAAGAACAAAAAGAAGAAATGACGCAACTAAGCAAACAAGAAAGACAGGAGGAAAGAAAAGGGAAAGGAAGGAAAGAAGAAAATGTAAAACTGAAAGAAAATACAGACAAGGTAATGTAAAACTGAAAGAAAATACAGACAAGATAATGTAAAACTGAAAGAAAATACAGACAAGATAATGTAAAACTGAAAGAAAATACAGACAGATAATGTAAAACTGAAAGAAAATACAGACAAGATAATGTAAAACTGAAAGAAAATACAGACAAGGTAATGTAAAACTGAAAGAAAATACAGACAGATAATGTAAAACTGAAAGAAAATACAGACAGATAATGTAAAACTGAAAGAAAATACAGACAAGATAATGTAAAAGAGAGGGGATCAACAACGTCTTAAGAAAAAACATGAAAGAAAACATAACATCAACCACGTCCCCAAGTCTGTTGGAGGAGATCAACAACGTCTTCAGAAAAGAAAACAGGAAAGAAAACATAACATCAACCACGTCCCCAAGTCTGTTGGCATGCACTGTATAAATCGCCTGATTAATGTCCAAGCTGTGCATTCCGGTAACATGGTCTTTGTAATCCTTGACATATTCTTCGTCTTTTTCTTCATTCTGTGGAGATCACTGGGCGCCGTTCGGACTCTTCAACAAATTTGTCCAGCTGTGCTGCTTGTGTGTCAAAGCTTGGGTTTTTGAAACTTGTTTTTCCGAACATTCTCTCTCTCTCTCTCTCTCTCTCTCTCTCTCTCTCTCTGTGTGTCTCTGTGTCTGTCTCTCTCCGTCTCCCTCCATCCACAGGTCATTGGAGGATTGTTGAAGAGGCCTTTGGCTCTTCTCACCAACGTAGTTTTCTTTTTCTTGACTGATATCCGATCTCCATGTAGTCTAATGCGCTGCTTAAGGATTTGATGTACTAATTCAGTTTCTTTTAACACATCATTATCATCATTTTGTTGTGTTTTTTCTGATCGTGTTTAAACAATTGCTGTACGTGATATCTACCTTTAGGGATGAAAGAAACTCATGTTCTGAATCTGTATCAATTGGCTTATTTCCCCTTCTTCTTGTTCTTGTTCTTGTTCCTCCTCCTCCTCCTCATCTTCGTCTTCTTCTTCTCCTCATCACTGTGATCAGCAGTATCATGGTTACTAGGCGGCTAAAAGACATGCCTGAACACCATCAGTATGCACCGTGTTGCCAAGTGAACTTGTCACTGAACCAACAGAAGAGGCGTGGCATTCCCTATCCTCCCTGCCTGTGTTTGTCCAGCTGGACACAGCCCTTCACACTGACCACATCGGACTTTCGCCAATAACATCTCGTACATCATGCACATCAGCTTTTGCCTCTTCCTTCAGACCTTGTGTGTGTGTGTGTGTGTGTGTGTGTGTGTGTGTGTGTGTGTGTGTGTGTGTGTGTGTGTGTGTGTGTGTGCACGCGCGCGCGCGCGTTTTCCAGTTGTTAGGAAGGGAAAACATTCCTTTATCTTGTGTAAGATTGATTGGGAACGTGAGGACGGTGAATTTGCAAACCGGACATTGGAATCATTTTGGTTTGGATCCAGTTGGTGTGTGTGTATGTGTGTGTGTGTGTGTGTGTGTGTGTGTGTGTGTGTGTGTGTGTGTGTGTGTGTGTGTGTGTGGTGTATGGGTGTGTGTGTGGGGGGGGGTGTGTGTGTGTGCGTGTGTGGGTGTTTGGGTGTGTGTGTGTGTGTGGGGGGGGGGGGGTGTTTGGTGTGTGGGGGTCGAGGGGGCCGGGTGTGTGTGTGTGTGTGTGTGTGTGTGTGTGGGGGGGGGGGGGGGGGGTGTTTGGTGTGTGGGGGTCGAGGGGGCCGGGTGTGTGTGTGTGTGTGGGGGGGGGGGAGGGTGTGTGTGTTCTGAAGTCAAGAAAAGTCTGAAACTGAAAGAGAAAGAAACACAGTTTTCTTGTAGATTTCCGTAAGAACAGAGACTGTTTCGGAGTTTGATTGTGTGTATTTTTTGTATGTTATATCAGACTTTAATTAAAGTGATTATGATCAACAAGAAAATTCCGTTTATTTCATGACAATGTCGTGGATGAAATCCTCGTTTTGTGTGCTGTTGCATACACTTCATAGAAATCATAATGATTTCATGTCCTCTTTTGTATATTTTCATTCATAGGTATTAGTGTGTAAAACAATACTGTTGAAATTAGAATGACTGAATATTAGATTGGCGTTGAAACATTTATTCCATAACTGTAAACTGCACTTTGTATATCGCTATTCCCGTACAATTGTTTGGGAAGGGTTTATCGACATTCACAATCAGGCCAACTTAGAACCTGATTCCGAGAAAGTGCTAGTAAATTCACAACACATACACACTCACAGACATGCACACACACACACACACACACACACACACACACACACACACACACACACACACACACACACACACACACACACACAAGCGGCAGAGAGCGTAATACAAAGACTCCCTCTGTTGGCAGGTCCAGTATCAATGATATGCTGAACATCAAAGAATCCCAAGTTTGGCTGTGGAATGGGAAACTAGAACTTGTCAGGAAATATTATGTGGAGAGAAACGTGGCTTGACTGTACCAGAAGATAAGTCCACCCACAACGCTGACACCAGAATGGTTGCAGTCAAAAGCACAGACCAATAACTTCGCCATAAACCTCTTGCCTTCAGACCCCTACCGAGCTAATCTTGGAAAGATATAACCTTTTATTGAAGGCGCACGCGCTCCTGTGTGTGTGTGTGTGTGTGTGTGTGTGTGTGTGTGTGTGTGTGTGTGTGTGTGTGTGTGTGTGTGTGTGTGTATGTGTGTGTGTGTGTCTGCGTCTGTGTATATCTGTTTGCCTGTGTCTGCGTGTGTGTGTGTGTGTGTGTGTGTGTGTGTGTGTGTGTGTGTGTGTGTGTGTGTGTGTGTGTGTGTGTGTGTGTGTGTGGGTGGGTGTGCGTGCGTGTGTGTTAGAGAGAGAGAGAGAGAGAGGGAGAGAGAGAGACAGAGAGAGAGAGACAGACAGACAGACAGACAGACAGAAACAGAAACAGATACAGTGAGAAATGTCAACGCTCGTATGGTTTCTGAAGAGTTCTTGTTGTTTAGTACCGCAACACACAGTGTTTGTTGTTTAGTAGCGCAACACATAGTGTTTGTTGTTTAGTAACACAACACATAGTGTTTGTTGTTTAGTAACACAACACATAGTGTTTGTTGTTTAGTAACGCAACACATAGTGTTTGTTGTTTAGTACCGCAACACAGAGTGTTTGTTGTTTAGTAACACAACACACAGTGTTTGTTGTTTAGTAACACAACACACAGTGTTTGTTGTTTTTTAGTAACACAACACAGGGTGTCTGTTGTTTGGTAATGCAACACTTGTTTAGTAACGCAACACAGATTGTTTGTTGTTTAGTAAGGCAACACAGAGTGTTTGTTGTTTAGTAACACAACACAGTGTTTGTTGTTTAGTAAGGCAACACACAGTGTTTGTTGTTTAGTAAGGCAACACATAGTGTTTGTTGTTTAGTAAGGCAACACAGAGTGTTTGTTGTTTAGTAACACAACACAGTGTTTGTTGTTTAGTAAGGCAACACACAGTGTTTGTTGTTTAGTAAGGCAACACAGAGTGTTTGTTGTTTAGTAACACAACACAGTGTTTGTTGTTTAGTAAGGCAACACACAGTGTTTGTTGTTTAGTAAGGCAACACAGAGTGTTTGTTGTTTAGTAAGGCAACACAGAGTGTTTGTTGTTTAGTAACGCAACACAGAGTGTTTGTTGTTTAGTAACGCAACACATAGTGTTTGTTGTTTAGTACAGCAACACAGAGTGTTTGTTGTTTAGTAACGCAACACATAGTGTTTGTTGTTTAGTAATATAACACATAGTGTTTGTTGTTTAGTAATATAACACATAGTGTTTGTTGTTTAGTAATATAACACACAGTGTTTGTTGAGTTGAACGCCCTACCGGCTTTTTCCCCTGTACGTTGCTGTGGTGTGGGGGTGGGTGTGGGGGAGGGGTCAGGCCGCTCGTTGCTGTGGTGTGGGGGTCGTTGCTGTGGTGTGGGGGTGGGTGTGGGGGAGGGGTCAGGCCGCTCGTTGCTGTGGTGTGGGGGTCGTTGCTGTGGTGTGGGGGTGGGTGTGGGGGAGGGGTCAGGCCGCTCGTTGCTGTGGTGTGGGGGTCGTTGCTGTGGTGTGGGGGTGGGTGTGGGGGAGGGGTCAGGCCGCTCGTTGCTGTGGTGTGGGGGAGGGGGCAGGCTACTCGTTGCTGTGGTGTGGGGGAGGGGGCAGGCTACTCGTTGCTGTGGTGTGGGGGAGGGGGCAGGCTACTCGTTGCTGTGGTGTGGGGGAGGGGGCAGGCTACTCGTTGCTGTGGTGTGGGGGAGGGGGCAGGCTGCTCGTTGCTGTGGTGTGGGGGAGGGGTCGTTCCTGTGGTGTGGGGGAGGGGTCGTTGTTGTGGTGTGGGGGAGGGGTCGTTGCTGTGGTGTGGGGGAGGGGTCATTGCTGTGGTGTGGGGGAGGGGTCATTGCTGTGGTGTGGGGGAGGGGTCGTTCCTGTGGTGTGGGTGAGGGGGCAGGCTACTCGTTGCTGTGGTGTGGGGGAGGGGTCGTTCCTGTGGTGTGGGGGAGGGGTCGTTGTTGTGGTGTGGGGGAGGGGTCGTTGCTGTGGTGTGGGGGAGGGGTCATTGCTGTGGTGTGGGGGAGGGGTCATTGCTGTGGTGTGGGGGAGGGGTCATTGCTGTGGTGTGGGGGAGGGGTCATTGCTGTGGTGTGGGGGAGGGGTCGTTGCTGTGGTGTGGGGGAGGGGTCGTTGCTGTGGTGTGGGGGAGGGGTCGTTGCTGTGGTGTGGGGGAGGGGTCGTTGCTGTGGTGTGGGGGAGGGGTCGTTGCTGTGGTCAGTCGTCTTCATCACGGCACCTCGTGTTTCCTGCCGTGCCATTACTCACCGCTAGAGCCTTGTTTCCATGGAAACACTGAACAGGAACATACCTGTGTGTATGTGTGTGTGTGTGTGTGCGTGCGTGCGTGCGTGCGTGTGTGTGTGTGTGTGTGTGTGTGTGTGCGTGCGTGCGTGTGTGCGTGTCGGTGTGTGTGTGTGTGCGTGCGTGCGTGCGTGTGTGTGTGTGTGTGTGTGTGTGTGTGTGTGCGTGTGCATGTGTGTGTGTGTGTCTGTGTGTGTGTGCGTGCGTGCGTGCGTGCGTGTGTGTGTGTGTGTGTGTGTGTGTGTGTGTGTGTGTGTGTGTGTGTGTACGATCTATATCTATCTATCTATCTGTTTGCATGTATCTCATCACTTTATCAGTCAGTCAGTCTATCCAGTCATTCAGCTTGATGATTACAGCTGGATCATTCCTCGCCGACAGAATAACCATAACCACTCCGGAGACTATGAATGGACACACGAACACACATCGATTGCGTTGTGCAGGACGAGGTCTGTACGGTGTGAAGTACACAGTGACGGGGGTGGGGGGAGGGGGAGGAGAGAGGGGGGTGGGTGGGAGGGGAGCTCTCGGTTCCAGAATGGATTGGGGGTTGGTGGGGGTTGGTTTCGGGGGGAATGGGGTGGGGGTGGGGGCTTAGGGTGGGGGCGACAGTTAGCAAATGACCCGGATCATCGTACATCTGTCTCCATGGCTTTGAGCAGACAGGGTGCTTCCGACAATACTTCTCAGTGTCTGGGGTGTGCGGGGGATCTGAAGACCATACCACAACCCCCTCTCCCTCAATTATTGCCTGCTTAAATTATTATTTTTTGTTATTTTTCTGTCTGTTAGCTGCTGAGAGAGTGGCTGAAAGAGTGCCAGTCTGTGTGTCTGGGAGTGCTGAGAGAGTGCCAGTCTGTGTGTCTGGGAGTGCTGAGAGAGTGCCAGTCTGTGTGTCTGGGAGTGCTGAGAGAGTGCCAGTCTGTGTGTCTGGGAGTGCTGAGAGAGTGCCAGTCTGTGTGTCTGGGAGTGCTGAGAGAGTGCCAGTCTGTGTGTCTGGGAGTGCTGATAGAGTGGCTGAGAGAGTGCCAGTCTGTGTGTCTGGGAGTGCTGAGAGAGTGTCAGTCTGTGTGTCTGGTAGTGCTGATAGAGTGCCAGTCTGTGTGTCTGGGAGTGCTGAGAGAGTGGCTGAGAGAGTGCCAGTCTGTGTGTCTGGGATTGCTGAGAGAGTGTCAGTCTGTGTGTCTGGTAGTGCTGATAGAGTGCCAGTCTGTGTGTCTGGGAGTGCTGAGAGAGTGCCAGTCTGTGTGTCTGGGAGTGCTGAGAGAGTGCCAGTCTGTGTGTCTGGGAGTGCTGAGAGAGTGCCAGTCTGTGTGTCTGGGAGTGCTGAGAGAGTGCCAGTCTGTGTGTCTGGGAGTGAGGAGTGGAGGAGGAGGAGGGGGGGGTGTCATGGTGAAGGGACAGGGGTGAGGGAGCTGGGAAAGAGAGACAGAGAGAGAGAGAGACAGAGGGAGAGACAGAGAGAGAGAGAGAGACAGAGAGAGGGAGAGAGAGAGAGAGAGAGAGATCTTACCTAATCCCATGTGCAGTTTCCTGTCCAACTCATATTCAAGCCACCGGCATTCAAAGCTGAACTTGACAGATCTCTTAGTTGTTTGGTATTAACAAGCTGCTTTCTTCAGTATGTGTGTCATGCACAAGTCGAATTTCTTTCTTCTGTTTTTCATTTGATTGTTTGTATTTCTCTTTTCTTTGTTTTAATAACAAAGGAGTAATCGTGTTGAAGGAGAATTGTTCGCTAGAAGCGAAAGAGTATTTCTCCTAATTGTAAAAAAAAAGAAAAAGAAAAAAAAGAAAGAAAAAGAAAGACAAAAAAGACAAAAAAGACGCAGTCACACAAAGAGTAATGTTTTACAAATGCTTCACAATTTTTTTTATTACTCTTCTGTGGATAGAGCGAAACGTCGTTTGATGTGGGGAAGATGTTAATCAACGGGAAGTAACTGACAATGGATATACGTTTTGTTCGCACACACTCAAAGAAAGGCACATATGACGTCATTGATTACGTAATCAAAACGGTGAATGCAAATGTGCGTGTGAATATACATGAGTCCTTCTCTGTCAGTTTATCTGTTTGCCTGCCTGTTTGTGTCTCTGTTTGTCTCTCTGTTTGTGTCTCTGTGTGTCTCTGTTTGTCTCTGTTTGTCTCTCTGTCATTTTTTGCTTCTCTTCATTAGCCTTCATTTGCTTCTGTCTCTGTCTGTCTGTCTGTCTCTGTGTGTCTGTCTGTCTCTGTGTGTCTGTGTGTCTCTGTGTGTCTGTCTCTGTGTGTCTCTGTCTGTCTGTCTGTCTCTGTGTGTCTGTCTGTCTCTGTGTGTCTGTGTGTCTCTGTCTGTCTGTCTGTCTCTGTGTGTCTGTCTGTCTCTGTGTGTCTCTGTGTGTCTGTCTCTGTGTGTCGCTGTCTGTCTGTCTCTGTGTGTCTCTGTCTGTGTGTCTGTCTGTCTGTCTGTCTCTGTCTGTCTGTCTGTCTGTGTGTATGTGTCTGTCTGTCTGTCTCTGTGTGTCTCTGTCTGTGTGTCTGTCTGTCTGTCTCTGTGTGTCTCTGTCTGTCTCTCTGTGTCTGTGTGTGTGTGTGTGTGTGTGTGTGTGTGTGTGTGTGTGTGTGTCTGTCTGTCTGTCTGTGTGTGTGTGTGTGTGTGTGTGTGTGTGTCTGTTTCTCTGTCTGTCTGTCTGTGTGTCTGTGTGTCTGTCTGTATCTGTGTGTCTTTGTCTGTCTGTCTCTGTGTGTCTGTCTGTCTGTCTCTGTGTGTCTCTGCCTGTCTGTCTGTGTGTGTCTGTCTGTCTCTGTGTGTCTCTGTCTGTATGTGTGTGTGTGTGTGTGTGTGTGTGTGTGTGTGTGTGTGTCTGTTTCTCTGTCTGTCTGTCTGTCTGTGTGTGTCTGTCTGTCTGTGTGTGTGTGTCTTTGTCTGTCTGTCTGTCTGTCTCTGTGTGTCTCTGCCTGTCTGTCTGTCTGTCTCTCTGTGTCTCTGCCTGTCTGTCTGTCTGTCTCTGCCTGTCTGTCTGTCTGTCTCTCTGTGTCTGTCTCTGTCTGTTTCCTCCTTCCCTCACCTTCTCCATTGCCCTAACTCCACCCCCCTCTCAACCCCCTCCTCTGTCTCTGCCCCCCCACCCCCGTCATCTCAGTGATATTTATGAGCACGTGCATGCCGGCACGACCCACAGGAGCAGTGCTTCAACACCACTCCACGGAACCATGTCCAGTTCTGTCAGGACTTCAAGACTGAACGTCTCTCTCTGTCTCTCTGTCTGTCTCTCTGTTTCATCTTTCCAGTCATAAACACATGGCACCAACGTGCAATGAACAAAGCAACAAAGAATTGAACAAACTTAGAAATAAAACAACAAGAACAAAGAATTGAACAAACATAGAAATAAAACAAAGAACAACAAAGAACTGAACAAACATAGAAATAAAACAAACAACAAGAAGAAATAATTGAACAAACATATAAAACAACAACAAGAACAAAGAATTGAAGAAACATAGCAATAAAACAAAGAACACCATGAGTTTTGTGGGAAGTGATAAAGGCGGTGTGGATTACAAATGGGTTGTTAAACGTGTTTGTGCTGTGGCCTCATTGTTCTTGTTCTTGTTGTTGTTGCTGTTGCTGCTGTTACTGTCGCTGTTGTTGTTTGCTCTTATTGCTTCTTCTTTTTGTTGTTTTTGATGTCGTCGTCGTCGTTGTTGTTGTTATTATTGTTGTTGTTGTTGTTCTTCTTCTTCTTCTTCGTCCTTATCACAGTTGATCCTGCTTCTGGTTCCTGGAGATGATGTTCCACAACGCACATCACAAAGTGTGTGTGTGTGTGTGTGTGTGTGTGTGTGTGTGTGTGTGTGTGTGTGTGTGTGGCCTTGGGCAAGAAAAACGGTTTACTGACAGGCTGCCAGACTCTGCACTCGCTCTGTCCGCAGTGAAAATGGGATGGTGGAAAGATAACCTCCTGTTCTCACAGGTATGAGAGCTATGATAGAGTGTTGTTTGGACTTGCCCTGCTCGCAGGGGGAATGATTTGTACCTATTGATCTCTTCCTGTCTTCAGGCAAGATGGCTTCTCACACAGTAGTCTCATCAACTTTCTCCTTACCCTCTGACAGATAAATTCCTGTTAATTGGTTTTCATCTGTGAAGGGGTATTGACCAAGGCTATCACATATTGACATTACCTCACAGGTGGACCAACAGCAAAGTGAGAGCTGTTTGATCAACGCTATCACATATTGACACTACCTTACAGGTGGACCAACAGTAAAGTGACATGTTTGATCAACGCTATCACATATTGACATTACCTTACAGGTGGACCAACAGTAAAGTGACAGGTGTTTGATCAACGCTATCACATATTGACATTACCTTACAGGTGGACCAACAGTAAAGTGGCAGATGTTTGATCAATGCTATCACATATTGACATTATTGTGATCTGTTTGATCAATGCTGTCATTACTACAATGGGATTTGATCTACATCTTAGTGTTTTATAAAGGACTGTGACTCTCAAACTGGACAGAGAGGAAAGATTGCACTGTCGTTCCGTGCTGGAGGTTTGGGCGCTAGTTGGCCTTTGGGGACCATCCCCACGCCGACCGTCCTAAAACCGTCTGGGCCGAGAGAACTGGGATGTAACTTGGGCAAGACACGTTCCACAAAATCACATTCCAGCCAGATATTGGGGACAGCTGTTGCCTCCTCTGCTGTTGTGATAGCCAACGTTAGACACGACTGACAGTCACACAAATCGTCCTTTGGGTCGTTCCTGTCTTCAGGGAGGAAGGGTTTTCCTTTGGGTTGTTCCTGTCTTCAGGGAGGAAGGGTTGTCCTTTGGGTTGTTCCTGTCTTCAGGGAGGAAGGGTTGTCATTTGGGTCGTTCCTGTCTTCAGGGAGGAAGGGTTGTCATTTGGGTCGTTCCTGTCTTCAGGGAGGAAGGGTTGTCATTTGGGTTGTTCCTGTCTTCAGGGAGGAAGGGTTGTCCTTTGGGTCGTTCCTGTCTTCAGGGAGGAAGGGTTGTCCTTTGGGTTGTTCCTGTCTTCAGGGAGGAAGGGTTGTCCTTTGGGTCGTTCCTGTCTTCAGGGAGGAAGGGTTGTCATTTGGGTTGTTCCTGTCTTCAGGGAGGAAGGGTTGTCATTTGGGTTGTTCCTGTCTTCAGGGAGGAAGGGTTGTCATGCAGTGGACTCTCTGGGGATGACAGCTTGATGCACAGTCCTATCTATCTATCTATTTAGTTAGTTCGTTCTTTATCAATGGGACGAGGAGCTGTTTTAATCCACAGGCAGCACACAGAGCCATATTCTTTATTTCCAGTGACACAGGCTTTTCCTTGGGGTGAAAGAGTTCCAAATGTTCCACAGTGTCTTGACCTGCAGACCTGCAGGACGCGTCCCCCCCCCCAACTCCCCTCTGCCGTCATTTACACTGTGCTGTATGATGGTCAGTCGTGTCCGACTATGACCATCAGAACAGCAGAGGAGGCACATGCTGTTCCAACAATCTGGACTAGAATTTGATTATAGTGGAGAGTGTCTTGCACAAGTTACATCCCCACTCTCTCGGCCATGAGGGTTTTTAGGACAGTCGGCGTCGGGATGGTTCCCAAAGGCCATCTAGCCCTCAAAGCTGCAGCAGCTAGAGCCATTGTCATTTTGCCTCCTGGTTTGAGAGTCATGTCCTTCACCAAAGACAACTGTCAGTAGCTTCCCATTATAGGGGAGAAACCATGCATAATACACCTCCCATTTCCTGCTGGCCCAAATTTAGCTCAAGTCACTTGATACAAGCTGTCAGTCAGCACACACACAACGATGTACGTCAGCAAACAGAGGAGGTAACTTTACAATCAGCCCCTCCCCTCCCACACCCTCCCAAACAGACAAACAAACAGACAAACAGACACACACAGACCACACATACACAAGCCTCGGTCAGTCCCAATCAGCACCCACTCCCATCCGCCTGACAGCCTCTCCATTCCACCCTGTCTGTTCAATCCCCACACAGCAGTCCAACAATATTCCTCGTTAAACAAACACGTTTGTAAACAACACCGGGGCCTTATTGCTGCATGAAGACAACTTGGTGAAGCGCCAAGCTGATTGGGTAAATCCGAGCCAGTGGATGACGTCATTTTTCGTCTTGACGTCATGAAGACATGAGGGTGGTGTGGAGGGGGGGAAAGTATCCCCGTGTAATTTTTTACCCCGTAATTCCAGTCGCTGTAACGCTTCGTCACAGGAACCCCGTGGTTCACACACACACACTCACACACACACACACACACACATGCATAGCGCACACGCTGGATAGCATTTATCGCGGGAGATAATGCCTTCTGGCAACATGATCTTTTTCAGGGTTGAGAGAGCGAGAAAGCGAGAGAGAGAGAGAGAGAGAGAGAGAGGTTGAGGGAATGGAGTCATTCAGCCGTTAGGAAGGAATCATCGTTCTTTAAAGACGAAGGTCGCTGGGAAACAAGGCATCAGTACAGATAGCGTGCTGGCTGTGAGGGAGATCATCTTCGTTACCAGTTGTCTGCCTCTTCGTCATGAGGTATGGCAGGAAGGACAAAAGGGGGAAGGGTTAGGGGATGGAAGAGGGAAGGGAGAGGGAAGGAAGAGGGAAAGGAAGAGGGGAGGGAGAGGGAAGGGAGAGGGAAAGGAGAGGGAAGGGAGAGGGAAAGGAGAGGGAAGGGAGAGGGAAGGGAGAGGGAAGGGAAGAGGGAAGGGAGAGGGAAGGGAGAGGGAAGGGAGAGGGAAGGAGGAGGGAGGAAGAGGGAAGGAAGAGGGAAGGGAGAGGGAAGGGAGAGGGAAGGGAGAGGGAAGGAAGAGGGGAGGGAGAGGGAAGGAAGAGGGGAGGGAGGGGGAAGGAAGAGGGGAGGGGGAAGGAAGAGGGAAGGGAGAGGGAAGGGAGAGGGAAGGAAGAGGGAAGGGAGAGGGAAGGAGAGGGAAGGAGGAGGGAGGAAGAAGGACAACCAGTGTTACTGCTGCTGTTACATTCGGACAAGACGGACGTAAGCAGAAATGTTGTCAGAGCTGCAAAGGAGATGGCTGTCAGAAAATGGAGTGTGGGAGTGGGGAGGGGGTGGGAAGAGGCAGGTGGGTGGGATGTGAGGAGGGGGGGGGGGGTGGAAGGTGTGAGCAGTGATCAAAGGACCTCTCTCTCTCAGACTGACGGCAAACACTGACGGACTCGTCAGGACAGCCTTTGGTGGCCTCCTTTTCTTTCCCCCACTCCTGGAGCCGTGCTGCTAGTCTTTGATTTATCTGTGGAGATAGACAGATAGATAGATAGGCACACACGCACACACACACACACACACACACACACACACACACACACACACACACACACAGGGGAGGTCGATAGATCGATCGATAGATAGATCGATAGATAGATAGATTAACTGCAAGCTAACTAGATATACGAGACATAACCCTAGTGAGAATGCTAATCAAAGCATCAAAATATTCCACACATATGGCGTCAAAGGAAATTCCTTGGCAGACAGACAGACAGGCAGACGCAGACAGAGATACAGAGGAACAGACAGACAGACAAGCGGACATTTCAGAAGGAAATGGAGAAAACACAAACACTCAATAATGGCGCACTGCCCGAGGTCAAACGTCCGGAAATGAACAGGAGCGTTTTTGATTTGAATTTCAAATGAAGATGGAGGACGTGGTGGGGGAGAAGAAGGGGAGGGGTGGGTGTGTGAAGAACTGGGAATGGGAACAAAGCAACTTCTTCACACACACACACACACACACACACACACACACACACACACACACACACACACAACCCTGCATCTTTTTTGTGCTCAGAGTACAGCGCGGTTACATGGATTTTTCTTTCTTCCTTTCTTTCTTCCTTTCTTTCTTCCTTTCTTTCTTCCTTTCTTTCTTTCTTCCTTTCTTTCTTTCTTTCCTGACATGCGTGTTCACCGATAGCTGTTTTCTACAGCGATGGAGAGGTGACAGTTTCAGAACTTTCCCCGAGGCTGCAATCCCTTTCCTGACAGGCTGTCCGACGCATTCGTAACTTCAGAATGATACAACATGAGATGGGTTGTCTACATGCACTTCCCTTCCCCCCTGACCCCCCCCCCCCGCACCCTCCCCCCACCCCACACACAAAGGGGGGCGACGGGGTGGGGGTGGGGTTACAATAAAAACGGTAGTGTCATCGTCACAATGGTTATAAAAGTTCGATGTTAAAGCCTTTCACGGTGTTAAGGGTGGTGAATTCTCACTCACTGTGTACAGTACACGACACAGGAAGGCGGGGCCCAATCCTCTCCTTCCGCCGTTTAATCCTTCCCCAGTTGACATCAGGGTGGAGTGAAGAGAACCTGTCTTCCCCAGCTGACATCAGGGTGGAGTGAAGAGAACCTGTCTTCCCCAGGTGACATCAGGGTGGAGTGAAGACAACCTGGATGAAGAGCCTTTCCCAGCTGACATCAGGGTGGAGTGAAGAGAACCTGTCTTCCCCAGGTGACATCAGGGTGGAGTGAAGAGAACCTGTCTTCCCCAGGTGACATCAGGGTGGAGTGAAGACAACCTGGATGAAGAGCCTTTCCCAGCTGACATCAGGGTGGAGTGAAGAGAACCTGTCTTCCCCAGCTGACATCAGGGTGGAGTGAAGAGAACCTGTCTTCCCCAGGTGACATCAGGGTGGAGTGAAGAGAACCTGTCTTCCCCAGCTGACATCAGGGTGGAGTGAAGAGAACCTGGATGAAGAGCCTTTCCCAGGTGACATCAGGGTGGAGTGAAGACAACCTGGATGAAGAGCCTTTCCCAGCTGACATCAGGGTGGAGTGAAGAGAACCTGGATGAAGAGCCTTTCCCAGCTGACACCAGGGTGGAGTGAAGACAACCTGGATGAAGTGCCTTTCCCAGCTGACACCAGGGTGGAGTGAAGAGAACCTGGATGAAGAGCCTTTCCCAGCTGACATCAGGGTGGAGTGAAGAGAACCTGGATGAAGAGCCTTTCCCAGCTGACATCAGGGTGGAGTGAAGACAACCTGGGTGAAGAGCCTTTCCCAGCTGACATCAGGGTGGAGTGAAGACAACCTGGATGAAGAGCCTTTCCCAGCTGACACCAGGGTGGAGTGAAGAGAACCTGGATGAAGAGCCTTTCCCAGCTGACACCAGGGTGGAGTGAAGACAACCTGGATGAAGTGCCTTTCCCCAGTAACACAACACCATGCCGAAACCGGCCTCGAACCCTGATCACTGGTGAACACTGGACCACAAGTCCAACGTCTGACTGACTCTGCCATGGCGTCACCCCCACACCCCCACCCCCCTCCTCACACATTGGTCTTAAGTTTATAAAGTATCCCCCCCACACACGCACAGACATACCCCCCCCCCCCACACACACATACTCAATCACAGTGAGAAAGAGAGAGAGAGAGAACGCAAGAACGCAAGAATTTTAATGTAAGGTCACCGACCTGTATACATTTTGGGTGCACATGTTGCACACACAGCTTAACTAAAATAAAATAGGAAGAACGAAAACAATCCACTTAATACACAGTGAGCTCACTGAGAACAAGTAAACTAAATGAAAAGCACAAGGCTGATATGTCTGTTTAGAGAGAGAGAGAGAGAGAGAGAGAGAGAGAGAGAGAGAGAGAGAGAGAGAGAGAGAGAGAGAGAGAGACAGAGAGAGCGCGACAGACAGACAGACAGACAGACACACACACACACACACACACACACACACAGAGGCAGACAGACAGACAAAAGATAGAGACAAAGAGACAGTGTCAGAGACAGATAGAGACAGACAAAGACACACAGACAGACAGAGAGAGAGAGAGAGAGAGACAGAGAGAGACAGAGACAGAGACAGAGAGGCAGAAAATGACGACACAGGAACCTGACCAGACTCCAGTCCAAAACATCAGAACCTTTCACACGTGTGGCGTCATGGGAAAGCACTCTCTGCAACACGGGGCATGACGTCATTAGGCACAGCTCGTTTTTCACAAGCACGTGTCGTCACTCTGCTTCTCACACCTTCGTATTCATTCATGTTCATGTTCATTCATGTTCATGTTCATTCATGTTCATGTTCACTCATGTTCATGTTCATTCATGTTCATGTTCACATCAAAGGACTGGTGAGGACCATGTTACACGCCCACCGGGCCATGCTAGATGAGGATTTAATACTTTTTTCATTTGCTTTATTTATTTGTTTATCTATCCATTTGATACACTGATTTATCTATTGTTTGTTCATTGAAGTGTGTATCCAGGTATTCAATTATCGCTTCATCTAAAATGCAGCTGTACTGCATTTCAACAAATTCCTTTTTTGTGTGACCTGTTTTCCTGAAGATGATGATTGTTGTTGTTGTTGTTGTTGTTGTTGTTGTTGTTGTTTGTTGTATCCTAATTGTCTCAGTTCCCCTCCCCCATCATTCTCTCTTCTCTTTCTTTTCCTCTCTCTGTCTGTGTGTCTGTCTGTCTGTTTGCCTTTGTATGTCTTTGTTAGTCGGTCTCTGTACCTCTCTCTCTATGTGTCTCTGTATCTTTGTCTCTCTCTATGTGCGTCTCTGTATCTTTGTCTCTCTCTATGTGCGTCTCTGTATCTGTCGGTTTCTGTCTTTGTATGTTTCTGTTTGGGCCTCCAGTCTCTGTGTGTGTGTGTCTCTCTGTCTCTCTCTCTCTGTCTGTCTGTCTCTCCCCCTCTCTCTCTTTGTCTCTGTCTCTCTCTCTGTCTCTTCCTCTGCCTGTGTGTCTGTGGCAGTGTGGTCAGGGTACAATCACTTGCCCCAACAACAGTGTCTGTGGCAGTGTGGTCAGGGTACAATCACTTGCCCAAACAACAGTGTCTGTGGCAGTGTGGTCAGGGTACAATCACTTGCCCAAACAACAGTGTCTGTGGCAGTGTGGTCAGGGTACAATCACTTGCCCAAACAACAGTGTCTGTGGCAGTGTGGTCAGGGTACAATCACTTGCCCAAACAACAGTGTCTGTGGCAGTGTGGTCAGGGTACAATCACTTGCCCCAACAACAGTGTCTGTGGCAGTGTGGTCAGGGTACAATCACTTGCCCAAACAACAGTGTCTGTGGCAGTGTGGTCAGGGTACAATCACTTGCCCCAACAACAGTGTCTGTGGCAGTGTGGTCAGGGTACAATCACTTGCCCAAACAACAGTGTCTGTGGCAGTGTGGTCAGGGTACAATCACTTGCCCAAACAACAGTGTCTGTGGCAGTGTGGTCAGGGTACAATCACTTGCCCAAACAACAGTGTCTGTGGCAGTGTGGTCAGGGTACAATCACTTGCCCAAACAACAGTGTCTGTGGCAGTGTGGTCAGGGTACAATCACTTGCCCAAACAACAGTGTCTGTGGCAGTGTGGTCAGGGTACAATCACTTGCCCAAACAACAGTGTTTGCCAACAGGGCCGTAGAAGGAAGCCGTGCAAATACTCCTGCAGTGCCAGAGACAAAGCCCCTCCCCCCTCCCTTCCAACTCCATCAACTCCCCCCAGCACCCCTCCCCAGCACTCCACCCTCCCCACCCGTCCCCTACACACACATGGAAGATTAACGACGGATAAAAAAAAATAAAGCTAGAAAAAATGTCAGAGAGACAGAGAGAAAAAAGAGAAATAAAGAGTGTGACCAAGGACTGGGATTTCATGATACGAAATATTCCTCCTCTTTTGTTAAATGCAATGAAAAAGTGAATAGATAGATAAACGAAAATACACACCTAGATGAAACAACAACAGTATCAGTATCAGTAGCTCAAGGAGGCGTCACTACGTTCGGTCAAATCCATATACGCTACACCACATCTGCCAAGCAGATATCTGCCTGACCAGCAGCGTAACCCAACGCGCTTAGTCAGGCCTTGAGAAAAAAAGAAGATAAATACATATAATAATAATGATATTAACAATAACAATAACAACAACAACAGCAATAATAATAATGATAATAATAATAATAATTATTATTATTGTTATAATAAAACAACAACAACAACAGCAACAAGAACAGCAGAATAATGAATAAATCCATGCATGAAAATCAATAAACAACAACAGCATTAATGAACAGATAAACTAACAAGTAAGCAAACAAACACTAATTCTGGGCATTCGGTTTTATTTTTTCATGTTTATGGAGATGTTTCATCGCTCTTCTACTTCCACACATACACACTCTCTAACACACACACACATATGCGCACACACACACACACACACACACACACACACACACACACACACACACACACAGAGGACAAAAAGATGGAACGTCTTGACTGTGCAGTGACGCAGAAGACAGAGTTAACTGGGCATTCACAGAGGAAATGTGTCACTGCAGCAATCACATTCATTTCCCAATTGAAGCTGTTCGCATTGTTCCAGCCCAGTTCTTGTTGAATGCCGCAGGCACGTATCAAACACTCCATTTTAATTGTTAATGATTCACATGAAACACGTCGGACTGGACAATGGCTTTGTGAGTGATGAGGCGTGGAGTTTTTTGTCTTCCTTTCATTTAACTGTATTTTCTCTTTGAGTGATGTCCGACGTGTAATGAGAGAGAGAGAGAGAGAGAGAGAGAGAGAGAGAGAGAGAGACGTACACAAAGACAGGGACAGATACGGACAGACAGAGACAGAAAGACATAGTGAGACAGACAGAAACAGACAGAGAAGCAGAGAAACATAGACACATAGAGACAGAGACAGAGAGACATAGTGAGACAGACAGAAACAGACAGAGAAGCAGAGAAACATAGACACATAGAGACAGAGACAGAGAGACATAGTGAGACAGACAGAAACAGACAGAGAAGCAGAGAAACATAGAGACAGAGACAGAGAGACAGTGGGAGTCACACAGAGAGAGAACCGTTCAACAGTTAGAGGGCGCTGCAGCCAGTACTTCCTGATCATTTTCCGTTTCCCAGAACAGTTGTTTATCGACCACTTCCATTGCGGATTGAAGGCCAGGTGATTTACACTGTACACTGTGTGACACCACTGTACACTATATGACACCACTGTACAATATGTGACACCACTGTACACTGTGTGACACCACTGTATACTGTGTGACACCACTGTACACTATGTGACACCACTGTACACTGTGTGACACCAGTGCACACTATATGACACCACTGTACACTATCTGACACCACTGTACACTATATGACACCACTGTACAATATGTGACACCACTGTACACTGTGTGACACCACTGTATACTGTGTGACACCACTGTACACTATGTGACACCACTGTACACTGTGTGACACCAGTGCACACTATATGACACCACTGTACACTATCTGACATCACTGTACACTATGTGACACCAGTGCACACTATATGACACCACTGTACACTATGTGACACCAGTGCACACTATATGACACCACTGTACACTGTGTGACACCAGTGCACACTATATGACACCACTGTACACTATGTGACACCACTGTACACTATGTGACACCACTGTGTGTGACACCACTGTACACTGTGACACCACTGTACACTGTGTGACATCACTGTACACTATGTGACTCCACTGTACACTGTGTGACACCACTATACACTGTGACACCACTGTACACTGTGTGACGTCACTGTACACTATGTGACACCACTGTACACTGTGTGACACCACTGTGTGTGACACCACTGTACACTGTGTGACACCACTGTACACTATGTGACACCACTGTACACTATGTGACACCACTGTGTGTGACACCACTGTACACTGTGTGACACCACTGTACACTATGTGACACCACTGTACACTGTGTGACACCACTGTACACTATGTGACACCACTGTACACTATGTGACACCTCTGTGTGTGACACCACTGTACACTGTGTGACACCACTGTACACTATGTGACACCACTGTACACTATGTGACTCCACTGTACACTATGTGACTCCACTGTGTGTGACACCACTGTACACTGTGACACCACTGTACACTATGTGACACAACTGTACACACCATTCCACCACCTTTCTCCTTCACCAAGATGCAAACTTCTGCAGGTTGAAGGTAACTGAAGCGATGGGGAAGGGGTGGGGATGGGGAAGGGGGTGGGGGTGGTAGCAACAGCGATGCCTTCACTCTTTCTCTTCAGCCCCGTCCCCCCTGTTCTCCCCTCCCACCTCCATACTTCTTCTTCACCCCCCTCCCCCACCCCCATCCTCCTCAGGACTGTCCCAGAGAAGAGGGAGATTCATGACGTCCGCTTCCAGGTCAGCGGCAAGATCTGCAAGAACGATAACTCTGGTGATAGTGGCCAGCCCTAAAGGGGCTGCACTCTTAATGCTCTGTGGGTGCTAACGCCCTAAAGTGTAAAACAATCGTGCACCTGAATGTGCACAAAATATGTTTGTTGAGATGTGATGATGACGATGACGATGATGATGATGACTAAATCATATACTGTGATTCATATTACTTGTACATAAAATGTGATCGGTGAAGGTGGTTGGGTTCCATGTTCACAACATCAGCTCAGTGTCTGAATCCAGACAGTTCAGAATGTTCACCGAGCTGTTTACAGCCTATAGCTGCATTGTTCCCTGACCCACGAGACGTCAATGGTCGAGTTCAAGCATCCCCTTAACATGGTTAAAGGAATACACTCACACACACACACACACACACACACACACACACACACACACACACACACACACACACACACACACACAGAGTAACACACACACACACACACACACACACACACACACACAGAGTAACACACACACACACACACACACACACACACACACACACACACACACAGAGGATGAAAGCTGTTCCCATCTTTCCACAACTTGCTTTATTGTCAGGGTAATCAAGTTCACTCCGTTTCCGTGTCTCGCCGGCCCCGGAAGGCAGAGCCAAAGAGCTAACCTGCTGGAATCCTCCACCACCTCCACCCCCTTCACCCCATCCACCCCCTTCCCCCCACCCCCCACCACCCCCTGCACCCCAGGGCAAAATGTCTGAATGTAAAAGCTGGAGGTGAGGCATCTGCCTCGTATGAATGAATAACGTGGCCCTGAGAAGTGGTGGCTGAAGAGTGGAGTGAATATTTGGAGTCTTTGAGAAACGGACAAGACAGGAAAAAGACAAGGCAAAACAAGACAAGACATGACAAGACAAGACAAGACAAGCCAAGAAAAGCCAAAGTCTTTATTAACAAAGATTACAGAATGTGCCGGTTTTTATAAACTGACCTCGCCGACGAGTGAGGAAGGTGGGAAGGGGAGGGGAGTGAGGAAGGTGGGGAGGGGAGTGAGGAAGGTGGGGAGGGGAGGGGAGTGAGGAAGGTGGGAAGGGGAGGGGAGTGAGGATGGTGGGGAGGGGAGGGGAGTGAGGATGGTGGGGAGGGGAGGGGAGTGAGGAAGGTGGGAAGGGGAGTGAGGAAGGTGGGAAGGGGAGTGAGGAAGGTGGGAAGGGGAGTGAGGAAGGTGGGAAGGGGAGGGGAGTGAGGATGGTGGGAAGGGGAGTGAGGAAGGTGGGAAGGGGAGGGGAGTGAGGAAGGTGGGAAGGGGAGGGGAGTGAGGAAGGTGGGAAGGGGAGTGAGGAAGGTGGGAAGGGGAGGGGAGTGAGGAAGGTGGGAAGGGGAGTGAGGAAGGTGGGAAGGGGAGGGGAGTGAGGAAGGTGGGAAGGGGAGGGGAGTGAGGAAGGTGGGAAGGGGAGTGAGGAAGGTGGGAAGGGGAGTGAGGAAGGTGGGAAGGGGAGTGAGGAAGGTGGGAAGGGGAGGGGAGTGAGGAAGGTGGGAAGGGGAGTGAGGAAGGTGGGAAGGGGAGTGAGGAAGGTGGGAAGGGGAGTGAGGAAGGTGGGAAGGGGAGTGAGGAAGGTGGGAAGGGGAGTGAGGAAGGTGGGAAGGGGAGGGGAGTGAGGAAGGTGGGAAGGGGAGTGAGGAAGGTGGGGAGGGGAGTGAGGAAGGTGGGAAGGGGAGTGAGGAAGGTGGGAAGGGGAGGGGAGTGAGGAAGGTGGGAAGGGGAGTGAGGAAGGTGGGAAGGGGAGTGGAGTGAAGATGGTGGGAAGGGGAGGGGAGTGAGGAAGGTGGGGAGGGGAGTGAGGATTGTGGGCAAGGGGAGTGAGGAAGGTGGGAAGGGGAGTGAGGATGGTGGGGAGGGGAGTGAGGATGGTGGGGAGTGAGGAAGGTGGGAAGGGGAGTGAGGATGGTGGGGAGGGGAGTGAGGAAGGTGGGCAAGGGGAGTGAGGAAGGTGGGAAGGGGAGGGGAGTGAGGAAGGTGGGGAGGGGAGTGAGGGAGGAAGGTGGGAAGGGGAGTGGAGTGAAGATGGTGGGAAGGGGAGGGGAGTGAGGAAGGTGGGGAGGGGAGTGAGGATGGTGGGGAGTGAGGAAGGTGGGGAGGGGAGGGGAGTGAGGAAGGTGGGGAGGGGAGTGAGGATGGTGGGGAGTGAGGAAGGTGGGGAGGGGAGTGAGGAAGGTGGGAAGGGGAGTGGAGTGAGGAAGGTGGAAGGGGAGGGGAGTGAGGAAGGTGGGAGGGGAGGGGAGTGAGGAAGGTGGGGAGGGGAGTGAGGAAGGTGGGAGGGGAGGGGAGTGAGGATGGTGGGAGGGGAGGGGAGTGAGGAAGGTGGGGAGGGGAGTGAGGAAGGTGGGAGGGGAGGGGAGTGAGGAAGGTGGGGAGGGGAGTGAGGAAGGTGGGAAGGGGAGTGGAGTGAGGAAGGTGGAAGGGGAGGGGAGTGAGGAAGGTGGGAGGGGAGGGGAGTGAGGAAGGTGGGGAGGGGAGTGAGGAAGGTGGGAGGGGAGGGGAGTGAGGATGGTGGGAGGGGAGGGGAGTGAGGAAGGTGGGGAGGGGAGTGAGGATGGTGGGAGGGGAGGGGAGTGAGGAAGGTGGGGAGGGGAGTGAGGAAGGTGGGAGGGGAGGGGAGTGAGGAAGGTGGGAGGGGAGGGGAGTGAGGAAGGTGGGAGGGGAGGGGAGTGAGGAAGGTGGGGAGGGGAGTGAGGAAGGTGGGGAAGGGGAGAGACAAAGAAAGAAAGAAAGAAAAATAGATAGATAGATAGATGGATACA
Organism: Babylonia areolata; assembly: GCF_041734735.1. Classification (NCBI taxonomy): domain Eukaryota; kingdom Metazoa; phylum Mollusca; class Gastropoda; order Neogastropoda; family Buccinidae; genus Babylonia; species Babylonia areolata. The sequence goes on from NC_134885.1 coordinate 976,833, forward strand.
GACAGACACACGGGCACACAGACACGCAGAGAGACGGACAGACAGAGCCCAAAGGGACACGCCCATTTATAAAAAAAAAAAGGAAATAACAACAGTGATTGACATCACGCGCTAATGACATTGTCCAACACGCAGCAAATGCCAGACATCACCCCCTCCTTCCCTCCACACAGCCCTCACCCTCCCCAAGCTGTCATCTGTCCACACAGCCCTCACCCTCCCCAAAACTGTCATCTGTCCACACAGCCCTCACCCTCCCCAAAACCCCCATCTGTCCACACAGCCCTCACTCTCCCCAAAACTGTCATCTGTCCACACAGCCCTCACTCTCCCCAAAACTGTCATCTGTCCACACAGCCCTCACTCTCCCCAAAACTGTCATCTGTCCACACAGCCCTCACCCTCCCCAAAACTGTCATCTGTCCACACAGCCCTCACCCTCCCCAAAACCCCATCTGTCCACACAGCCCTCACTCTCCCCAAAACTGTCATTTGTCCACACAGCCATCACCCTCCCCAAAACTGTCATCTGTCCACACAGCCATCACCCTCCCCAAAACTGTCATTTGTCCACACAGCCCTCCCCCTCCCCAAAACTCCCATCTGTCCACACAGCCATCACCCTCCCCAAAACCCCCATCTGTCCACACAGCCCTCACACTCCCCAAAACCCCCATCTGTCCACACAGCCCTCACTCTCCCCAAAACTGTCATCTGTCCACACAGCCCTCACTCTCCCCAAAACTCCCATCTGTCCACACAGCCCTCACTCTCCCCCAACCCCATCTGTCAATCTGTCCACACAGCCCTCACTCTCCCCAAAACTCCCATCTGTCCACACAGCCCTCACTCTCCCCAAAACTGTCATCTGTCCACACAGCCCTCACTCTCCCCAAAACTGTCATCTGTCCACACAGCCCTCACTCTCCCCAAAACTGTCATCTGTCCACACAGTCCTCACTCTCCCCAAAACCCCCATCTGTCCACACAGCCCTCACTCTCCCCAAAACTGCCATCTGTCCACACAGCCCTCACCCTCCCCAAAACCCCCATCTGTCCACACAGCCCTCACTCTCCCCAAAAACCCCATCTGTCCACACAGCCCTCACTCTCCCCAAAACTGTCATCTGTCCACACAGCCCTCACCCTCCCCAAAACTGTCATTTGTCCACACAGCCCTCACCCTCCCCAAAACTCCCATCTGTCCACACAGCCCTCACCCTCCCCAAAACTGTCATCTGTCCACACAGGCCTCACCCTCCCCAAAACTCCCATCTGTCCACACAGCCCTCACTCTCCCCAAAACTCCCATCTGTCCACACAGCCCTCACTCTCCCCAAAACTGTCATCTGTCCACACAGCCCTCACTCTCCCCAAAACTGTCATCTGTCCACACAGCCCTCACCCTCCCCAAAACTGTCATCTGTCCACACAGCCATCACTCTCCCCAAAACTGTCATCTGTCCACACAGCCCTCACTCTCCCCAAAACTGTCATTTGTCCACACAGCCCTCACTCTCCCCAAAACTGTCATCTGTCCACACAGCCCTCACTCTCCCCAAAACTGTCATCTGTCCACACAGCCCTCACTCTCCCCAAAACTCCCATCTGTCCACACAGCCCTCACTCTCCCCAAAACTGTCATCTGTCCACACAGCCCTCACTCTCCCCAAAACTCCCATCTGTCCACACAGCCCTCACTCTCCCCAAAACTGTCATCTGTCCACACAGCCCTCACTCTCCCCAAAAACCCCATCTGTCCACACAGCCCTCACTCTCCCCAAAACTGTCATCTGTCCACACAGCCCTCACTCTCCCCAAAACTGTCATTTGTCCACACAGCCCTCACTCTCCCCAAAACTGTCATCTGTCCACACAGCCCTCACTCTCCCCAAAACTGTCATCTGTCCACACAGCCCTCACTCTCCCCAAAACTCCCATCTGTCCACACAGCCCTCACTCTCCCCAAAACTGTCATCTGTCCACACAGCCCTCACTCTCCCCAAAACTGTCATCTGTCCACACAGCCCTCACTCTTCCCAAAACTGTCATCTGTCCACACAGCCCTCACCCTCCCCAAAACTGTCATCTGTCCACACAGCCCTCACTCTCCCCAAAACTGTCATCTGTCCACACAGCCCTCACTCTTCCAAAACTGTCATCTGTCCACACAGCCCTCACTCTCCCCAAAACTGTCATCTGTCCACACAGCCCTCACTCTCCCCAAAACCCCCATCTGTCCACACAGCCCTCACTCTCCCCAAAACTGTCATCTGTCCACACAGCCCTCACTCTCCCCAAAACTGTCATCTGTCCACACAGCCCTCACTCTTCCAAAACTGTCATCTGTCCACACAGCCCTCACTCTCCCCAAAACTGTCATCTGTCCACACAGCCCTCACTCTCCCCAAAACCCCCATCTGTCCACACAGCCCTCACTCTCCCCAAAACTGTCATCTGTCCACACAGCACCCCGAGGGGCTAGCAGGCATTAAAGGGAGGTCACTTCCCCTGTCTTTGCCGTGACGTCAGCTCTGTTTCCTGCCTGACGCCCCTTGAAGTGACAGTCATCCACCTGGTCCCCCCCCCCCCCCCCACCTCTAACTCCTGATTATTCTGTTCTTTTTCCTGTTCACATTCCTCCGGTGTGATCGTGCCGTTGGCAACGTCTGTTTCTGTGACAAGGTCAGTGGTGCCAACTGCGAATTCTCTCTCCTCAGAGCTGAGCACTGAGACTGGAACACACCACAGGGTGATTCAGAGAAGAAGAAAAAAGAAAAGAAAAAGAAAAGAAAAAAAAAAACAGAAAAAAAGAAAGAATATGAACAGAAATTAGTACGATGGTGCTAACGACTACCACGACGATGATGGTAATGAAAGTGATGATGATGGTGATGATGATGATGACGACCATCATGGCTGTAATGATGGGGATACTGACAACAATTCACATGATGATGGTGATCATCTTCGTGATAATCATAATGGATGCACACTCACGTCTGTTCGTATTCTGATCGTCCATTCGTCCAACTCTCTGTCTGTCCATCTCTGTCTGTCCATCTCTCTGTCTGTCCATCTCTCTGTCTGTCTGTCTCCCACTCTCTCCTCAAGTCCTAGACTCTATCTCCCTGGGTGGTGGGGGAAACTGATGACAAGTATCTTGCAGTCTTCAGACAGACACAAAAGCATGGAGAAATGGCCAGAGGGCAATTCAGATTGAAAGCCATTGCTGCCTGACACATTTGGAAGTGACGAAATATGACGTGGTCAGTTCTGGTCTGGCCTGAAATCAAAATGGAACAAAACACAAACGAGAAGGGAGAGAGGGAGGATTCGTTCATAATTTGAAAGAACTAAAACAAAGAACAACTACAGTATTTGAAAGAAAAAGAAACATCAATCAGGAAATGAAATCAAACAATCTTAGAAAGAAAAGAAGGAAAAAGATTGTGATATGTGCATTGTTGTTGGGGCGTGGAGGAAGGATGGTGAATGATTGAGAGAGAGACAGAGACACAGACAGAGAAACAGAGACAGAGAGACAGAGACAGAGACAGAGAGAGAGACAGAGACAGAGACAGAGACACAGAGACAGAGACAGAGACACAGAGACAGAGAGAGACAGAGAGAGACATTGACAGAGACACAGAGACAGAG
>NC_134885.1:982992-987992 GCF_041734735.1 Babylonia areolata
ATCAAACATGTGGGCCCACCCCGAGTGTTTCTACCCCATCAAACATGTGGGCCCACCCCAAGTGTTTCTACCCCATCAAACATGTGGGCCCACCCCGAGTGTTTCTACCCCATCAAACATGTGGGCCCACCCCGAGTGTTTCTACCCCATCAAACATGTGGGCCCGCCCCGAGTGTTTCTACCCCATCAAACATGTGGGCCCACCCCGAGTGTTTCTACCCCATCAAACATGTGGTCCCGACCCAAGTGTTTCTACCCCATCAAACATGTGGGCCCACCCCGAGTGTTTCTACCCCATCGCGCAGGGTAACTGAACTGTTTCAGCATAGAAAAAGATAAATAGCACAACCAAAACAAATTGCGTTCTTTGTTCTGTCTCTCTCTTTCTCTCTCTCTCTTCCACTCTCCCTCCCACTATCCTTCTCTCCAGCACCCTTCCCCCTCCCCCTCTCTCCCTCTTTATTCTTTCTTTCTCTCCATCTATCTTATCCCGTGTTCTTTCTTTCTCTCCATCTATCTTATCCCGTGTTCTTTCTTTCTCTCCATCTATCTTATCCCGTGTCTTTTTCCATTTCTTGTTTCGCCCCATCTCTCTCTCCATATTTCCCTCTCTTTCTCTGTCCATCCCTCTCTCCGTCTTTCTGTCTCCCTCAGTCTCTTTTTCTCCATCTCTCTCTCTCTCTCTCTCTCTCTCTCTTTTGCAAATTCTACCTCCTCTCTCTTTCTCTCCGTCTCTCTTTCTTCCCCCTCTCTCTCTCCCTTTCTACCTCCCCCCATGTCATTTTTCTTCATCTCATCTTCTCTCTCTCCCTCTCTGTCTCTCTCCATTTCTCCCTCTATCTCCCCGTCTCTCTTTATCTATTCATGTCTGTGTGTCTCTCTGTCTCTCCGTCTGTGTCTCTCTGTGTCCAGCAGTCCCCAGCACCTCACGGCCACCCAGACACACATCCTACACTCTCTGCCACCAAGCACACAGCACATTCCTGTCTCCAGATTTCCCGAACTAACAGCCTGTATTTCCCTCTGTCTGTCTGTCTGTCTGCCTGTCTCTGTCTCACTCTCTGTGTCTCTTTCTCTCTTTCTCATTGGCTCTTTCCCATTCCTGTCTTTCCCATGATATATACACATCTCTCTCTTTCTCTTTGTCTCTTTCCCATTCCTGTCTTTCCCATGATATATACACATCTCTCTCTTTCTCTTTGTCTCTTTCCCATTCCTGTCTTTCCCATGATATATACACATCTCTCTCTTTCTCTTTGTCTCTTTCCCATTCCTGTCTTTCTCATGATATATACACATCTCTCTCTTTTCTCTTTTCTATCCCTGTTTTTCTTTCCCTCTCTTTCTTTCTGTTTCCCTCTCTCTGTCTCATTCTTTCTCTTCCTCCTCTCTCTCTCTCTCTCCCTCTCTTTCTCCATCCCGCATCGTCTCTCTGTCTGCCTCTCTTTCTCTTTTTCCGTCCGTCTGTCTGTCTGTCTGTCTTTCTGTCTCTCTCTCTATATATATATTCTGCCCCCTCCCCCCTCTCTCTCCACCCCGCCCCCCTGTCAGTGAAGAGGATGGACGTGGCGTGGTTCAGATTAGCACTGTGCAGGGATCGCTGTTTCATCTCTTTCTATTGAAGATGTCAGTCCTTATTGCTATTCCCCACATCTATAGGTTTCTCCCGACAACCACAACAAGGAAAGAAAGAAAGAAAGAGAGAACGAAAGAACGAAAGAGAGAAAGAACGAAAGACAGAGAGAATGAAAGAGAAAGAACGAAAGAGAGAAAGAACGAAAGAGAGAGAGAACAAAAGAGAGAAAGAACGAAAGAGAGAGAGAACAAAAGAAAGAAAGAACGAAAGAGAGAGAGAACAAAAGAGAGAAAGAACGAAAGAAAGAGAGAACGAAAGAAAGAAAGAACGAAAGAGAGAGAGAACAAAAGAGAGAAAGAACGAAAGAAAGAAAGAACGAAAGAAAGAGAGAACGAAAGAGAGAGAGAACAAAAGAGAGAAAGAACGAAAGAAAGAAAGAACGAATGGAAGAATTGATGATGATGATGATGATGATGATGATGATGATGATGATGAAGAAGAAGAAGAAGAAGAAGAAGAAGAAGAAGAAGAAGAAGAAGAATTCTATTTTAACATGAACATTTCCTGGGGAAACTCGAAGCTGTGCTGAACCAAAGTGAGCAATAAGCGAAACGATTGCAGTAACGTCTTTCCAGAAACACCGCACACAACGTCCTTGCTCAAAGGTCGAGGTAATAATGTTGCAATTTCAAAAAGCAGTCCTTTGTTTTAAACACCACAATACTCTATTGCGACGCTCACTCGTTATTTCACCGATAAAATGTTACTACTTTCTTGCTGCAAGCTTTTGATGTTATTTTTTTACGAAGGAAATTTAGAAAACGACCTATTTCTAAACGTAAGAGATGAGAATAAGTCATTGAGCAAGGCCCATGGACATTCAGAGGCATAACACACACACACACACACACACACACACACACACACACACACAAATACACATGCACGCACGCACGCATCCCCTCCCCCCCTCCCCACACACACACATCCCCCTTCACCCCCCCCCCCCAAACACACACACACGATCCTTTTTAGCGCTCATTTTCCTTCAGCTGAACAACCCATTTCATTATCTCCTCTAGACATTCCATTAGGCAGCACGTCAAAGCAGTTTGTTGGGAACGGTTCAAACATGCAGCTTTTGTCTTCTTTTTGACGGCAGGGTCCTGATGGTTATTATCTTCTTTCCGCTAAACCAATAACGTCTGCAGGGAGGAACAAATTATGTCCCTTGCCAAGGAGAGAGCGGACAGATCAACGTCAGATGTCTGCTGTTCACCGTGTTGTTTGGTCACCACCACGTGCATCTGTGTGCTGATGGTCACCACCACGTGATCTGTGTGCACTGATGGTCACCACCACGTGATCTGTGTGCTGATGGTCACTGTGCCTCAGCTGATCATCTGTGTGCACTGATGGTCATTGTGCCTCAACTGATCTGTGTACACTGATGGTCATTGTGCCTCAACTGATCTGTGTGCACTGATGGTCATTGTGCCTCAACTGATCTGTGTGCACTGATGGTCATTGTGCCTCAACTGATCTGTGTGCACTGGTGGTCATTGTGCCTCAACTGATCTGTGTGCACTGATGGTCATTGTGCCTCAACTGATCTGTGTGCACTGATGGTCATTGTGCCTCAACTGATCTGTGTGCACTGATGGTCACTGTGCCTCAACTGATCTGTGTGCACTAATGGTCATTGTGCCTCAACTGATCTGTGTGCACTGATGGTCATTGTGCCTCAACTGATCTGTGTGCACTGGTGATCATTGTGCCTCAACTGATCTGTGTGCACTGATGGTCATTGTGCCTCAACTGATCTGTGTGCACTGGTGGTCATTGTGCCTCAACTGATCTGTGTGCACTGATGGTCATTGTGCCTCAACTGATCTGTGTGCACTGATGGTCATTGTGCCTCAACTGATCTGTGTGCACTGATGGTCACTGTGCCTCAACTGATCTGTGTGTGTACTGATGGTCATTGTGCCTCAACTGATCTGTGTGCACTGATGGTCATTGTGTCTCAACTGATCATCTGTGTGCACTGATGGTCATTGTGCCTCAACTGATCTGTGTGCACTGATGGTCATTGTGCCTCAACTGATCTGTGTGCACTGGTGGTCATTGTGCCTCAACTGATCTGTGTGCACTGATGGTCATTGTGCCTCAACTGATCAATGGTCACACACACACACACAAACACACACACACACACACACACACACACACACACACACACACACACCTTTTTTTTCGTCTTATGTCGCTTTTAGTGAACAGACGTAAAATCGATGAACAACATCACACACACACACACACACACACACACACACACACACGAACACACACTCACTCACACACACACACACACACACACACACACACACACACACACACACACACACACACACACACACACACTCGTTTCAAGTTTAATCAACCTATAACTTCTATTTGGAGTATGGAGGATGATGACAACAACGCTTGCACAAACAAATGTCCAACTCGTGAACATATGCAAATAGTAAAATAAGAATGGAAATAAATCAAAACTTCAGATGTTACCGAATGGAAATAAATCCAAACTTCAGATGTTACCGAATGGAAATAAATCAAAACTTCAGATGTTACCGAATGGAAATAAATCCAAACTTCAGATGTTACCGAATGAAAATAAATCAAAACTTCAGATGTTATCGAATGGAAATAAATCAAAACTTCAGAAGATGTTATCGAATGGAAATAAATCCAAACTTCAGATGTTACCGAATGGAAATAAATCAAAACTTCAGAAGATGTTACCGAATGGAAATAAATCAAAACTTCAGAAGATGTTATCGAATGGAAATAAATCAAAACTTCCCGATTTCATAAACGTGCTTGATCTCACCTGTACATTTTTTCTGCCATTTTGAAAATTGCACAAACTGAAACACACATCGGAGCAACATTCCTTTTTAGTCCATTTTTTTTTGTATACTTGGTTCAGCATACTTTGGGCATTCCATGATAAAATGAAACTGACCTGGCTGGCTGTCAACTAGTCCATTCGATTCCTTTCCATCTTTTTTATTTACCCCTTTTCCTGTTAGTTCCCCCCTCTCTTTATTCATTTTAGGTTATCGTGTTTTTTGTGTGTTATTCCTTGGTTGAAACTCATTCAATTTTAGTGCCCCCCCTCTCTCTGTCTGTCTGTCTCTCTGTCTCTGTCTCTCTCTTGTTCTATTCTTTACCGCGTTTTGTTTTCATATGCTATTTTAATCTTTCCGTTCTGTGTTTTGGTTCTGATGGCAATTTCCCCACCGTCCCCCGGATGCCGTGTACATCAAAATAACCTGTTTATCGGCCTTGTTTAGTCCCTCATTCATTTGGAAAATATATTTTCGTTTTCTTGTTGGTTAGTTAGTTTATCTATTTATTT
>NC_134885.1:997992-1000492 GCF_041734735.1 Babylonia areolata
AGCATTTCAAATTGTGCTGAGACGGGCGCAATAGCAATCTGAAGGCCCCGGATTCGAATCTCGGTAACTGACAGCGCCTGGTGGGTAAAGGGTGGAGATTTTTCCGATCTCCCACGTCAACATATTTCCAGACCTGTGAGTGCATGAACCCCCTTCGTGTGTACACTCACGCAGAAGGTCAAATACGCACGTTAAAGATCCTATAATCCATGTCAGCGTTCGGTGGGTTATGGAATCAAGTACATGCCAAACATGCACACCTCCGAAGACAGAGTGTGGCTGCTTGTACATGGCGGGGTAAAAAGGCCACTCGTGTATATGTGTTGCAGCCCATGAACGAAGAAGAAGAAGAAGAATGTTAAAATCTTACATGGCTTTGATAAATGACTTACTTTGTTCCTTTTATTTTTGTACCGCTTGGGGAAAATATTAGACATCAGTGTCTGTCAGTCGATTCCCACACGAAAGGCAAATCACTTCACAGCGTTGTGTTAGTTACCAACATGTTTGTTTTCAAAATAGATTTTGCCTTCTTGTGTGTGTGTGTGTGTGTGTGTGTGTGTGTGTGTGTGTGTGTGTGTGTGTGTGTGTGTGTGTGTGTGTGTGTGTGTGTGTGTGTGTGTGTGTGTGTGTGTGTGTGTGTGTGTGTGTGTGTGTGCAGACGTGTTTTCCCCATCCAGGGCGCCTGATGTTTGAAACAACCGGCGCAGTTTGACGTGGCAGAGAGAAATTTTAATCAGGATGGATCCGTTCCTGTCACGGAGTTGTCGTTTGATGGCAGGAATGGCGGGGATGTTCCGTGTTGGTGTTCATCTGTTCTGACAGTCGTTTGAAGCTGAGGAGTGCTGCCTTCTGTCACAGACACATGAGCGACCCCCCCACCCCCCCCCGGAGTCCCCTCCCCCATTCTCCCGCCCTCCCCACCCTCTCACTTGTTTTTCCACCAGGCTTCTTTGTCTGAACGATGTTCCCACACTGATGCCAATTTGTTGTGTGCAGTTCTAACTTGACAGCATTGCTTCGGGTCCCGTGAAGCATAGAAAACAGAAATGGACAGAGAAGTCAATGTGTACAGCTAACTGATTAACTTGGAAAGAAAAATATATGGATGGAAAGGGAAATGGTTAAATAGATGAGGGGATTGCAAAAGACCAACAAAGAAAACTAAACAAAACAAAGCATGATAAAAGAAAACAGAATTAACAACAATAGAACGATAATGATAAAAGAACCACACCAAAACTTCTAGAACACTAAAAACGCAGATACATGCCAGAACTCGCTGAGTATTAAAGTGTTGAATTTAAAGTGTCCTTGGGTAAAACAAACAGATAAACAAACAAACAAAATGATGCCAGCCAAAGACATGACATGGATTTTCCTGCCGGTGAATTCAGACAGCCATGTGCAGTGCAGCTTCAGGAACTGCGAAAGATAGGCAAGAACAGGAAAAGATGAAAAGATGTGCACTTGATGTACCTTGAAGTAAACACACTCAGACACAGACACACACGCACATACACACACAGACACACACAGACACACACACACACACACACACACACACACACACACACACACACACACACAGACACACACACACACACACACACACACACACAGCTGAACAGAGACAGATCAGTGTCCTAAAGAGACAAGACGTGAGCTGCTCATTCAAGTCGAACCCATCCCACCGCTTGTCTTTCCTCCTGTCTGAAGGGGGAACAACCACTCCACACACACACACACACACACACACACACACACACACACACACACACACACACACACACACACACACACACACACACACACACACATGAAAGGAAGTGGGGTGGGGAAGTTCACGGGAGACTGGGTGACTGGAACACAGACGTTCTTCAGGGCATGGTAATAATGTGAGGAAAAGGAGGAGGAGACTAATGAAGAGGACGGTGACGATGAAAGAAAAAGACATTGATTTCGTTCAGGAGTAGAGGTGGGGTAAGACATTGATTTCGTTCAGGAGTAGAGGTGGAGTAAGACATTGAGTTCGTTCAGGAGTAGAGGTGGAGAAAGACATTGAGTTCGTTCAGGAGTAGAGGTGGGGTAAGACATTGAGTTCGTTCAGGAGTAGAGGTGGAGTAAGACATTGAGTTCGTTCAGGAGTAGAGGTGGAGTAAGACATTGAGTTCGTTCAGGAGTAGAGGTGGAGTAAGACATTGAGTTCGTTCAGGAGTAGAGGTGGAGTAAGACATTGAGTTCGTTCAGGAGTAGAGGTGGAGTAAGACATTGAGTTCGTTCAGGAGTAGAGGTGGAGTAAGACATTGAGTTCGTTCAGGAGTAGAGGTGGAGTAAGACATTGAGTTCGTTCAGGAGTAGAGGTGGAGTAAGACATTGAGTTCGTTCAGGAGTAGAGGTGGAGTAAGACATTGAGTTCGTTCAGAAGTAGAGGTGGGGTAAGACATTGAGTTCGTTCAGGAGTAGAGGTGGAGAAAGACATTGAGTTCGTTCAGGAGTA
>NC_134885.1:1005492-1020492 GCF_041734735.1 Babylonia areolata
TGTAGCTCACCTCTGTAGTGAGCTGTTAGCAGGTAGGTCGTTTACCGCATGTTGTCCTGGTGTAGCTCACCTCTGTACTGTTAGCAGGTAGGTCGTTTACCGCATGTTTTCCTGGTGTAGCTCACCTCTGTACTGTTAGCAGGTAGGTCGTTTACCGCATGTTGTCCTGGTGTAGCTCACCTCTGTAGTGAACTGTTAGCAGGTAGGTCGTTTACCGCATGTTGTCCTGGTGTAGCTCACCTCAATACTGAACTGTTAGCAGGTAGGTCGTTTACCGCATGTTGTCCTGGTGTAGCTCACCTCTGTAGTGAACTGTTAGCAGGTAGGTCGTTTACCGCATGTTGTCCTGGTGTAGCTCACCTCTGTACTGAACTGTTAGCAGGTAGGTCGTTTACCGCATGTTGTCCTGGTGTAGCTCACCTCAATACTGACCTGTTAGCAGGTAGGTCGTTTACCGCATGTTGTCCTGGTGTAGCTCACCTCTGTACTGTTAGCAGGTAGGTCGTTTACCGCATGTTGTCCTGGTGTAGCTCACCTCTGTACTGTTAGCAGGTAGGTCGTTTACCGCATGTTGTCCTGGTGTAGCTCACCTCAATACTGAGCTGTTAGCAGGTAGGTCGTTTACCGCATGTTGTCCTGGTGTAGCTTACCTCTGTAGTGAACTGTTAGCAGGTAGGTCGACAGGGGTTGGGAAGGGGCAGAGAGAAAGAGAGAGAGAGAGAGAGAGAGAACACAGAACACAGAAATGTTTAATGTCATTAGCTGTAAAGCTGTAAAGCTCAAGTGACATAGTAAGTACGAATCAGAACAAAAATGGAACAGAAAGGAAACAAACAAACAAAGACAATTGAAACAACATAAGCTAATAAGGGATAAGCGACACTTTGGTACTTTGTCACTGGCTGAAAATGTCCATTTGGCAGAGGGGTGCAAGAGAGATACGGATATGGATGATTTATTCATTACAGGACATGGCACCTCATGAAGTGGTGTGTGAACAATTCATAATACATATACTATAGCACCAAGTGTGAAGAACACGATAATTACACCGGATACAAAAACAGTGCATTAATTAGAATTTACAGAACAGTTTATGACGTAGCTATTTGGGTACGGAAGAGAGAGAGAGAGAGAGAGAGAGAGAGAGAGAGAGAGTGTGTGTGTGTGTGTGTGTGTGTGTGTGTGTGTGTGTGCGTGTGTGTGTTGACCGTATTACGAATCCCGGCTTGTCCTGATGAGTTCAGATGGATGCATGTAATCTCCTTCCTCAAGGTACAAGCAGCCCTGCTAGTGCCTGAAACCCTCCCTGTGTGTACAGGTGGTATACAAGAGATCGAAGTAACACGTAAGTTCAAGCTCCAGTAATCCCTTCAACCTCCTGTGGGATGTGAAAGAAACGGCAATATATATACAGCATGCACCTACCCCCGAAGAAGCAGTATGGCTGCCCAAGCAATGGAGTCGAGTCAGTGTTGGAGCTTCAGTCCACGTTCTCAGAAGTACAGCCAAAACAACAAAAGAAGTGAAACTTGTTCCTCTGGAGACCAAGATAGTGAAAGGAGGTAACGGGGGTGGGGGGGTGGGGGGGGGGGGGGGGGGGTGGGGGGTTGGGGGGGGGGGGGGGGTGTTAGGAAATAACGTGGCCACTCTGGTCTCCAAAACCCAGCAGGGAATGTGAGCTCCCTGAAAGAGATTCATAGGTCAGGTAAATAACTTTTCTTTTATCACAGATGAAGTCAAATTTCTGATCTGTCTTAGACTCCCCCCTTTTCTTCAACCGCTGCACCCCCCCTCCCCGCCCCCCCGGCCCCCAATCTGTCTCCCTCACTCACGCTCCAAAGCACGCACTTGCGCATGTCACACACACACACACACACACACACACACACACACACACACACACACACACACACGTACACACACACACACACACACACACACACACACACACACACACACACACACACACACACGTACACACACACACACACACGTACACACACACACACACACACACACGTACACACACACACACACACACGTACACACACACACACACACACACACACACACACACACACACACACACACACACACACACACGCACACACACAGAGTCAAATCCCCCACTCTTCTTCCCAAATATTGTTTTTCGGTTCTTGTTCTTGTTTTTCTTCTTCTCCTCCTCCCTCTCCTCTTCCTCCTCCTCCTTCTTCTCCTCCTCCTCCTCCTTCTCCTCCTCCCTCTCCTCCTCCTCCTCCTTCTCCTCCTCCCTCTCCTCCTCCTCCTCCTTCTCCTCCTCCCTCTCCTCTTCCTCCTCCTCCTTCTTCTCCTCCTCCTCCTCCTTCTCCTCCTCCCTCTCCTCCTCCTCCTCCTTCTCCTCCTCCCTCTCCTCCTTCTCCTCCTCCTCCTCCTTCTCCTCCTCCTCCTCCCTCTCCTCCTCCTCCTCCTCCTCCTCCTTCTCCTCCTCCTCCTCCTTCTCCTCCTCCTTCTCCTCCTCCTCCTCCTTCTCCTCCTCCTCCTCCTCCTTCTCTCTGACCTCCCATTGTCCTTTCTTGTCTTCTTTCTGTCTGACGTTCTGTATATATCATAAGGTTCTTTTTCTCTCTTTCTGTCTGACATTCTGTATATATCATAAGGTTCTTTTTCTCTCTTTCTGTCTGACGTTCTGTATATATCATAAGGTTCTTTTTCTCTCTTTCTGTCTGACATTCTGTATATATCATAAGGTTCTTTTTCTCTCTTTCTGTCTGACATTCTGTATATATCATAAGGTTCTTTTTCTCTCTTTCTGTCTGACATTCTGTATATATCATAAGGTTCTTTTTCTCTCTTTCTGTCTGACATTCTGTATATATCATAAGGTTCTTTTTCTCTCTTTCTGTCTGACGTTCTGTATATATCATAAGGTTCTTTTTCTCTCTTTCTGTCTGACATTCTGTATATATCATAAGGTTCTTTTTCTCTCTTTCTGTCTGACATTCTGTATATATCATAAGGTTCTTTTTCTCTCTTTCTGTCTGACGTTCTGTATATATCATAAGGTTCTTTTTCTCTCTTTCTGTCTGACGTTCTGTATATATCATAAGGTTCTTTTTCTCTCTTTCTGTCTGACGTTCTGTATATATCATAAGGTTCTTTTTCTCTCTTTCTGTCTGACATTCTGTATATATCATAAGGTTCTTTTTCTCTCTTTCTGTCTGACATTCTGTATATATCATAAGGTTCTTTTTCTCTCTTTCTGTCTGACATTCTGTATATATCATAAGGTTCTTTTTCTCTCTTTCTGTCTGACATTCTGTATATATCATAAGGTTCTTTTTCTCTCTTTCTGTCTGACGTTCTGTATATATCATAAGGTTCTTTTTCTCTCTTTCTGTCTGACGTTCTGTATATATCATAAGGTTCTTTTTCTCTCTTTCTGTCTGACATTCTGTATATATCATAAGGTTCTTTTTCTCTCTTTCTGTCTGACATTCTGTATATATCATAAGGTTCTTTTTCTCTCTTTCTGTCTGACATTCTGTATATATCATAAGGTTCTTTTTCTCTCTTTCTGTCTGACATTCTGTATATATCATAAGGTTCTTTTTCTCTCTTTCTGTCTGACATTCTGTATATATCATAAGGTTCTTTTTCTCTCTTTCTGTCTGACGTTCTGTATATATCATAAGGTTCTTTTTCTCTCTTTCTGTCTGACATTCTGTATATATCATAAGGTTCTTTTTCTCTCTTTCTGTCTGACATTCTGTATATATCATAAGGTTCTTTTTCTCTCTTTCTGTCTGACATTCTGTATATATCATAAGGTTCTTTTTCTCTCTTTCTGTCTGACATTCTGTATATATCATAAGGTTCTTTTTCTCTCTTTCTGTCTGACATTCTGTATATATCATAAGGTTCTTTTTCTCTCTTTCTGTCTGACGTTCTGTATATATCATAAGGTTCTTTTTCTCTCTTTCTGTCTGACATTCTGTATATATCATAAGGTTCTTTTTCTCTCTTTCTGTCTGACGTTCTGTATATATCATAAGGTTCTTTTTCTCTCTTTCTGTCTGACATTCTGTATATATCATAAGGTTCTTTTTCTCTCTTTCTGTCTGACATTCTGTATATATCATAAGGTTCTTTTTCTCTCTTTCTGTCTGACATTCTGTATATATCATAAGGTTCTTTTTCTCTCTTTCTGTCTGACATTCTGTATATATCATAAGGTTCTTTTTCTCTCTTTCTGTCTGACATTCTGTATATATCATAAGGTTCTTTTTCTCTCTTTCTGTCTGACGTTTCTGTATATATCATAAGGTTCTTTTTCTCTCTTTCTGTCTGACATTCTGTATATATCATAAGGTTCTTTTTCTCTCTTTCTGTCTGACATTCTGTATATATCATAAGGTTCTTTTTCTCTCTTTCTGTCTGACGTTCTGTATATATCATAAGGTTCTTTTTCTCTCTTTCTGTCTGACGTTCTGTATATATCATAAGGTTCTTTTTCTCTCTTTCTGTCTGACATTCTGTATATATCATAAGGTTCTTTTTCTCTCTTTCTGTCTGACATTCTGTATATATCATAAGGTTCTTTTTCTCTCTTTCTGTCTGACATTCTGTATATATCATAAGGTTCTTTTTCTCTCTTTCTGTCTGACATTCTGTATATATCATAAGGTTCTTTTTCTCTCTTTCTGTCTGACATTCTGTATATATCATAAGGTTCTTTTTCTCTCTTTCTGTCTGACGTTCTGTATATATCATAAGGTTCTTTTTCTCTCTTTCTGTCTGACATTCTGTATATATCATAAGGTTCTTTTTCTCTCTTTCTGTCTGACATTCTGTATATATCATAAGGTTCTTTTTCTCTCTTTCTGTCTGACGTTCTGTATATATCATAAGGTTCTTTTTCTCTCTTTCTGTCTGACGTTCTGTATATATCATAAGGTTCTTTTTCTCTCTTTCTGTCTGACATTCTGTATATATCATAAGGTTCTTTTTCTCTCTTTCTGTCTGACATTCTGTATATATCATAAGGTTCTTTTTCTCTCTTTCTGTCTGACATTCTGTATATATCATAAGGTTCTTTTTCTCTCTTTCTGTCTGACATTCTGTATATATCATAAGGTTCTTTTTCTCTCTTTCTGTCTGACATTCTGTATATATCATAAGGTTCTTTTTCTCTCTTTCTGTCTGACGTTCTGTATATATCAGAAGGTTCTTTTTCTCTCTTTCTGTCTGACATTCTGTATATATCATAAGGTTCTTTTTCTCTCTTTCTGTCTGACATTCTGTATATATCATAAGGTTCTTTTTCTCTCTTTCTGTCTGACGTTCTGTATATATCATAAGGTTCTTTTTCTCTCTTTCTGTCTGACATTCTGTACATATCATAAGGTTCTTTTTCTCTCTTTCTGTCTGACATTCTGTATATATCATAAGGTTCTTTTTCTCTCTTTCTGTCTGACATTCTGTATATATCATAAGGTTCTTTTTCTCTCTTTCTGTCTGACGTTCTGTATATATCATAAGGTTCTTTTTCTCTCTTTCTGTCTGACATTCTGTATATATCATAAGGTTCTTTTTCTCTCTTTCTGTCTGACATTCTGTATATATCATAAGGTTCTTTTTCTCTCTTTCTGTCTGACATTCTGTATATATCATAAGGTTCTTTTTCTCTCTTTCTGTCTGACGTTCTGTATATATCATAAGGTTCTTTTTCTCTCTTTCTGTCTGACATTCTGTATATATCATAAGGTTCTTTTTCTCTCTTTCTGTCTGACGTTCTGTATATATCATAAGGTTCTTTTTCTCTCTTTCTGTCTGACATTCTGTATATATCATAAGGTTCTTTTTCTCTCTTTCTGTCTGACGTTCTGTATATATCATAAGGTTCTTTTTCTCTCTTTCTGTCTGACGTTCTGTATATATCATAAGGTTCTTTTTCTCTCTTTCTGTCTGACATTCTGTATATATCATAAGGTTCTTTTTCTCTCTTTCTGTCTGACGTTCTGTATATATCATAAGGTTCTTTTTCTCTCTTTCTGTCTGACATTCTGTATATATCATAAGGTTCTTTTTCTCTCTTTCTGTCTGACATTCTGTATATATCATAAGGTTCTTTTTCTCTCTTTCTGTCTGACATTCTGTATATATCATAAGGTTCTTTTTCTCTCTTTCTGTCTGACATTCTGTATATATCATAAGGTTCTTTTTCTCTCTTTCTGTCTGACGTTCTGTATATATCATAAGGTTCTTTTTCTCTCTTTCTGTCTGACATTCTGTATATATCATAAGGTTCTTTTTCTCTCTTTCTGTCTGACGTTCTGTATATATCATAAGGTTCTTTTTCTCTCTTTCTGTCTGACGTTCTGTATATATCATAAGGTTCTTTTTCTCTCTTTCTGTCTGACATTCCGTATATATCATAAGGTTCTTTTTCTCTCTTTCTGTCTGACATTCCGTATATATCATAAGGTTCTTTTTCTCTCTTTCTGTCTGACATTCTGTATATATCATAAGGTTCTTTTTCTCTCTTTCTGTCTGACATTCTGTATATATCATAAGGTTCTTTTTCTCTCTTTCTGTCTGACGTTCTGTATATATCATAAGGTTCTTTTTCTCTCTTTCTGTCTGACATTCCGACTGTGTGTGTGTGTGTGTGTGTGTGTGTGTGTGTGTGTGTGTGTGTGTGTGTGTGTGTGTGTGTGTGTGTGTTGTGGTGGCTTAGTTACGGACATTCTCAAGAAGCTTCACCTTTCCTCAGTAAACCCCAGTGGTAACACCCCCCCCAAACGGCCAGTGCCTACAGACCCAGTCCTATCATCAGCCCGGAATTATTACCCCCGTCCTCCTCCACCACACCCTGAGTGGAGGTCTGGATGCCAGTCTTTCGGATGACACGACACAGTGAGCTGCAGTGTGCAGCATGTACTTAGCGCACGTAAAAGAACCCACGGCAACAAAAGAATGGTCCCTGTCAAAATCATGTAGAAAAAAAGTGACAAGTAAAACTAAAACACATAACTTTAACAAAATTTCTACAATCAACAGTATGTGTGTTTGGACATAAGTAAAATCCCTTTCCAAATGCATCTGTAGACAGGGAAGTAAAACCACGGGTGGCGCTGTAGTGTGGCGAAGTGGTCTCCCCGAGGAGAGCAGCCCGAGTTTCACAGAGAGAAATGTTCTGTGACAAAAAGCCGACCAGTCATGATCGGTCCGCTATCCAAGCTGGCTCCAAACACCCTCCCTGGAATTCTGTGCACGCTGTCTCCATAGAGATGGTGTGGTGCTGGCCTTCCACAGGATGTCTGTTTCTGGTTCTGTCCTGGTATTGTTTCTGTATGTCTGTGACTATGTTGCTTTTTCATAATCATTTTCTTTGATATGTCTGTGTGTATGCATGTTTCCATATTATTATTGTTGTTTTTTTTACATCTCTTTTCACGTGTCTCTTTGTCTGGGTCTGGTTCTTTCCATATTGTTTCTCTGTTTTATCATGTGTGCTTGCATTCTGAGAAGCATCTCACTTTCTCTCTCTGTCTTTTTCCGTATGTCTTTCTGTCTGTCTGACTGTCTGTCTCTCCCTCTCTCTATCTTCATGCATTTCTGTACCTCCTTTTCAAACAGGTAAACGGCTTTGTAGGAAAGTGCGTGCGCGCGCGCGCGCGTGTGTGTGTGTGTGTGTGTGTGTGTGTGTGTGTGTGTGTGTGTGTGTGTGTGTGTCCCACCTGTGCCCCTTCCAACCCACCCCCCACAATCTGCCCTTTTCGTCTGGACCCTGCACAAGTGTTTGAAGATAGAAACAACAACAACACCACAAAATATAACAACAAAAAACCCAACCCTGGCAACAACAACAACAACAACGCACGCACGCACCCACCCACCCTTCCACACACACACACACACACACACACACACACACACGTACGCACCCACCCATCCACCCTTCCACACACACACACACACACACACACACACACACACACGTACGCACGCACCCATCCACCCTTCCACACACACACGCACACACACACACACATGCACACACACACACACACACACACACACACACACACACACACCTTCCCCCCCACGTCACACGCACTGTGATTAGATTCAGTTTAGGAGTGGGCTGTAAGTGGCGACTCCCCCCCCACCCCTACACCCCCCACTTCCTAATCACGCCTTCCCCTCGCCCCCTCCCCCCTCCCCACTAACCCCCTTCCCCCCATCCCAACTACACCCACCCACCCCCACCCCAGGGCACAGGTAGAAGTGGAATCTGAGCCCTATGCTTTCTGCTCTTCAGCCCCTTCCATCGGAGACAGACCTAATGACCGTCTTCTGCTGCTAAACTCTGGCTCTGTCTGTGTCGCTCTGCCAACCTGTCTGTCTGTCTGGGTGGGTGGGTGGCTGGGTGTCTGTGTCTCTCTGTCTCTGTGTGTATATGTCTGTCTGTCTGTCTGTTTGTCTCTCTCTCTCTCGCCGCTCACCCAATGTGGAACTTTAATTAAGGACCAGGCTGTTTTAGCCGCGTCACAGGAGAGTGGGGGGAGGCGAGGTAGGGTGGAGTGGGCTGTAGAAGAGAGGGGGCAGTAAGGAAAAAAAGGATAACTATCATCAACTATCTAGACTGGGTAGGTACACAAATAGAGAAAGAGGGAGACAGACAGACAGACAGACAGAAAGACAGGATAGGAGAGAGAAAGACAGTAAAGAGAGACAGACATACATACAGAGTTAGACAGAGACACGGAGAGAGAGAGAGAGAGAGAGAGAGAGAGAGAGAGAGAGAGAGAGAGAGAGAGAGAGAGAGAGAGAGGAGACAAGACAAGACAAGACACAACTCTTAATTTCGAGGATAATAGATAAGCACTGGTGTGATTTTTTACATCCAGTCCCCGCCCTGAATAGGGTCTACACTACAAAATACTAAATAAAATGAAAGCATGGTGTTAGTAGAGAAATAAAACAGAGGAGAAAAAAATCCCAACAAATTATTACCAAAAAAAAAAAAAAAAAAAAAAAAGACGAGAGAGAGAGAGAGAGAGAGAGAGAGAGAGAGAGAGACAGACAGACAGACAGACAGACAGACAGACAAAGAGAGAGACAGGGAAAGAGAGAGACAGAGAGAGAGAGACAGAGAGAGAGAGAGAGAGACAGAGAGAGAGAGAGAGAGAGAGAGAGAGAGAAATGGTGTCACACCCAACAGTCGTACAGACGGACAGACGCACAGACAGAGAGAGAGACAGGGAGAGAGAGAGAGAGAGAGAGAGAGAGAGAGAGAGAGAGAGAGAGAGAGAGAGAGAGAGAAATGGTGTCACACCCAACAGTCGTACAGACGGACAGACGCACAGACAGAGAGAGAGACAGGGAGAGAGAGAGAGAGAGAGAGAGAGAGAGAGAGAGAGAGAAATGGTGTCACACCCAACAGTCGTACAGACGGACAGACGCACAGACAGAGAGAGAGACAGGGAGAGAGAGAGAGAGAGAGAGAGAGAGAGAAATGGTGTCACACCCAACAGTCGTACAGACGGACAGACGCACAGACAGAGAGAGAGACAGGGAGAGAGAGAGAGAGAGAGAGAGAGAGAGAGAGAGAGAGAGACAGACAGAGAGAGAGAGAGACACAGAGAGAGAGAGAGAGAGAGAGAGAGAGAGAGAGAGAGAGAGAGAGAAATGGTGTCACACCCAACAGTCCTACAGACGGACAGACGCACAGACAGAACGACACACAGACAGACTGAGTGACTCGTTGCTGACGTCACGGCATTTATGATGATGGCGTTTTGCTGTTGTGGGGATTTTTGTGTTGAAAACTGGCACACATTATTAGTATGGGAAACTTTAAAAATATGACGCAAATAGCCCGCCTTGGGGATCTCCCTCTCTCTCTCTCTCTCTCTGTGTGTGTGTGTGTGTGTGTGTGTGTGTGTGTGTGTGTGTGTGTGTGTGTGTGGACTCTACATGTCAGCTGACACTGTCTTTGCTGTAACTTAGAGTTATTTTTGTTGATGGTGTATATGTTAACGTTCATATCGAAACAGGTACATATACACACGTGCGCACGCAACAGCGTGTGAGAGAGTGAGAGGAGAAACCGTCAACATAGAAACCTCTCAACATACACTCAGAAAGAGTTAAACAAACAAACAGCAAAACACACAAACGAACGAACGACCGGATGAACAGTTAAATAAATGAAAAGGCAAACAAACAAATCAGTTATTGAGTAAGCAAACAAACGGACAGATAAATAAACAAATAAATAGATAAATAAACAAAGAAGAGAACGTTAATGGGTTATTAAGGTTAGAAAACGTAGGACTTTGGCAAAGACTGTGTTGGCTGCCAAAACATCCTGATTGGCCGAGTACCAAGACAACCAGCTGAAAGATTCCCCAGAAGAAAACAACAAAAAAAGGGGAAATAACAAGACAAGGAAAGCTTGTATGTTTACATAAACACTTGGCTTTTACACACACGCCTTCTTCAGTGGGCATATCAGTGATCCTCGTCACATATGACGTGTTGTTGGAATGTTGACAAGACCTTACAGCTCT
The DNA here is from genome assembly GCF_041734735.1 of Babylonia areolata. Lineage (NCBI taxonomy): Eukaryota > Metazoa > Mollusca > Gastropoda > Neogastropoda > Buccinidae > Babylonia > Babylonia areolata. Next base: position 1,016,055 of record NC_134885.1, read on the forward strand.
CTCTGTGTTTTATATATATAGATGTTGACTTTTCCGTGTCTGTCTGAATGTCTCCATGTATCTGTGACCGAGCTTTTGACTCTCTACCTAGCCCCCCCACCCACCTGATCCCCCCTCCCCTCCCCCCGAGAAATAAAGGAGAAAAAAAGGGAAACGAGTATTCCAGGGATTTTGAAACTGTCATATTCATTTGCACAATTCTAAACGTCCTCTGGTTTGCCCTTAACAGAGAGAGAGAGAGAGAGAGAGAGAGAGAGAGAGAGAGAGAGAGAGAGAGATGTCAATCCCTTGTGCTAGACTCCGATTAAAGAAAGATTAATTAAAGCAAGGCAGCATTACGTTCAGACAGAAAGCAAGTGATGAAGATCTAGAATGACCGTTTTTTACCCCCCCGCCATGTAGGCAGCCATACTCTGTTTTCGGGCGAAGCTTCTGATTCTATACTCCCCCTCCACCTCTCACGCCAAAGCCCCTATCTCTCCCTACACGCACACTACACACAGCGCATGTCGGCATCAGACTGCTGCTGTCCCAAAGGAGCGAGACAGAGACATGGACAGAGACATGGACAGAGACAGAGACATGGACAGAGACATGGACAGAGACAGAGACATGGACAGAGACATGGACAGAGACATGGACAGAGACAGAGACATGGACAGAGACAGAGACATGGACAGAGACATGGACAGAGACATGGACAGAGACAGAGACATGGACAGAGACATGGACAGAGACATGGACAGAGACAGAGACATGGACAGAGACATGGACAGACATGGACAGAGACAGAGACATGGACAGAGACATGGACAGAGACAGAGACATGGACAGAGACATGGACAGAGACAGAGACTTGGACAGAGACAGAGACATGTACAGAGACATGGACATGGACAGAGACATGGACAGAGACAGAGACATGGACAGAGACAGAGACATGGACAGAGACATGGACAGACAGAGACATGGACAGAGACATGGACAGAGACATGGACAGAGACAGAGACATAGACAGAGACATGGACAGAGACATGGACAGAGACATGGACAGAGACAGAGACATGGACAGAGACATGGACAGAGACAGAGACATGGACAGAGACATGGACAGAGACATGGACAGAGACAGAGACATGGACAGAGACATGGACAGAGACAGAGACATGGACAGAGACAGAGACATGGACAGAGACATGGACAGAGACAGAGACATGGACAGAGACATGGACAGACATGGACAGAGACAGAGACATGGACAGACATGGACAGACAGGGACAGAGACAGAGACATGGACAGAGACATGGACAGAGACATGGACAGACATGGACAGAGACAGAGACATGGACAGAGACAGAGAGATGGACAGAGACATGGACAGAGACATGGACAGAGACATGGACAGACATGGACAGAGACAGAGACATGGACAGACATGGACAGAGACATGGACAGAGATGGACAGAGACAGAGACATGGACAGAGACATGGACAGAGACAGAGACAGAGAGATGGACAGAGACATGGACAGAGACATGGACAGAGACAGAGACATGGACAGAGACAGAGACATGGACAGAGACATGGACAGAGACAGAGACATGGACAGACATGGACAGAGACAGAGACATGGACAGACATGGACAGAGACAGAGACTTGGACAGAGACAGAGACAGAGCGAGTTGAAAACAGGTAACATGAAGTTTACAGGCAACATGTTTCCATCACACACACACACACACACACACACACACACACACACACACACACACACACACACACACACACACACACACACACACACACACACACACACACACACACACACGCACACAGTGTCCAGAAATGCAAACAGCATTATTTTATTTTCGCTTCGGCAACCCCAAAATATACCCGTGGCTGTGTATCTGGCAGGGTGTACGTGAGAAACAGCTGGGTTAGGTACGAGTGTGTGTGTGTGTGTGTGTGTGTGTGTGTGTGTGTGTGTGTGTGTGTGTGTGTGTGTGTGTGTGTGTGTGTGTGTGTGTGTGTGTGTGCGTGCGTGCGTTTATGTATGTGTGTGTGTGTGTGTGTGTGTGTGTGAGTGCGTGTGCGTGTGTGTGTGTGTGTGTGTGTGTGTGTGTGTGTGTGTGTGTGTGTGTGCGTGCGTTTATGTGTGTGTGTGTGTGTGTGTGTGTGTGTGTGTGTGTGTGTGTGTGTGTGTGTGTGTGTGTGTGTGTGTGTGTGTGTGTGTGTGTGCGCGCGCGCGATGGAATTGACGATAACGGTTCACAAACGCTGGTAAGATTTTTGGGTTTTTTTTCAACTGCAACCGAAAATGGAAAGACGTTAAACTGAAGACAGCACGTGTTACCACTGCTGGTCCTCACCCCCCCTCCTCTTACCACTACCACTACCACTACTATTACTATTACTACCACTACTACTGTACAACAAACGCTGTTCATCACACACATAACGTAACCAGAAGCCTCACAGGACACCCTGAAGGCAGAATTGACACAGACATTCCCCCCACCATTAATTCTGCGACTCCTCCGCCCCCCCCTGCCCCCCCCACCCCTCCCCACACCATGGCAGCGATCCTTGTCCTGCATCATGTTTTACCTGCTAGCTGCCGCCTGACAGGGAGGTAGGCTGTTAACAGGTGAGTGGAATACCGGTGCTGTGCCGTGTTGTGGAAGGGAGACATGATATCAGGTCCGGAGGATGTCCGACATTCCTCACTACTGGTGTTGTCCCTTCACTGACCTTTCTAGGGAGTTGGTGTGTGGGGCTGGTTTGTTGCTTTAGTCCCTCTCCCCTCTCCCCGCCCCCCCCCCATCCCTTCCCTCTCTCCCCTCTCTCCCCGCCCTCCCCACCCCTTCCCTCTCACCTCTTTCCCCCCCACCCCCTCCCTCTCCCTCTCTCCCCGCCCTCCCCACCCCTTCCCTCTCACCTCTCCCCTCTCTTCCCAACCTCCCCACCCCCTCCCTCTCCCTCTCTCCCCGCCCTCCCCACCCCCTCCCTCTCCCTCTCTCCCCGCCCTCCCCACCCCCTCCCTCTCCCTCTCTTCCCAACCTCCCCACCCCCTCCCTCTCCCTCTCTCCCCGCCCTCCCCACCCCCTCCCTCTCCCTCTCTCCCCGCCCTCCCCACCCCCTCCCTCTCCCTCTCTTCCCAACCTCCCCACCCCCTCCCTCTCCCTCTCTCCCCGCCCTCCCCACCCCCTCCCTCTCCCTCTCTCCCCGCACTCCCCACCCCCTCCCTCTCCATCTCTCCCCGCCCTCCCCACCTCTCACCTCTCCCCTCTCTTCCCACCCTCCCCACCCCCTCCCTCTCCCTCTCTCCCCGCCCTCCCCACCCTCCCCACCCCCTCCCTCTCCATCTCTCCCCGCCCTCCCCACCTCTCACCTCTCCCCTCTCTCCCCGCCCTCCCCACCCCCTCCCTCTCCCTCTCTCCCCGCCCTCCCCACCCCTTCCCTCTCCCTCTCTCCCCGCCCTCCCCACCCCTTCCCTCTCCCCTCTTTCCCCGCCCTCCCCACCCCTTCCCTCTCCCCTCTCTCCCCGCCCTTCCCACCCCCTCTCTCTCCGCCCTCCCCACCCCCTCCCTCTCCCTCTCTCCCCGCCCTCCCCACCCCTTCCCTCTCCCCTCTCTCCCCGCCCTCCCCACCCCTTCCCTCTCCCTCTCTCCCCGCCCTCCCCACCCCCTCCCTCTCTCCCCCGCCCTCCCCACCCCTTCCCTCTCCCTCTCTCCCCGCCCTCCCCATCCCTTCCCCCTCCCTCTCCCTCTCTCCCCGCCCTCCCCACCCCTTCCCTCTCCCCTCTCTCCCCCGCCCTCCCCACCCCCTCCCTCTCTCCCCGCCCTCCCCACCCCTTCCCTCTCCCTCTCTCCCCGCCCTCCCCACCCCTTCCCCCTCCCTCTCCCTCTCTCCCCGCCCTCCCCACCCCTTCCCTCTCCTCTCTGTCCCCGCCCCCTCCCCACCCCCTCTCCCAGCCAATCATTGACTTCAATATATCTCACATTTCTCAACACAATCATTAACTTCAATATATCCCACATTTCTCAACCAATCATTGACTTCAATATATCCCACATTTCTCAACCAATCATTAACTTCAATATATCCCACATTTCTCAACCAATCATTGACTCCAATATATTCCACATTTCTCAACCAATCATTGACTTCAATATATTCCACATTTCTCAACCAATCATTAACTTCAATATATCCCACATTTCAAACGAGGGGATAAAACAGCACCTCAGCACAACTTCTGTGAATCGGGAAACATGGCTTCATTGTGTTTACACGTCGCTATCATCAGCGTCTTGGGTCAGGGCTTTTAAACAGCCTGCTGAGAAGAAGTTGTGTGACAGACAGCCCTGTGCAATGTGGGCAGGCAGGTAAAGGCAGGGCTGATCTGTGTTTATCGTTCACTGACATGGAAAACA
>NC_134885.1:1025492-1040492 GCF_041734735.1 Babylonia areolata
GTGTGTGTGTGTGTGTGTGTGTGTGAGAGAGAGATGCAGATAGATAGACAGACAGACAAACACAGACCTAGATTGCACACACTTCCAGATTTTTACATCCTACAAGAAAGGCTCCATAAAACGTATCAGTGTCCATATCAGTGGCTGGGTGGCTGTGTTCTCTTCTCCATATCACAGCCGTGTTTAACCCAGCGTCAAAGCCATGCATTTGAGGAAAAAGAAGAAGAAGAACGAGTGCTCGTGCTTTCCTCTCCGCGACCTTGGGATGCACGAGCTCATATCGTGCTTATCTTCACTTACCTTTGCCGTGTGTTCGAGAGAGAAACGCCCCCATGGTTTCGTGTTTTGTAAGAGCTGGGAGATTGGAAAACAAGCCACTGGTAAGTTAACATTGGGGTCGGGAGTGTTAACAGCTGTTCATGAAATAAAACACGAATATCAGGGCAATGGCAGTCTGCTATGAAAAGGTCTGTGTTGTTCTCAAAGAGATGATGATGACAGCCCTTCAAAGCTGCTGACACCATTAACAGGTCACAAGCGGAAGGTTCTCACATTGAAGAGAACGAATACAGCATTTTGAATGACGAACGCTACAAGGCTGGTTGGATAGCTTTATGAACGCTTGTTTATCACTCCCCGATCTTCATGCATGTTTTGGTCACATGTTTTATTTCTGATTTATCATTGTGTGAAACAGAAAGGCTGCAGGTCAGTGCTGGAGGTATGAAGACAATACGGAGCTTCCAGTCAGCACGAAGATCGAGAAGACGATGCAAATTTCACCTTGTACTGGGGTGGGTCCGGAAGTGTGAATGAAGACTTCAATGGATGGACACCACCGTCCACATACAGTGCAAGAGAAAGGTGTCAGGGGTGCAGTCCCTTGTTCACACCTCTTCCCATAGCGACAGGGGAATCGCAGCTTGTTATCAGCTTGATAGCGACATAGGAATCGCAACTTGTTATCAGCTAGATAGCGACATAGGAATCGCAACTTGTTATCAGCTAGATAGCGACAGGGGAATCGCAACTTGTTATCAGCTAGATAGCGACATGGGAATCGCAACTTGTTATCAGCTAGATAGCGACAGGGGAATCGCAACTTGTTATCAGCTAGATAGCGACAGGGGAATCGCAACTTGTTATCAGCTAGATAGCGACAGGGGAATCGCAACTTGTTATCAGCTAGATAGCGGCATGGGAGTTGCAGCTTGTTATCAGCTAGATAGCGACAGGGGAATCGCAACTTGTTATCAGCTAGATAGCGACAGGGAAATCGCAACTTGTTATCAGCTAGATAGCGACAGGGGAATCGCAACTTGTTATCAGCTTGATAGCAACAGGGGAATCACAGCTTGTTATCAGCTTGATAGCAACATGGGAATGGCAGCTTGTTATCAGCTTGTAAGGATTATCTTCACATAAGTGGGGGTGGGGTGGAATAATAAGAGTTGTCGTCCTTGGTGCATGGTGGATAATTGTGTGTTCTTTTGGTGGTGCATATTGGATTGTATTCTGTCTATCTGTCCCTCTCTGTGCCTGTCTGTCTGTCTGTCTATCTCTCTCTCTCTGTGCTCCCACCCCCATTTTCTGTCTCTCCACCCATATATCCCTTTCACTCTCTTAATAAATGCGTTCTTGTTTGAGCTGCTGCCTTTAAGAAGTAGGAGTCACATTAAACATTAGGAAGGAGGTCACAGAGAGAAAGAGAGAGAGAGAGAGAGAGAGAGAGACAGAGACAGAGACAGAGGCAGAGAAAAGAGAGAGAGAAAGAGAGAGAGAGAGAGAGAGAGAGAGAGAGAGAGAGAGAGAGAGAGAGAGTTTATGCACAAACGACATACAGAGCGAGAGAGAAGAAGAAGTAAAGTACAAATAAGGCCAGTTATATCTATGGCAGTGTTCCTGTTTGCTGACATAATATATTGTTGCACTTGTCTTTTGACCGAATTTCTTGTCTGCACACAGAACTGTAACCAAAAAAAAAAAAAAAAAAAAAAAAAAAATGAAAAAAGAGAAAACAAAACAGTAAGAAGAAGACGACGGACATCTACCAGCGATCTTAACTGAAGACATTTCTCAGGAGAGATATAACTTCTTTTTTTGCCGACAAACGACTTTCTCCTCTTCCGCCTCCTCCTCTTCCTCCTCACACTCCTTTCTTTTCTTCCTCTGCTCGCTCCTCTTCCTTCACTTTCACGGATACAAAATTTACACGCCACTGTCTGGTACATGTAGAACATCCTCCTCCTCCTCTTCCACCTCCCCATCCTGATCTCCCTCCTCCTCTTTCACCTCCCCATCCTAGTCTCTCTCCTCCTCTTCCTCCTTCTCCTCCTCTCGTCCCTTTCTCCTCCTCCTCCTGCCACTCCTCCAACCACTCTTGCTCCACATCTTCATCAAGCTCCTCTTTCCTTCTGCTCTGCTGTGATGTGACGATCCCAGTCCACACCTGAACTCTCAAACCATTCTTTACTGTTGACATGTTGTCATAGGTATTCACTGCACCTTGACGTGTTCCAGTTTTTATCTGTGCGTGTGTGTATGTGTGTGTTGTGTTGTGTTGTGTGTGTGTGTGTGTGTGTGTGTGTGTGTGTGTGTGTGTGTGTGTGTGTGTGTGAGAGAGAGAGAGAGAGAGAGTTTCCTAGGCTTTTCATTCGCTCCCGCGTTATGTAGTTCTCTCTCTCTCTCTCACACACTCACACTCACACACACACACACACACACACACACACACACACACACACACACACACACATCTACCCCCTCCCCTATGCCCATAACTCCCTCATCTGTTTGTCCAGGTATGGGTTTTGCTGACTGGCTCATTTGCTGCCAGATTCCATCCATCATTTCATCGATCTCTCATTACCCGTGCCCACTCATTCATCACACACACCTCTTTTTGGCCACGGATGTCAAGTCAGTGTTTGGTGTCCAATGACAGCAGCTCCATTTCTCCTCGAATACCTTGTGTGTGTGTGTGTGTGTGTGTGTGTGTGTGTGTGTGTGTGTGTGTGTGTGTGTGTGTGTGTGTGTGTCTTCAGGCAATTTCTCTTCAAACTCTGTACATGCCTGTGTGTCTCTTTCTCAGTCTTTTTGTTCGGCTTTCTCTGTCTCTCTGTCTCTGATCTCTCTCAGTGTCAGAGACTGATATTATTTTCTTCACTGGGTTAAAAAAACAAAAAAGATTTTAAAAGGAAAGACAGACAGACATACAGACAGACACACATACAGAGAGACAGAGAGAGATAGACACTGAGAGAAAGAACGAGAGAGAGACACAGAGAGAGACACAGAGAGAGAGAGACAGAGAGAGAGAGAGAGAGAGAGAGAGAGACAGAGAGAGATAGAGACTGAGAGAAAGAACGAGAGAGACAGAGAGAGAGAGAGAGACAGAGAGAGATAGAGACTGAGAGAAAGAACGATAGAGAGACAGAGAGAGAGAGAGAGAGAGAGACAGAGAGAAAGACAGAGAGAGATAGAGACTGAGAGAAAGAACGACAGAGAGAGAGAAACAGAGAGACAGAGAGAGATTGTAGTCACTCACCACAACAAGAACCTGGAAACCAAGAAAAGGAAAGGCATAGAAAGAAATGGAAAACAGATCAGAGCTATAAGTCCATCGTGAAAATGAAATCCTGTGGTTTTTCCTTCGTTCTCACCTAGGAGACTGTCTTGTGAATGGAGCAGAGCGTCACCACCACAATTGGGTGCGTCCTCCGACACCAGCAGTCCTCACCCTCTCGCCTGATCTGAGCGCATGGTGCTTCAGAATGGTGAGAAACTGGGTTGCCAATCACTTTGGCAGGTGAGATGTTAACGTGCTTGGCAGCTGCAGAGAGAGAGAGAGAGAGGGGGGGTTGGGGGCTGAGAGAGAGAGAGAGAGAGGGGGGGGAGAGGGGGAGAGAGAGGGGAGACTCAAACTCAAAGAGACACAGAGACAGGGAGAGAGAGAGACTCAAACTCAGAGAGACAGACAGACAGACAGACTCACACCCACACATGCTTATCTGGGTTTTAAGACGATTATCTGCTAATACAGTGACCGTTATGGTCTGCGTTACATTTCCCGTCTCCGTCCTTCTCGCCCATGTCTGACCAAGCGTCTGGTCATTTGGATCAGACAACAAACTGACCAAGCGTCTGGTCATTTGGATCAGACAACAAGCTGACCAAGCGTCTGGTCATTTGGATCAGACAACAAGCTGACCAAGCGTCTGGTCATTTGGATCAGACAACAAGCTGACCAAGCGTCTGGTCATTTGGATCAGACAACAAGCTGACCGATCATCTGGTCATTTGGATCAGACAACAAACTGACCGATCATCTGGTCATTTGGATCAGACGACAAACTGACCCAGCATCTGGTCATCTGGATCAGACGACAAACTGAGTTCCTGTGTGCAGCACGCACTTGGCGCACTGTTGTCTGGTGGAAACTCATGTTGAAGAAGTCCACTCTGTACATACCAGGCCTGACGAAACCCGCTGGCTGTGCTGTTCACAGGGTGTCTCACCAGCAGATGCAGTTTAGCGTATATGGATTTTGTCCGTATGTAGTGACGTATGAATTTATCTACATAGACAGACAAACAGTCAGTCAGTCAGACAGACAGAGAGACAGATAAATAGACAGACAGACAGACAGACAGACAGATAGAGAAATGAATGAATGAAAGACAAATCAATAAATAGATCAATCGAAGATTTCAGTTCTGAAAGCGAGGGTAAAAATACTTCTTGAAATGCACTCTCATCACTTAAAAATATGTTGCTTTTTTCTAAAGGCTTTATTATTTTTATTATTATTTATTTATTTATTTTTTAAAGCTGAACACGTGCACAAAACTTGGCAGAACTGTGAAGAAAATGAGGTGGTAATGTGCTGGGCTGCCGAACTAGGTCAAGTGTTCCTCTCTGTCTGTCTGTCTCTCTCTCTATATATATATTCTCTCTCTCTCTCTCTCTCTCTCTCTCTCTCTCTCTGTGTGTGTGTGAGCGCGCTTCCCATACCAAGGGGTAAGTGCTCACAAAGCGCTGCTCCCAGCAGACAGAATCCCAAGGAATCCCATTCCCATGTTGGTTCCATCAGAATGAATGAACACGGACTCACAGAACAGCCTTAGCGTGCCAGCAAGCAACGATAGAAAAAAAACAGCTGACTCCATCACTCACCTCTGCTGTTGTTTTGTTTTGTTTTTGATTTCTTCTCAGCACTGTATTTAGACAATGACGTGTTCCAACTATTGCATATTTATATAATGTATATTTATGATTGATATATATATATATATATGAATTTGTATGTATGTGTGTATATATGTATGAATGTTTACCTATGTATCTATCTATCTATCTATGCGAATCTGTCTCTGCTGTCACCTCTCTCTGTCCTCTCTCTCTCCCCCCTTCCTCTCTCCCCATCTCTCTCCTCCTCTCTCTCCCCTCTCTCTCCCCCTCCCCCCTCTTTCTCCCTGTCTCTCTCTCCTCCCTGCCTTTCTCTCTGTCCCTGTCCCTGCATCTGTCCCCTCTTTCTGTCTGTCTCTGTGTTTGCATTCTCTCTGTATCTGTCTGTCTGTATCTGCCAAGGAAAAAAGTGTAATTATGTAAGGAAGGAAGTGAGAAGGAAAAGCTAAAAAGAGCCGGAGGGAAATGACCAATTTAACACCCGGGGATCCAGTCGGCTTTTTGCACTTCGTCTTCATTGTCACCACGTTTCTTTTTGCACTTCGTTGTCACCACGTTTCTTTTTGCACTTCGTTGTCACCCTGTTTCTTTTTGCACTTCGTTGTCACCCTGTTTCTTTTTGCACTTCGTTGTCACCCTGTTTCTTTTTGCACTTCGTTGTCACCCTGTTTCTTTTTGCACTTCGTTGTCACCCTGTTTCTCTTTGCACTTCGTTGTCACCACGTTTCTTTTTGCACTTCGTTGTCACCACGTTTCTTTTTGCACTTCGTTGTGACCACGTTTCTTTTTGCACTTCGTTGTCACCCTGTTTCTTTTTGCACTTCATTGTCACCCTGTTTCTTTTTGCACTTCGTCGTCACCCTGTTTCTTTTTGCACTTCGTTGTCACCCTGTTTCTTTTTGCACTTCGTTGTCACCCTGTTTCTTTTTGCACTTCGTTGTCACCCTGTTTCTTTTTGCACTTCGTTGTCACCCTGTTTCTCTTTGCACTTCGTTGTCACCACGTTTCTTTTTGCACTTCGTTGTCACCACGTTTCTTTTTGCACTTCGTTGTGACCACGTTTCTTTTTGCACTTCGTTGTCACCCTGTTTCTTTTTGCACTTCGTTGTCACCACGTTTCTTTTTGCACTTCGTCGTCACCCTGTTTCTTTTTGCACTTCGTTGTCACCCCGTTTCTTTTTGCACTTCGTCGTCACCACGTTTCTTTTTGCACTTCGTCGTCACCACGTTTCTTTTTGCACTTCGTCGTCACCACGTTTCTTTTTGCACTTCGTTGTCACCCTGTTTCTTCGTTGTCACCCTGTTTCTTCGTTGTCACCCTGTTTCTTCGTTGTCACCCTGTTTCTTTTTGCACTTCGTTGTCACCACGTTTCTTTTTGCACTTCGTTGTCACCACGTTTCTTTTTGCACTTCGTTGTCACCCTGTTTCTTTTTGCACTTCGTTGTCACCCTGTTTCTTTTTGCACTTCGTTGTCACCACGTTTCTTCGTTGTCACCACGTTTCTTTTTGCACTTCGTTGTCACCCTGTTTCTTTTTGCACTTCGTTGTCACCACGTTTCTTTTTACACTTCATTGTCACCCTGTTTCTTTTTGGACTTCGTTGTCACCCTGTTTCTTTTTGCACTTCGTTGTCACCCTGTTTCTTTTTGCACTTCGCTGTCACCACGTTTCTTTTTGCACTTCATTGTCACCCTGTTTCTTTTTGCACTTCGTTGTCACCCTGTTTCTTTTTGCACTTCGTCGTCACCCTGTTTCTTTTTGCACTTCGTTGTCACCACGTTTCTTTTTGCACTTCGTTGTCACCCTGTTTCTTTTTGCACTTCGTTGTCACCCTGTTTCTTTTTGCACTTCGTCGTCACCCTGTTTCTTCGTTGTCACCACGTTTCTTTTTGCACTTCGTTGTCACCACGTTTCTTTTTACACTTCGTTGTCACCCTGTTTCTTTTTGCACTTCGTTGTCACCACGTTTCTTTTTGCACTTCGTTGTCACCCTGTTTCTTCGTTGTCACCCTGTTTCTTTTTGCACTTCGTCGTCACCCTGTTTCTTCGTTGTCACCCTGTTTCTTTTTGCACTTCGTTGTCACCCTGTTTCTTTTTGCACTTCGTTGTCACCACGTTTCTTTTTGCACTTCGTTGTCACCACGTTTCTTTTTGCACTTCGTCGTCACCACGTTTCTTTTTGCACTTCGTTGTCACCCTGTTTCTTTTTGCACTTCGCTGTCACCACGTTTCTTTTTGCACTTCATTGTCACCCTGTTTCTTTTTGCAATTCGTTGTCACCCTGTTTCTTTTTGCACTTCGTCGTCACCCTGTTTCTTTTTGCACTTCGTTGTCACCCTGTTTCTTTTTGCACTTCGTTGTCACCCTGTTTCTTTTTGCACTTCGTTGTCACCCTGTTTCTTTTTGCACTTCGTCGTCACCCTGTTTCTTTTTGCACTTCGTTGTCACCCTGTTTCTTTTTGCACTTCGTTGTCACCACGTTTCTTTTTGCACTTCGTTGTCACCCTGTTTCTTTTTGCACTTCGTTGTCACCCTGTTTCTTTTTGCACTTCGTTGTCACCCTGTTTCTTTTTGCACTTCGTTGTCACCACGTTTCTTTTTGCACTTCGTTGTCACCCTGTTTCTCTTTGCACTTCGTTGTCACCCTGTTTCTTTTTGCACTTCGTCGTCACCACGTTTCTCCTCTTTCTCCTCCACTTCCTCGTGTTCCTCTTCCTCCTACTCCTTCTCTTCCTCTCCCCCTCCTCTTCCCCCTCCTCCTCACCCCACTACCCCATCACCACACTCTCCTTCTCCCCCTTCTTCACCATTATCTTGCTGTTGTTGTTGTTGCTGTTGTTGTTGTTGTTGCTGCTGCTGTTGTTGTTGCTGCTGCTGTTGTTGCTTTTCTTCTTCTTCTCCTTTAGTTTTCTTCATCATCATTATCATCAACATCATCATCATCATCATCATCATCATCATCAACATCGTCATCATTATCATCAACATCAACATCTTGTTGTTGTTGTAGTTGTAGGTGTGGACAAAGACGAAGACAGTGTGGGAAACAAAGTGGAGGAAGGGGTTGAAGGAAGGGGACAAGGAGGTGTGGATGTTTGTGGAGGCTGGTGTTGATGGCTGTGGTGTGGGGGTATCGACTGGCTGGGCTGACTGCGTCACACTCAGCACACACACACACACACACACACACACGCATGTGGGTAGGTGCACACACATTATCTCCTTCTGTCTCTACCCACAGTCCCCACCTCCCACCACCCACGCCCCCTCCCCATCCCTCCCAGCCTTACACATATACGAACTTGCGAACGTATGCACGCCAACCCGTCCGTCCGACCGAACTCACGCATGCTCGCAAGCAAACACACAGACACACACACACGCGCGCGCGAGCGCATACACACGAACACACATACGCACACATGCACGCACACACACAAACACACACACACGCATACACACATACACACGCATACACACGCACGCATGCACGCACGCATGCACACACACACATATACGCATACACACACACACACACACACACACACACACACACACACATTAATCGCGCGCGAATGGTTTCAGACAAATACACGTAAATGCACATGCGCCTTCACATATATTCGTGTGCTGCAAGAGAAACCCCAACCATCTCCGTGGAATTCCAGTTGAATTTCCAGCTATTAACTGTAATGCAGCAATGCACTGAGAGCGAAGACAGGAGCATGATCTATGTCTTCCAGACATCAAGACAATCTGATTGTTTCACATTGGGAAGGAAAACTCCATTCATGCCGCATAGTTTGCATGCTACATGTCTTGCAGTGTGCGATTTCCTTGGGCATCTTTTCAACATTCCGTTGTGCTGAACTCCATGTTCAGTTCTTTATTAGCAGTCAGTCTTCATATGTCTCTTTCGCTTTTCCCACCTGTGTGTCCATGTTTCCGTGTGTGTGAATGTCTGCTTCTCTGTCTCTGTTTCACTATGTATGTCTGTGGAGTGATTGTCCACAATGAAAATCGACTTTGTATCTTCTAAATACCTGATCTATTCTCATCCAAACACAATAATGATGTGGTTTTAGTTTCCAACGGCAGTCACATACAAAACTGTAGACTGTCGCATTCTGTGTGACAAGAAGGACAAAATGACGTAAACGTAGCGTCTGTTGAAATCTTTACACTGACGAACGATTAAACTGAAATCAAGTATGCTTCTAACTGATTGAAGTGTGTGTGTAAGCTCAATTATAATCTGCAGTGAACGATACCTAGATATGAATTAATACATGCTCGGAGCAGTTTAGAATGGGCACCGATTATTCAGATTTGGAATGTCGTCGTGCCTTATGCCTGAGTCATTCAAAGGCAGCAGGTTGGACCCTGTGGCAAAATTGGCGTCTGCTATAGCTCAGCTTTCACATCTTGCGCTGTGAGTTGAACTTCAGTTATTTGCAGCCAGCTGAGCACTCGGCTACATACATGCATACATACATGTGTGTGTGTGTGTGTGTGTGTGTGTGTGTGTGTGTGTGTGTGTGTGTGTGTGTGTGTGTGTGTGTGTGTGATGAAAGAAGCAGGCTTAAGACGAACAGACACAGACAGAGAGGAAGACAGACAGACAGACAGACAGATTTCAGAACTCAAAACGTCAAGACTAAGACAACAGAGAAAATGGAGGGATAATTATGTTTCACAGCGAAATACAAGAAAAGCAATCAGCATCTCAAGAAAATGAAATAAACTGGATAATCCTTTTTTTTTAATGGAAAGACGGAAAAATAGAACAGACAGACAGAAAGAACATATTGCAGAAACCAATGGACCCTTAAAAAATGTTGAACATGGAAGTGATAATAAGATCACTGTGGATAGATTAGGTTTGACATATCATCTGAACTGATTGATGTTTTATCAGAAAATGAAATGAAATAAACCCAACAGAGACAGCGAATGCTCAGATGACATTTTCTCCTCCAGGACGAAGATGAAGGAAATAACAGACCACAACAAAAAGAGAAAAAGGATGGTATCTGAAATTCTTTCCTTCTTTTCTTTCTTTCTTCCTCTCTCATTCGTTCCGTGTTCTCTCTCTCTCTCTTCCACTTATCTCTCTCTTTCTGTCTCTCTCTGCTTGTCTGTCTGTGCCACTCTCTTCCTCTGCCTGCCTTATGACCCCCTCCCCCCCCCCCCCCTCTCTCTCTCTCTCTCTCTCTCTCTATATATATATATATATACATCAGTATATATATAATATCTGTCTCTCTCTCACTCTCTCGCTCGCGTGTTCGTTCTCCAAATGCCTGTCCCAATCTGTCTTTCTGTCTGTCTCCGTGTTCTCTCTTTCCAATTCCTTCTTTCTCCCCCATTTCCTCTCTCTCTCTGTCTCTTTATTTGTCTGTCTTGCATGGTACCACCCCCCTATCTCTCTCTCTCTCTCTCCACCTCCATTTGTCTTTCTCGTTATTCTGCTGTCTTTCTTTCCTTTCTTTCCTATTTGCCTTAGTTTTACTTTTTTTTCCTTTTTATTTTTTCCGCTTCTCTTCTTTCATGTGATAACCCCCACCTCCTCCCGCCCCCTTAGCCACCGCCTTACCCCTCCTTCGACCCCTTCCCCCTCTGCCTCCCGCCTTGCCCCCCTCACCCTCCTGTCTCTCTCCCTATCTGTCATTCACAACTTTCTTCACTTCCCTGTTCAGTTTTTGGTTGCTGTGGGTCATGGGGACATTCAGCCAGTCAACAGCCATTCACAAACTACAAACCAGACCACTTGCTGTGGGTCTAGAGGACATTCAGCCAGTCAACAGCCATTCACAAACTACAAACCAGGCCACTTGCTGTGGGTCTAGAGGACATTCAGCCAGTCAACAGCCATTCACAAACTACAAACCAGACCACTTGCTGTGGGTCTAGAGGACATTCAGCCAGTCAACAGCCATTCACAAACTACAAACCAGACCACTTGCTGTGGGTATTGAGGGCATTCAGCCAGTTTCAGTTTCAGTTTCAGTAGCTCAAGGAGGCGTCACTGCGTTCGGACAAATCCATATACGCTACACCACATCTGCCAAGTAGATGCCTGACCAGCAGCGTAACCCAACGCGTTTAGTCAGGCCTTGAGAAAAAAAAGAAGAAAAAAAAAGATAAATACATAAAAAAAGAACTACGACTACTACTGCTAATATGTATAAGGCGCAAAAACTTAATGAAGTCAACTGTAAGCGTAACAAAAAAAAAAAAAAAAAAAAAAAAAAAAAAAGAAAAAAAAAGAATAAATAAATAAATGATTAAATAAATAAATAATAATATGATTGAAGAAAGAAAAAAAATAAAAAAGACAACAATGATGATAAATAAGCAAATAAATGTAAAAAAAAAAAATGCAGACACACATTCACAAATACAGACACATATGCATAACAGATATGCACCAAACATGCAGTTTCACAGATAAGAAAGCACAGTCAAATACACATAAACGTACATGAGCCCCAACACACACACACACACACACACACACACACACACACACTACCCTACACCCCCTCTACCCCCCTCCACACACTCATTTCTAGGCTACGTATCGCAGCTTCCACGGCACACACACACACAAACACACACACACACACACACACACACACACACACACACACACACACACACACACACGCACGCACACACACACACATAGGCACACCCACCTGTACAAGCACACACACACACACGCCCATATCCCCCACCCCCAATCCCACACACATATATACAAAGACATATATATGCACATCCGCACGCTCCATTCAGCCAATCAACAGCCATTCACAAACTGCAAACGAGGCCAATATTCCTCTTCCCTCCCTGCAGACCATCACCAATCGGCCCCAGCATCTTCCAGCGTTCTCTGTCGTTGACTCCGTCCATGCGTGTTCTCTCTGTCTGTCTGTCTGTCTGTCTGTCTGTCTGTCTCTCTCTGTCTGTGTGTCTCTCTCTGTATGTGCGTGTGATTGTGTGTGTGTGTGTGTGTGTGTGTGTGTGTGTGTGTGTGTGTGTCTGTGTGTCTGTGTGTGTCTGTGTGTGTCAGTGTCTGTGTCTGTGTGTGAGTGTGTGTGCGACTGTATGTGTGTGTGTGTGTGTGTGTGTGTGTGTGTGTGTGTGTGTGTGTGTGTGTGTGTGTGTGTGTGTGTGTGAAATTCGTGTCTGTGTTGAAAAGTAGATATCTATGTAGATAAAGAGAAAGAGAAGAGAGAGAGAGAGAGAGAGAGAGAGACAGACAGACAGACAGACAGACAGACAGACAGACAGATTCACAGACAGAGTGAGAGAAGGAAAGCCAACCGGAAAGTAATACAGACAGAGGTGTAGACAAACAAACAAACAAACAAAACAACAACAACAACAACAAAAAACCCAGTGTGCTTTCTGTTTATAGACAAAACAAATAATCAAACAAATAAACGAGGCCATAAATAGATAAATAAATAGATAAACAAACAAACAAGTAAATAAATGAATGAAAAAAAGCAGATTTAAGAAACCCGAAGCATCCAGCGAAAGCTAATGACAGAAGAAAAAGAAAAAGCTTTAACATGATCCGACAAATCGATGGCTACACATTTGTGTTGCCCGCAGGAGCAGTGACGTAGATCTCTGAACATACTTCTGGCTCTGACCTCCATCCGAAACGAACGAGGCACTCACAACATGAATATACAACAACAACAAAAATTCTTTAAAAAAAAGAAAGGAAAAGAAAACGGTAGTTTCACTCGCAACATAAGCACAATGTTTCAGAAATTTAGAACAAAACATCACAAACAAGCAGAAAGACTATGGATCAAATCAATTCCACATGGAATAGGAAAAGAAAAAAACCCCAACAAAACAACAAAAAAGAAAACAAAACGAGACACCACAGCACATGTCGTATAACGGAAACGGATAATGGGCAGCATCTGTGTAATCCTCGTCATGCTTCTTACTATCTTTATTTCTTCCTGTCTTTCTCTCTTTATTTCTTCCTGTCTTTCTCTCTTCCTTTCTTTCTTTATTTCTTCCTATCTTTCTCTCTTTATTTCTTCCTTTCTATCTCTCTTTATTTCTTCCTGTCTTTCTCTCTTTATTTCTTCCTTTCTATCTCTCTTTATTTCTTCCTGTCTTTCTCTCTTTATTTCTTCATTTATTTCTCTCTTCCTTTCTTTCTCTCTTTATTTCTTCCTTTCTTTCTCTCTTCCTTTCTTTCTTTATTTCTTCCTTTCTTTCTCTCTACATTTATTTCTCCTTTTCCTTATATTCATGTTTCATTCCTTCATTCATAGTTCTTTTCTTGTTTATTTGTTTACTTATCTATCTATTTATGTATTATGATTATTATTGCTATCATTATTTTTATTATTTTTTTTATTGTTATAATTACTTTTTCAGAATTTATTTGACAGAGAGAGAAAAAGAGAGGGGGGAAAGAGAGCGAGAGGGAGAGAGAGGGGGAGACAGACAGACACTCAGACGATTGCAGATACAGAGAGAGAGAGAGAGAGAGAGAGAGAGAGAGGCATAGAGACAGAAAGAGAGACAGAAACATGTGGAGAATGACAGAGAAATGAAGACTGAACTGAAAAACAAAAACAGACATTACACAGACTTACAGACCTACAGACAGACAGACAGACTGACGGGTAGGCAGACTGGTAAAACGAGGCGCAGACAGATAAATTGTAAGTCTAAAAACAAACCTTCGTTCTTAAAGGCAACAGGGAATACTGTCCTTCGTCACCAATCTTTTTCAAAGCCAGCAGAGGAGTAAGATGCACAACTGGTCTGTGCTCTGTCGGGCTGGTCTCGCCAACATCGTCTGGCTGACGACAGCTCTCTTGGAAGGTCACCTCGTTATCTCTCTCTCTCTCTCTCTCTGTCTCTGTCTCACACACACACACACACACACACACACACACACACACACACACACACACACACACACACACACACATATATATATATATATATATATATATATATATATAGAGAGAGAGAGAGAGAGAGAGAGAGAGAGAGAGATCAGACTTGCCAGTTCCTCGTGTATTGGTACACGACGTTTACCATGATTCAAACATCTTTAACAAACCGGCACTCGAGGTCTTGATGGCATGGACAGGAATTTTTAAACAAGTCAAGTTCTCCTATCTTTGGTGATTCTCAAACTTGTTTGTCATAATCTTTGTATTGATAGAAATCACTTCCCTAATTTTCTTGAATAAGCAAAAGTAATTCCACTAGGTAAATCTGGTGACAAATTCCATCCTACAATTAACACGTCCGTATCAACAGTTCCAGTTCTTTCTAAACCTTTACACACACACTTACACCTGGTGACTCACGGGTCCAAATACGATCTGGTTCATTCTTATCAGTTTGGTTTAGAATAACTTACTCCTGCCATACTGCACAGACTGATTCACAGCAGTATTGTTCGTTGACTTTGCAAAGGCTTTTGTTGTCATTGGCCATAACATATTACTTAGAATACTGACACTTTATAGAATTTCTGAACTCTCTCTTTCCTCATTAGATCATTTTTGCTGATCGCCAACATACTCTTTATCTAACGGACGCGTAATCTGGGTTTTAGATATAAGATATAAAATCTGGTGTCCCCCAGGGATCAGTGCTTGATCCTTTTTTTTTTCATCATGTATCAACGTTCTGACCCTATCTGTTCATCTGTCCATTCTTGTCATACTGACACGAAAGAATGATCAACGAGTCTTCCAGAAAATGTTGATCAGTTGTTCAGATAGAGGTAAGCCACGTGACTGTTAAC